>NC_140781.1:117907502-118507502 GCF_044657685.1 Stegodyphus dumicola
ATTATGTTTTCGATATAAATGCATGCTTTAAGATTAAATAATGTATAATTTATTTTACAAGAAGAATTCATATTTACTAATTGCAAAATTTTGAATCATTTACATTTGTAAGCTAAGTAAGCCATGGTATATTATTAGAGTAATTTCTTTTTGTATAGTTGCCTGTTATGCTGTCTATCTGCGAGTCGATAATTTACTTTCAACAATTATTTATTCATTTCTTAGAATTAGCGAATAATAATAATAGTAAGAAAAAGAATATATTGGATCAGTCAATAAACTCGTGCGCATTTTTTGGTAAATTTTTAAATAATATCAAAAAACACAATTTAACATTTTAATCAATTATATATTTTCCTCCATTATCTACAATGTCTCGCCATCTTACAGGCAGTTTTTTTATGCCATTGCTATAGAAAGGCTCTGGTTTTGATGCAAAAAAATCTTGAAAGTTCATTGCGTACATCCTGTTTAGAATTATTTTTTTTTCCCAGTAAAACATTTTGTAAGGCACAAAATAAGTGAAAATCACTTGGGGCAATATCTAGGGAGAAAGCAGGATGTGGCAAAAGCTCCCAATTAAATTTACTAATTTTTGCAGAGTTATTCGAGCCGTTCGCGGTCTAGCGTTATCACGATGAAACAACACTTTCTTGATATTCAACAATCGCAGACGTTTTACACTAATAGTGTTACACTAATACTATTAATTTTTATCGTTGCAAATCTGGCAGATTCACCACACGAAAATAAAAAATGTAGCACAGCACGTTTGTACTGATTATCTATATTCATCTTCTATGGGTACTAAAATGCATTCGATATTTACGAAAGTTGGTGATGAACTGTATAATATGTTAGTCAAATGATGACAAGTTTCAACAGATTCAAAATTGTATTGTTTTAGTAAATGCGTCTTAGTGAATTCCACGCATATATTCTTAACGCGTACGAACTTATGGACTGACCCGGGTAGTAGCAAATTATTATTATTTAGATTGGCTCCGGTTTCACATAACTCTCAAAATATAATTTTATGTAGAATTTTCATTAGCCTAGGGTTAGCTTCCTCTTTAATTCTGTATTTTACGCATTTCCTCTTGAAAATACATTTTACAGGCCACATTTATTTTCTGTATAAATTTATTTATTTGTCACCATAACATAGCCTAGTGAAAGAAAATTTCATAAAAACAAATCCCATATGCTTGATTAAAACCAACTAATATCTTAGGCACAGATCGAGAACCAAATTTTCACCTTTCTTAAAGTTTGTTAATCTAAAAAATACAAAAAGAGAGGAAAGGTGAGGAAGTGGCATTACACAATTTTCCAGTAGTCAAAATATTATTTATAACCCTCTTTTTTTTTAGATTTTATTGAGGGGGAGAGTGTTGAAAATCACTCTCCCCCCAAAGAGGGACGCAGAAATATTTTTTTCTTAAGTGCTGAAAACTCTAATTATGCCAAGGCTTAGGTACACAAACCGATTAGCAAGTTTAACAAAAATCTTTTTAAAAAATTATATTAGTGGATGTTTGAAATTTTTAATAAGATTATTAAGCGTCAAAGCCATATTCTGAGATTCCAGGAAAAGGTAATAAATTTACTCGTCATTGTTTTTCTAGATTGATCAGGTTATTTTAAAGCAGAAGACTTGAAAAATGAGTAATGCCCTCGCCGGGACTCAACTCTGACCTCTCGAATACCCGCCGAGTGGGCTAACCGTTACACCACGAAGGGAGAAAATTCTCCCTTTCAAAGGGCGACTAGAGATTAGGGGACTTGGTCGCCTAAACTTTTTCATGAAGGCTCAGTAACTCCCGGTGCGCCCTTGTGGGACCCCAGGGAGTTCTTGTATCTATATAGGGGAGGGCGTGGGACATATGCCTGTTTACCTCCGTTAAACACCAGGCGTCCCCGTCCTCCGTCACCTGTCACCTGTGGTAGTGAAGAATCATCATCCACCATCTTTTAGTTCGGGCGACACTGCAGAGTCATTAAGTTATTTTAAAGCAGAAGACTTGAAAAATGTCAGATGCCTTTGCCAGGACTTGAACCTGAACCTCTCGAATACGCGGCTAGAGTGCTAAACGTCACATCACGAAGGCATGTAGAAAAGAGGGAAAAAATACTTCATATTTTCGATGAAGTTTTCTATTATCCAGTGATAAAAGGCCAATGAAGGAAATTTCAATTATTTTTTCTTGAGATGGGCTATTTGTTGTTGAAACAGTTATAAGGTATTTCTCGCGCCTTCTTAGCGAGTCTTCGTGGTGTAGTGGTCTGCACGTTCAGCGCGTAATTGAGAGGTCCGCGGTTCCATTCCCTGCGAAGGTGTTGCATATTTTTCATCTTGCCTGCTTCCCAAAAAAAAACCTAATGCCTCTATAGTGGTGTCCTCATCTAGGAGTTGGCGATAGGGTCCCCTAAAAAACACCAGTCGCCCTTTAAAAGGGGGAGTATATAAGGTATTTCTCCCGCCTTCGTAGCGAGTCTTCGTGGTGTAGTGGTCTGCACGCTCAGCGCGTTATTGAGAGGTCCGCGGTTAGATTCTCGGTGAAGGCGTTGCATATTTTTCATCTTGCTTGCTTCCAAAATACCTAATGTCTCTACACAGTTTTTAATCGAAATAATTAATGATTTAGAAGCTGAAACAAGGAAATGCATTTCTTCTTAACTTACTTAAAACTATTTTATGTCATTTTCAGCCTACTTTTGAACCAGTTTTTAATCAAAATAATCAACAATTTAGAATTTAAAATTGAAACAAAAAAATCATTCTTTTTTTAAAGACTATTTTAATTCTCTTAAAAGCGTTTCATCTCATTTTCAGCTAATTTTAAAACCAGGTGAATTATTTACACGCAATAACAATATATTCCATTGGTTAATTAATAAGTCTCATTGAATATACGTGAACTTTAAGCAAGATGATTTTTAAATTGATTATTTGACTATTAATTGCATTGATCAACTCTGAACAGCATAAAATATTGCAACACCTGTTTTTTTTATTATTATTATTATTTATTTTTTAACTAAGTTCATAAATTTTGAAGAGAATAAAAGCATGTTACATAGCTGTTTTTTGTATGCATATTGATATTTTTATTTCGATTTTATATATATGATACATATTCAGTATAAAAGTAAAATCTTGATATAAATAATCGTTTACAGAAATATCCAATCAGTATCGTATTTTGAATATGTATTTTCTTTTCCAATGCAAAAAATTTTGGAGTTGATATTAGGGAAACGATATTTTTGAAAAATTAAAACATACTGTGTAGCAGTTGATTTTATAGAATAGAAATTTTCGGTAAAATGTTGGTCCTTCGTTATAGGCATAAAATTAAACCATCTAGCAATCAATGTTAGATTTGTTTATAATGAAGCTTCTTTCACAGAGAAAGATTCTGAAATCTTTAGACAAAATAATAAAATCGAGTATCTTCTTTGCCTCTGAAGAAAGAGCTTTATTCCAGATTTCTTTTTTTTTTTTTTTTTTTTTTTTTTTTTTCTAGAAGCTAGGGGAATAAAGAGTTTAACTTGAATTAAATTCTAGCAATCGGTGAGTATGAAGGCTGAAAACGACGTCCGTTGAAATAATGGAATTAGAAATAGATTTCTTCAATCACTAGAATACATGTCGATTTATATTTAACTAATTTCTCAAAACATGCACAAGCCAGTTAGAAAAGATATATTATTTTTCAAATAATGCAATTTTTAGTATAATGATAAGTTACCATAGAATAACAATACGATACCTGTAAAAAATATTTTTATTCTTTAGTATATATAAATAGAAAAATTTAAATATTTAAATTCTTCTGTCCAAATTTTGCAGGTGGAGTATTAATTAAATAGGATTTTACCATCTAAGTTTACTTAAAACACATTAGAAATATAAAGATATTAGATATATTAGAAATTTTAAGTAAACTTTATTCCAGTTAAATAATTTGTTATATTCGAAGATTCAAAAAGTTAAAAAAAAAAAAAAAAAAAATACTCACTTTTTGGTAGGAAAACGTCAGCTGCGTATCATGCCAGTTATTTCTCTGCCAGCTATTTTATTGGTAAAAGGCTTTGTTTAGCTCCTAAAACAAAGAAAAACTAAGCTATCTGATCACGAGTTGATATGCAACTGATGGGCGGAAATTGATTTATCTCACACAGGTTTCTTTAATGAAATTAAAACGAAATAGAAAATAATCAGCCATTACTGGTCCCTCATTAATGTCCCTATTATTATATGTGAGACGTCTAAGCATATTTTCACCATTTCTGTCCCCACCGCAAGCCGTTAAAAGCCTTAATTAAACCTTTTCTGGAAGCCATATCGGATTGAAATGTCAGACTTCTTAAATTCGACATTTGAAGCCATAAAATTTGGCCAAAAATGTCATCTGTGAGATGCCCATCATTGGAAGTTACACACTTTTTTTATCAATAAGCTTTACGTCAGAGGCGCTGGGTTCGCGAAAACGTAATCTCAAAAAATTTGCAGTCATGTTTGCAAACTGATAAACGAAAAGAATGAGTGCGCTATTATCATACACATTATTATATCAAATCTTTTTTTATTCTCATATATAATGCTTGTATTCTGGCATAAGGTGCTTTAAATACACACATTTTTTGAGTGTTAAGAATTATTTAGAATTCAAGCAAGACAAGAACAAAAATAAGGTGTTTGGAATACAAACAGAACTTCAGAGAAGAAAAATTTTAAGCAAATGGGACCTCGGTTTCTAAATACGGAAACACTGAAACTGTAATACTTGAGTGTTCTTAAATTTGATTAAACTAAGAAATGTTTTAAGTTTTTTAACACAGGCGAGTGCTGCATCAATAATAGAAAAAACATCAGTTATGAAGCATAATTCAAGATCAGTATTTTTGATCTAGTATATAACCACTATATAAGCAGTGTCGTTTCTTAATCTAACTAGCAACTTAATTTTAAACCAAAAGATACTGCATAAGTAACTGGGTAAGTTTCCATGTTGGTTTATTTGAATACGGCTAAGCATATACATATAATGGCTATACATAGATAACTCATATATGCTTTATGCCCACCAGCGGCCGAGCGGTAAAGACGCTGAACACTGGTAGTT
The DNA here is from genome assembly GCF_044657685.1 of Stegodyphus dumicola. NCBI lineage: Eukaryota > Metazoa > Arthropoda > Arachnida > Araneae > Eresidae > Stegodyphus > Stegodyphus dumicola. The sequence goes on from NC_140781.1 coordinate 117,912,635, forward strand.
CGGTCCGAGGTTCGAATCCCGCGAACGGGCTAGCTGCATCGGAGGTTTTGTGGTTTCCCCATGTGCAACGTGTATACGAGCCAGTTTCCCTTAGAAAGTCCTCCACGAAGGCATCCCTCCCTTTAGGCAGATAGCCCTGGTGTGCTTTGCCATAATTGAATAATCCAATCCAATCTAATCCATATATGCTTTATACATGGAGAAGCCATGAAAACACTAATGCAACCAACTCATTCACCACGTAGCTGATGAATGACGAAAACTGAGCAATGTTGCTTGGTACTTATCTATTCACCATTTATAACGTGAACTTTATCATGTATGCTATGCATTATAACCTTCACTGATGACACTTTTTAAATCAAAGAAATTTAACGCATTTTCAATAATTATGAGGGTTATACTATTTATTATAACTTATTAGGTTAAAAAATAAAGAAAATCTTGACTTCAGGCTACAACACATGTCTCTGTATAAAATGATACTAATATCATTTATGCGATGACAACGTATTAATTTGTTTAGTGTATTATAACTTGATTCATAGGCATGCAGATAAAGATTGTCTGAATAAATTTTTTCATGCATTATAATATGATTAATCTCTTTTAATAAAACTCGAAAACATTCAATATAAATAGTTTTCTTGCATGACTAAGTTTAAGACTCATATAACTATATTGCACTATAATTTGTTGTATATTATATTTGTGATAAATGTCAATGATCGTTGATAGCTATGGAGTTAAACAAGTCATCAAAATCAAAAACATAAACATAATTTCCTTTCATTTGTATTTTCATGGACTTGTTTACTGTTAAATATAATACGAATGTTTTCTTCATTGAAAACTTTTAATGAAATTCATAATTTTAGACTTTTTTACTAACCGTACTAATAGAAGATTTATGCCCTCAAATTATATTTCTAAAACGTAAAGGCTTTTTATCAAATTTTGAATTGGTCATGGAAAAGGTGATAGTATCTAATTTATAATTTAGTAGTTTATATTTGTCTCAAACTCTATATTTTTATTTCATTTGAACTTTAATTCTTGACTGTATAATTTGCATGGCTTATGTTTGATTAAGCAAGCAATAAAAGTTTTGGCAAATACTGACAAAATTGCATGCTAAAGGCCTACCAGTTTCATCATTTAAATCTTGGATATTTATTTCAATATGCCTGTTACTTATATAGTATTTCAATATGCCTGTTACTTATACAGAATTTCAATATGCCTGTTACTTACTGTTCAGTATGCCTGTATATTCATGACTTTTTTAAGCTATGAAAGAATTTTTTAACACAGTAAAATTTCTACTCTTGGATTGCAGTGACTGACATTCTAACGTTTTATGACTATTTTGTATACAAACACTCGATACAACGGAATAGTTTCAATTTTAAGGCAATTAATTGCTACGGAGCTATTCATCATATGTCTCGCGAATCGTGATTTGAATTTATTATATAACCACGTATTTAATTTTATTGCTTTTTAATATTAGCTTGAAAAGAAAATATTTTTACATGAGCTCCCAACAACGCTGCGGTGATTTATTGATAGCTCACGACTGAAGTTATGGCGTCACTTGATCTTTACGTTACTTAACATAGCGGAAAGCAGAAAAAGTTTTATTACGCATATAATCATGGATAAAGAAATAATTTGATAATAATTGAGAAGACAAATGTGAATCTGATTCGATATTTAATACAAAACTCAATTTTAATAAAATTGTCGTATTTTTGATTAGGCTGGGTGATATCGCTACATTTATTTAATTATCATAAAGAGTAGTTGCGTTTGTTATTAATGTTTATAATTTAAATTTTGTATAACACGTAAATAAATACCAAATCAAGATTAAAGAGTACATTAAAAACGAAGCTAAGGAAAAAGTTTTAATAATCATGTGTCGAAATTCATACAAAAATAACTCACTAATAATTATAGATATCAATAGTGATGTGAAAATAGTAGTAGGAATTAAGAGATTAAAGAGATAGGGAATGAAAGAGCAGAGGTAGAGAAAAAATCCCATCTCGCTCGCCGCAAAAGTGCACCAGCGGGCAAAGAGGAAATCGGCGCTGAACACTGCTAATTCGACCTGAGTTCGATTTCAGGCGAATGGGCTAGCTGCTTGGGTATTTTCGTAGTTTTCCCCATGTAAAATATGGTTAGGAGCAAGTTTCCCTTAGAAGGTCCTTCATGAAACCATCCCTTCCCTTAGACAGATAGCCGTAGCGTGCTTTCCCATTGTCAAATAAACCAAACCCATTTCGCTTCCCCATATGACACATAATACTGAGATTAACAGAACAGTAATGGAAATTGCAAAGACACTCCTGCAGAAGTACGAGGGAAATTAGGCGAAGTCATTTTGGATGAAAGGACGAAGCAACCATATTTATTTCCATACTTGGCGACTGCTTCTAACATTCTTTCTATGCTTATAGTGGCATTTTAACAGCTTTACCTTATTTTTTCATTGGTGAGTTGGATAATGAGCGGTCTTTTTTTCTATCACCGGTTGAAATATTGTATTACATTGTTTATTCAGGGCTTATATTGAACCGGAGCCCAGAGCAGCTATTTCTTAGTTTTTCTTATAAAACTGTCTTTCCAGTCGCAGCGCCAAATAGAACGAGATCAGATATTTTGTTTTGTTATTTAATTATTCATAATAAGTTTAACAACTTATTTTTGTTTATCTCCTGACGTTTTATTGAATTTTAATTTTAATTACTTATAATATTAAAATAAATTATCAATTTTATTTATTCATTTTTAATTTAATTTTATATTTATTTTGAATTGTATTTTGTATTTATTTTATTTATTTATATATTATTATTTTTTCTGATGGCTTTCGTAAGGCTCCGCCTTTCTGATTTTAGAAACTAAGACCTGTTAGAAGTGTAGTTTTTTGCTTAAAATATCCGTAACTATAGTGTCTTCTGCGAACATTTTGAAAATATTATTTATAAGAGATAGAACACAATTGCTCTTGTAAGTAATTTTTCGGTCTTTTTGCTGTGATGAATTCATGTATTAATGGGATGAATTCAATCTACATTTTTTAAACTGTTTAATTTTTCTTTTTTTTAGTTTTAATTTTCTCAATTTTTTTATTTGATTCATCTTAGATAAATTACCTCCCTACGGAGGACTAAACGCATTTGAAATCTTAACAGGAAACTGAAATATTGAGAAGGCGTAGTAATATTATTCTTTAATTATTTCAAAGTCTATTAGGATCTTTATTTATTATTTTTGCAGTTAAATTCGCTTTTAAGTAGACTAGAAGGACAGAAATACCTAATGAGAAGTCCTTGAATTATTGAATGATGTTACGGTAAGAGGTTAACACTCCCTGAAGAGTCAACGTAATATCATAGAATCATGAACAATTTATTAAATTAAATATTTACAGTTTTTAGTTACAAGGGTTGTAGATAACGCAGCGGCAGCGTAGCCCAGAACGTTGAAGAACATCGGACATGCTCAAACAGGATATCGGAGCAGTGAGGTGGCGCTGTTGTCAAACGGTAGAGTACATAAAACCGTCAATCCAGTAGAAAGAGTACCAAGATTTCACTGAATTGTGATATCTACTATTTCCAGATGCATTGGCTGTGGACAGTTCACGGGAGGGTGACCCCCACGTGTCTAATCTGTGTTTTACAGCAGGGATGAATTTGAATATTTTGTTTAGCTAATCTGTTGCACTTAGTTGTGCCATTTGTCTTCACTTAGATCGCGATATTAGTTTAATTATTCCAATCTGGATAACCCGTTTCAAAACTTGATAATTATTAATATATCCAATATTTCTCATTGCACGCGTAAGCTGCTTTGCTCGGAATCTGAACTTGGGTGGGAGACCACCCACGTGACAGGTTCCTGCCAATCATCTCCCTCCATTCCACCTACATTTCACAAAATTTGACAAGTTTCGCCTAGTTGGCGCGGCGTAAATCGCCTTAATTAAAAACTTAAGTACCAACGCCTTAGGGCAATTTACCAACAGAGACGGTTAAAGTAGCGGTTGGCTACTAATTGCCGCCTAGCCATTGACTCGATTTCGATTTCGATAGAAAGAGTAGTGTTGCTCAATGAAAACGATTATAGAGCACTTGTTCGTTTTCTTTCTGAATATCAAACTGAGTTTAAATCTCACACTCTAAAATACGAACGCCCCTTAAAAATTGTCTTACGAGGGCTTTCCTCGAACACCCCGATCAACGTTGTACAGACCGAAATCGAAGTGTTCGGGTTTAGAGTGTGTGAAATCTCGCAGCTGAAGAGATGGAAGACAGAAATGCAATACCGCTTTTCTACCTGCAGATCCACAACAGTTTGAAGGCTGATGAGGTTTACAACCTGACTGAGCTCCTCGAAACTGATACCAAAGTCGAGCGATTTAGAGGACGGAAAGGTCCTTCCCAGTGATGAAGCTGCCAGGGTGTTTTCCACAGCCCTCAAGTGTGTACGCTTCCGCAACTCTGTATAAGAAGTGCAGGCCCACATTAAGCCAGAGAATGCTCAAAAACCTTCGAAGAGCCGATAAAGTGTGCGAACTGCCTGGGACCTCACGCACCGAATTGGTATTAGTACCCACAATTTCCAAAATCCTAGAATGCTTCCAATAAAACCAGTACTCGATCCTGTCCGACCGCTGTTCCTACCCCCAATAATAGTAACATCACAGTCTCACGTTCGGCTGCAACTTTTACTACTGCTAGTAAAGTTCATCCTCGAGTTTCATGCTCCAGCATTCTCAAGGGCATGCAACAGGCTGCCCCCTACTATTCCAAATATTTCGATTCCCCAAGGAGCATATTCGAAGTAAAATTGTACCGAAATCCTTTTGGTTTTAAAATTAGCTGAAAGTGAGATGAAACGCTTTTAAGAGAATTAAAATAGTCTTTTAAAATAGAATGAATTTTTTTGTTTCAATTTTAAATTCTAAACTGTTGATTATTTTGATTAAAAAATTGTTTCACAACAAGGCTGAAAATGACATAAAATAGTTTTAAGTAAGTTAAAAAGAAATGCATTTCCTTGTTTCAGCTTTAAATTCCAAATCATTAATTATTTCGATTAAAAACTGTGTAGAGACATTAGGGTTTTTGTAAGCAGGTAAGATGAAATTTATGCAACGCCTTCGCCGGGAATCGAAACGCGGACCTCTCAATTACGCGCTGAGCGTGCAGACCACTGCACCCCGAAGGCCTGCTAAGAAAGGCGGAAGAAATACTTTATATACACTCCCCGTTTTAAAGGGCGACAGGGGATTAGGGGACCCGATCGCCAAATCCTGGTGGTGGAGAATCATCACCCACCACCTTTTTAGTTCGGGCGCCACTGTAGAGACATTAGGTATTCTTTGAAACCGAAGAGATAAAAAATGATCAATTCCCTCGCCGAGACTCGAGGCCTTGGACCTCTCGAATACGCGTCGAGCGTGCTGACCACTACACCACGAAGGCATGCTAAAAAGGCGGGAGAAATACCTTATAAATATTTAAATGCATACAAACAAATGTAAGTATATTATACAATTTAAATTATTATATATTTAAATATAAAAAGGTCTTACGTGCATTTATATATAATAAATATAGGCGAAAAATTAAAGTCCTAACTTAAACTCTATGCAGCGAATTTGCTTATATTGTTGAATCGAAAAGGATGTTCTTTTGTACCGACTACGCTTGAGAGACTTGAGAGATTGTTTGGCTGTAAACCAAGGAAATCAAACTAGTAACGGTGAGATGTTAAATGACCGGTTTTTATCTCCTTCTGGTTATTGTGATATCCAAATGTCCTTGTGTTAAACTAACAGATTAAAATATAATAATCGCTGTCTGATAAGTCAAGGGAACAGAAAATATTTAAAAGAAACAGTCAAAAGTGTTCACCCAGAGTCAGTAATATTTGTGGCTTTAGAAAAAATTTAAAAGGCTTTTTGTTAATAAAAGGGAGGTAGCCAGAATTATTTACAATAATTTACAATTAAATACAAAACATATGAATCTTCAAATCTAACGACACCTCTGATCTCATCCTCCGTTGGCGGTTTAAGATAAGACACAACTTAATAGTTTAAAAATTAAATTTCAAAGTTACCGCCTGCTTTATTAAGTGAATGATTTATTAAATAAGAAAGTATTTTTTTTTTTTTTTCTATAAGAAATTTAGATCATAAAATTAGTTCATTTTTTAAGTTGTCTATTTCTGCAGAAATATTTTCGAGTCTACTAATTTGATTGATTACTGTGTTGCTAATAACTTTTCTTGATAAGTTGGGATGCCATTTAATTAATTTAATAGTAGTAAATTTAAATTCTCTTCTTTTACCAAACATTTTGATTTTATTGTATTGAATAATTTGTAGATTAAGAAAAACTATTTCTTGTCGACTTGCATTTGTTTTATCAAGTTTTAAGCTAGAAGGGGATATTTGAAATTTCTCATTAGAATCAAAACTATGAAAAGTAATAATGCCCTGTATGTACCTATAGACACTGGCAAATAGTTTTAAATTAGTATTGTCCAATATTTGTAAAATTTTTCTCAAATGATACTGAAATTATTTTGATAATCTATTTTGGTAACAGTAAATTTCTTCTTAACTTTCTGTAATTTGTACTTAAGTGCACTTGAGTTAAAAGTTCCTGCAAATTTCCCTTTATTAATTCTATTCTTAATTTTCCTACAAACTTCCACTTTTTACTCTAAGAATGCATTACTGTGAAGACTTAGACTAAATCTCGAAATTAAACAAATTAAGTGTTATGATTTTGAAAAACCTCTTCCCCTCTTTTTTTTAAAAGAAGTTTGCAAGAGCCTACTATTTCTTCCAGATTTATTTCCTCAAATACCGAGTGTGCTGGTTTAATTATAAATTTATTCAGGTTGTTTTCAGTACTATTGAGACAGTAGTTCTTGCTGATTCTTTGTACTGGTCTGAATTTAGTTCCAAGTTTCATAAATTACTTTAATTGTAGGTCATTGACTATGTCGAAATTACCTGTGATTATGTGATTATAGCGATCGTCAACATAAGGATTATGTGCTGGTTTTTGGCAGTAACAAATTACTTTAGCATCAAGTTCATGATGGTTTGTAAGCCAACTGCTTTAAAGTCTTCTGATAATTGAATGAAAAAATCGGGCTTATGTTGACTGCCGGTGAGAAGAGTTGATTTTATTTGAAAAAATATAACAATTTTATTTTGTCAAATTCTGGATGTAGAAAGTTGACGGTCCAGTAAAGCTTGTTATAGTTGTATTTCAGATTGGAAAGTTTATAAGGTATTTTCTCCCTTCTTTCTGCATACCTTCGTGGTGTAATTGGAAGCATACTCGACATGTATTCGAAAGGTCCAGGGTTCAAGTCCCGGAGAGGACATTGCCCATTTTTCAGGTCTCCTTTAAAAAAGAAAAAAAAAAAAAAAAAACTTACATGGGGGACGATAATTTATCACCACCAGCGGCGACTGGGTCCGCTAATCCGCAGTTGCCCTTTAAGAAAAGGGGGAGAGTATATAAGGTACACTGAAGTGACAAAAGTCATGGGATAGCAATATGCAAATATGCAGATGGCAGTAGTATCGCGTAGAAAATGTTTAAATGCGAAGTGCTTTGGCAGGGCTTTCATTTGTGTTCAAGTTATTCATGTGAAGAGGCTTTGACGTGATTATGGCCGCACGACGAGAATTAACGGACTTTGAACGCTGAATGGTAGTTGGAGCTAGACGCATGAGTCATTCCACTTCGGATATCGTTAGGGAATTCAACATTCCGAGATCCACAGTGTCAAGAGTGTGCCGAGAGTATCTAATTTCAGGCATAACATCCCACCATGGACAGCGCAGTGGCCGACCACCTGCACTCAACGACCGAGACCAGCGACGTCTGCGTAGAGTTGTCAATGTTCACAGACAAGCAACACTGCGGCAAATAACCGCAGAAATCAATGTGGTACGTACGAGGAACGTGTCCGATAGGACGGTGCGGCGAAATTTGTCTTCCTTGGGCTATGCCAGCAGAAGACCGACTCGAGTGCCTTTACTGACAGCACGATATCGCCTGCAGCGACTCTCGTGGGCTCGTGAGCATATCGGTTGGTCCCTAAACGAATGGAAAACCGTGGCTTGATCAGATGAGTCACGATTTCAGTTGGTAAGAGCTGATGGTAGGGTTCAAGTGTGGCGCAGACCCCCACGAAGCCATGGACCCAAGTTGTCAACAAGGCACTGTTCAAGCTGGTGGTGGTTCCATAATGGTCTGGACTGTTTTTACATGGCATGGACTCGGTCCTCTGGTGCAACTGAACCGATCATTGACTGGAAATGGATACCTTCAGCTACTTGGAGATCACTTACAGCCATTCATGGACTTCACGTACTCAAACAATGATGGGATTTTTATGGATGACAATGCGCCATGTACTCCGGGCCACAATTGTTCACGATTGATTAGAAGAACATTCTGGACAATTCCAGCGGCGAATGATCTGGCCACCTAGATCGCCCGACATGAATCCCATCGAACATTTATGGGACATCATCGAGAGGTCATTTCGTGCCCAAAACCCCGCACCGTCAACACTTTCACAATTATGGACGTCTATAGAGGCAGCATGGCTCAATATTCCTGCATGGGACTTCCAACGACTTGTTGAGTCCATGCCACGTCGAGTTGCTGCACTTCGCCGGGCAAAAGGAGGAAAGACAAAATTTTAGGAGGTATCCCATGACTTTTGTCACTTCAGTGTATTTCCTTCCTTCTTTCCTCATGTCTTCGTCGCATACTCGAGGCGTATTCGACAGGTCCAGGGCTCGAGTCCCGGCGATAGCGCTGCACATTTTTTCCGTCTCCTGTTTCAAAAGAAAACTTAATGACTCTGCAAGTTTATAATTATAAGATCCTTGATAATTTGATTGCCTACATAAGTGGTTTGAATAAAACTTTTTAAATGAATTAAGAATATGTTTTTACATGTTTGCAACCAATCAATTAAATTTTTGGTAAAATTATCTGAAGTTAAAAATTTGCTTAAGCAAGACTGAAGTCTACTTTGATTCAGCATAGGCAAAAGTTTATTTAGTAGTTTATTACTTCCTCTTTTACTCTATCAGTTTTTTTTTTTTTTTTTTTTTTTTTTTTTTTTTTTTGTGAAAAGTTTAAATTTGCTGTATGTAGATGAGTTATCTGCATTTCTATACGAGTTACTATATGTTTATATACATCTGTTTTACTGCATGTGTTTAACCCATATATATATATATATATATATATATATATATGTTACGGTGAAACACCGAAATCTGGAGAATGTCGACTTTCACCAGTGAATGTCAACATTCACATAGTCTCTTGGTGTATGTCCGAAATATTTTCCAAATACTCTTATTTCTGACTTACACCGGTCAATGTCGACAGTCACCATGTACTAGTGGTGAATGTTGAACATATAACAATATTATATTTTCTTCTCCGTAATTCAGTCGCGAATAAACGCACTTGAGACTTGAAATAAGAACTTAAGAAAATGAGAACCTAAAACACACAATACATTCAAAATGAGAAAGGAAAATAATAGAAATTAAAAACTTACTTAATTATACAGTACGTTCTAAATGCGAAAATAAAATAACAGTAATAAAAGACTTACTAAATTATGTGATTCAAATCTTATTTATTGCAACAACTTAAACTATTATGGCACTTTATGACCTCTCTTTTCACCAGAGCATATCTGTGATTCTCGACATATACCGGTGAGGGTCCGAATATACAAGAATGTAGTGAAATATTCGGTCTTTCACCGACGTATTTGGTGAATGTTGATATTCTCCGGTGAAAGTCGACATTCTCCAATTTCGGTCTTTCACGGTAACATATACATATATTAAGATAGATAGATACTAGATATAGCATACTTTCGTTGTGAAAGAATTATGTAACAGTTATATATATGTATATAATCATATATAATTATAGATAGCTTTGAGCTGGAGCTTAATATCAAGAATTAGCAAGAACAATTATACTGATTGGCCAAAAATCAAAACTGCTTGCATGAAGTGGTAGTGATCCTTATTGAAACTCAAACCTTCAGCGATGAGGGAGGCTGCAACATTTGAGATGGTATCTTGTGATACCTGGTGATAGCATTATGACCTCAATAGAGAATTTGAATACTTTTTATTTCATATTGAGGACCAATAAATAGAATTTATTGTTTCAACATATTTCGCAAAAATATTGTCTGATCTAAGTTAAACTTGTATTAAATAGCTTGGTAATGACAGCAATCATTGAAATTTCACTTTATGTTCCATAACGCGCATTCGGACAAATAGAATAACGGCGCATACTAGAATAATGATACTTTATTCTGGTGGGAAACGAAAGATATTAGTATCATGAAAGGGTGTACATGGTCTATAATAATTTTTGGGTGATAGCAAATTGATAAAAAGAGAGACAGAACTCTTCACATGAATGATTAGAGTGAATCTACCAGTAGATCATTGCCCACTTCTTCAACTAAGTCAGTTTGATCTCGCAAAGAAACTTACGGCAGTGCCTCCTCAAGTAAACGAAGGTTTTCTTATCATTCATTGATTTATTTTCAAGTTTGCAAGATGCGCCATTTTTCGAAGCTAAACTGAAGTCAGTACAAAGTCTACGAAACTTCAATCATTCCAATGTTCACTGCTACATAATATTCCCATTCTCGGATTTAAAATTAGCCAAGATTTGGGCAGAATATATCTTATCTGCGTAAACCTTTTACTCTAGTAAGTATTTTGTCTAGAGTGTGTTTTCATTTTCGCCGAGCTAAACATCAGTAATCCGCAGATACCCCAACTCTAACCGGAATTCTTGTTCCACGCCCTTTAAATATCTATCTAAATATTCACGCGTTACGAATAAGCTAGAATCCTTAGCTTCAAAAATGCTAATCAGCTATTTTTTACATAAAGACTTAATATTCTGCCTATCAAATCTAGAGAACAAGAATAACACTAATTTAAATAATTTAATATAGATTTATTTATGCCGTTTCATAAACTTGACATACATTGGCTTTTTCCTACAGTTGCTTTAGTGAGATGGATGGCTGTAATATTTTGGCTTTTCAGAGTGCATAAATAAAAACGTATAGAATTGTTGTATAGCAAATTCATTTAATTATTTTAATTACTGCTTATCAAAATTTAATTTATTAACTATTTTAAATTTATGCTACACAACGTGTATTTCAATTAATTATTTGTACTATTTGGTTTAATTTTAATTGGGATTTTCTGTACGAAATATTGGTAACTTCTTTTCATTCGTTACTTGAGAACACGCTGAAACACGCTATGGAATTGGGTAAATTTCCACGTAATAAACTAGGATTTTTGTCACTTAATTTAAGTTTAACTCTTAATATTTAGTATCAGTAGTTGCAGAAAAATTAGCTCTTTAATTTGAGATACCTTTCATAATTCTAGCTTGAGCAGATTTTAAGTTATAGTCACTTAATTAACGAAAAACTTCCTAAGTTATTCAGGGAGATGAAGTTTCGAAAAGCTCGCTTTGTAACAAAAATTTCGGGTTCTTGCCCAACGCGGGAAACGATTTCCGGCTGGGGAGTTTAGGGGTTGTCATATCTGACATTCGTAGATGTTTAGGCGTGGCCTTGGTTTGGAGCAATCTTGGCGTGATATTAAGTTCGTTTTTAATTCAACATTCGGGAAAAAGTAGAAATTTTGCATGGCTTAAAGGCGGGGATTTTCGACAACTGGTTTTTTTCACCTTTTCGGGCGGGGGTTTAGCCAATGCGGCTGTCCTGTCATATCTAAAAGGGGCTGTTCGGCAAGAATTCGCTCTTGGGACTTCTTTTTCCATCTCGTTTCTGCTCGATGTTTCGTTCTGTTTTAAGTGAAGGTCCACAACATGCATATTTCCTGCGTCTTAGGAGCAGCGATGGGAGACGAAAAACTTCTTCTCGTGGCTTTGGCCCAAAAACTGATAGCTTACTCATTGCTGTAACTGTTCTTTTAAGATAACAGTGTCGCATTAACCGTCGATACATATTTTCTTCAATATCTTCAATAGAGGCTTTTGAGATGAATAATCTCTTCAAAGCAGTGTTTTCACAATTACTATCCATAAATGTTTTCTTCTGTCACCATATGCTGTTCATCAACTCCGGTCATTAGGATGATTTGTATCCGCTTCAAGATTTCCTGCCAAAACATCCTTGGAATTTTGCAGTCTTCATATGCCTTTTCTCCTGTCTCTTCAAAAGGCGGTGCTGATGGATCCGGCGACGATTACCTTCTTAGCTGCTGAATCTTTTTTCAAGGACTCTTCCTGCTTCTTGTAAAACCTGATTCCCCTTTTCTGATTTACTTTCGTTCGTCAAAGATATGCAAGTTCTCTTCGTCTCAATCCTCGCTGTTTGTTGGTCGTCACCTGTTTTCTTCCCGGGATCCTTGATAGCGACTTCTGATTCTCACCTTCAATCTCCGTCGGCTTGTGATAAAAATGTTGGACGCCGTACCGAAGCAGCAAGATAAGTTTAAAAAAAAATATTTTTGTTTGATTAAAGGTTATTCGGGAAGTTTTAAGGATTAATGAATTAAAAGAATAATTTAGCGTTTTCTATTTTAAAGAGTAGTAGAATTTAGCCATGTAAAATTTTATCCGTTTAAAAAATTGAGGTTCTATCCAATGCCCAGGGAATTTTCTTCCATGTAAATGATAATACTCTTAATGGTGAATTTTTGCTTGCCTAAATAGGAGAAACTAAATAATGTCTGAGATAGGTATTTGCTGTTCCTTTCTGCCAATGAAGTAAAATTTGGAAAAGAAATTAAATGTGTGCAATACAGAATTTGAATCTCATATTGTTTCCGGTATTTTGTGCAATTAATAGTTCCGGTAATCTTCATTAGAATGATTTTCTGCTTACAAAAATATCTGTACTCTAACTTATACCTGGTCATCCTAGCATTATTATGGTAATTGAAAAATGTGTTTATGATTAAGTACTTTGCTTTGTGGTGTTGCGTGGCCCCAACTTTCCCGCAACAGTAGTAGTGACTGCTATGAACTGGAAATTACACAAAACTCTTAAGAAGGGTTTAACTCCCTTTTTATTCCACTTTAGAAGTTACAGATGCGTTCACTTGACGCTTACAAACTACGCCGACCCGGCGGTTAAATAAAAATAAGAAAGTATAACTAAAAATGAATAAATAACAAGTCTCTACCTACGAGGCTCTATAAACGTGACTAACTTAACTGCGTTCTAAGATACAGCTGAGATTTCAGCAAACTTCCTGAATAAGAAGTTGAAAGATTCAACTAACTGCCGAAGCAAGCACACAGGCCGAAACGTGCGGTTCTTAAATTTCTACCTAGAAACCTTCCCGCTCGTGAATCAAGAAAGCACACTTACAAACTCGTTTCCCTTCTATTTAACTCAAAATTACTTCTGCTAAAAATTTGAATACTCTGCGCGTTCTACTAAAATTTACATACTCTGGCATTGGCAATTCCAGGGGAAAGTAAAGGCTTGACAGGAAAGATAGCTTAAAATAAATGTTAGTTAAAATAGATATAAACCCTACAGCTTCTAAGTCTGAAAAAGTTCTTAAAAACCCAGTGTTGATAATTATTGTTCTGAAAAATGGTTACCCTGTTTGTTAAAGAAAATTGTTAATTGTTTTTTATCTCCCCGGGAAGGGGTTCTTTTATTTTAATTGATTATAATAGCCATATTATGCTCTAAAATTTTAACCTATTGGATGCAATACTACTTTGAAAAAAAAATAAAATAAATTCCCATTTTTATATTTGAATGAAATGAATGGTATGTTTTATTTTACTTTACTCCTGATACTGACCAGTCTACAGATTTAGGGTCTTTACGGCTAATACACAACGCAATATTTCGACCTAGTTAGGTAGTGAGGAAAATTTAATTATTGTGTTACGTGTCTTTCCCAAAAAGGTACGTAACAGAATAAGAAGAGAAAAAAATACAGTTTTTCTTACCTCTGATGATGTTTTTAGCATATTTCCTTTCACTTGGTAAAATAATAATAATAATAGAATTCACTTAATATTTAGTTCACTTAGAAAATAATAATAATAATCACCTTAGAAAATAATAATAATAGAATTATTTTAGCATTTCACTTGCTAAAATATAACAATAGAATAATAATTAGAATAAAAACATAATTTTGTTTTAAGTCTGTCAGGTTCTATCAATTCATCAAAATTCGCTTCATTATATGTGTCAGTTTTTCAGCACATCCCTTTAACACTAAAATGTAATTAAACACCACACTATGTAAATTACTTTTAGTGTACTATTTTTAGTATTTATAAGTAGCCAATTTATTTATTTTGCTAGGTGCAGTTTCATTGTCATTGACTGTTTAAAATTCTTGAACTCATGAACATATAAATTAAATTCAATATTTTTCATGAACTTATAAAATAAAATTATAAATTTTCTTATAATTAAATTTATTATATTTATGCTACGTTATTAAATGCAATAGAGTGTCGAAAATAAAAATAAAAGTTATAAAAAATTCTGTTGGCTATATCTAAAGAAATATCAGACGAAATTTTTATCGCTTTCATGATTTATAACGGATTCTCTACAAGTAACTCGATAACTTACTATACTTACATAAGTAAAGGATGCTACTTTATCTCTTATTGAGGCTGCTTCGAATATTCCTACATTTGATAGCAAAATAAGTATGGAAATTTTCTTGGCTCTGTATCAGGTTTTTCTGATAACACACATAGATATTACCTTGAAAGTTTGTACTTTTCGTTAGCAGATAATACTATTCTGATACCTTCAAAGTGTTTGTTATTACTCGCTCGCAAATAGCAGATAATTCAACTTTATGGTACCAGGAAGAAGAAGCTATTGTATTTTACCAAAATATAAATTCTATGGTTTGTGAAAGCATGCTTCGAATACAATAATTCTTTGAAACGGCAAAAAAGTATGTATATTTAATGAAACTTCTTTTTTCGTGTTGCTTTATTGTGCTGTTTTATTGTGAAAGAGATAAGAAGACTAAATATTATGAGCTTCAACTGTTTGAATCGAAAATATTTAATCTTTGATGAATATTTGCACTATTTTCGAAAAGAATATTTCCATAAGTGTTTGCTAGATTATTTTAACACTCTTGCTGTGTTTATTGTCATTATTTAGTAAATAAACTGTACATCATTATATTATTACTATAATATTTGTATTAGAGTAACTTTATCCTTCTTCTTAAGTTATAATTCTTTAAATGCAGATTACGTATTTTATTATTTTATGGTTACAAAACAATACATTTTATATTTTATTGCTGTGATTCAACCATTTCGATGGCAATATTATGCGAAAAGATTCTGTTAATTAAAAAAATACTTTGTTAATCATTGTTAACCAATTATTTAATAATGCTTTATTTACGTAAAATAAGTATGTACAACATTAATACAAGTATTTTCGAATATATAATAACAGTAAAATTGTATAATCTTGTCAATGTATTATGCAAAATTAAGGGAGAATAAGCGTAGAGCCTAACCCATTCTTTAAATAAAATTCTATTGATTTCGAGAGCATTTGCATAGATTCTTCGTCTTCAGGAGTGTGGGGGGGGGGCGAAATGCAGTGAGAGTGGAGCAAACAGCCAAATAAACAAAGAAATAAATAGAAAAAGAATATAATGAAAATCTATGAATGAATGAAAATGAAATAAAATGAATATCTATGAATGAATGAAAATGAAATAAAATGAATATCTATGAATGAATGAAAATGAAATAAAATGAATATCTATGAATGAATGAAAATGAAATAAAATGAATATCTATGAATGAATAAAAATGAATCTATAGAGTAAAAACGAATTTAAGAGGAAAAATAAAATTTAAAATAGTGGAAGTTTTAAAACTGTGGTCAAAATTGGATTGGAATTAATGTCACTAATTAAAGCATTTAAAATTTTGTGAAAGTGGATATGTTTCAAAGAAATTTGATTCCCCAACATTTGTTGGTGTTTATTGTTGTCAAGTTTCATGGATAATTTTAAACTAGCTTAAGTCAAAACTGTGATTAATTCAGAGATAAGATCTTTAAGGACAGAACAAAGAATATTATTGATATTTGGAAAAATAACCTGCTCGGACTCTCACAACATGAGGAAGCTTTTTCCGTTCGCAAAACTTTTACCCACTTTAGTTAATAATACAATTTCCAATACAGTTTTTCACAGAACTTTTTTTTTAATTCTAATATTTGATATGAGGCTTTTCATATTCACAAAGATTTAGCATGTTTAGTTAACAATTTTAAGTCCAATCCAGTCCTTCCTAATGCCTTTAAAATTCTGCTATTTTAATTCAGTTATTTTTGCCGATAGATGGCGTTACCTCCTCGCGTTTGGTACTACCAGAGGGTATAAAAATTCGTTCAGTGCCCCCTCTTTCATTGGATTCATTTCAGGGGTGGACGCCAAAGGAGAAGGTTCGTCGTCGATATTGTGCCTGCCTCCGATCCTGTTTCACGTGTACGCCCTGTCCGATCTGCGTGTGCTGCGGTGTGTGACCACGTGCAAACGCTTATCTGCATGCATCAGCATTTTTAAATGCTAATCTTCGGTCTGTATTTATTTTTAAAAGCCTGGTTGCTTTTATAATTTTATTATTTTGTATTATTTTCAGAATTTTCATGCTAGTTTACCTTTTCTTGCGAATTATGCCTGATTGCTGGTACGAGTGATACCGCGCTATTGATACTGATTTTTCTGCGCGTATTTTTGCGTATTAATTTTATAAATTAAATTATTTATCATATTTTAAGTTAATTGCGTGAGAGTAATTAAATTTCGGATTTTGGTTGTGTGTCTGCTTAGTTACCCCCAGGCTCACGCTGTCAGGTGTGAGATAGGGGCCTAGCAGACTTTCGCCCGCTCATCCGTCTGCCGGAACACCGTCGAGTGGGTCCGGTTCCGGGGCGCGGGACTCTGGACTGCTGATTGGGCGCAGGATTTCTTAATTCTGTATTGCGATTATGGATACGATTTTGGATGCCGTGAGGGTACAGATTAGTGAACTCGATGCCATTCGCCTGCAGAATGGTACACTCACTGATACTGAGAATAAGATGTACAATTTTCTAAAAAGTATGACTGCAATGCTAGTTGCTGTTAACACACAGTTAACACAACAGGATAAAACTCTGCATAAATCCTCACATGATAAAAATCCAGATAATGATAGGGACAGAAGTCCAATTAAATTACGCAACAATTTTGATGCTCTGAGTGAAATACCACTGGATCAGCCCACGAGCTCAGATCATGACTTACCAAAGACTAAAGGTGATCAAACAGTCAGAGTTAGATCTCAGAGACAAAATTTTAAGAAAATTAAACTTAGTAGTTCCCCTAAAAGTACTACACAAAACCAACAAAATCAGGACAGTATCCCAATTACACCAGCTACTGAGGTAGCAGTTAATCAAAACACTCATACGCAAATTAATGAGACAATGGATACAACTGCACCAGGTAACGAAAACCACACTGACATGACCACAAATAAGCAAAAACAAGATAATAGGAATTCAAAAATTCCGCCAATTACTCTTAAAGAAAATTAACTGAAATGGAGTGAAATTCGATCCATATTCCTACAGCGAAAAATCAAATTTCACGGGGAACATATTCCTTCGGGAAGTATTAAAGTCATTACCGAAACACCTGACGATTACCGGACTGTTGTCCAAATACTTAAGGAAAAACAGGTTGAACACCACTCGTACATCCTCCCGGAAGACCGATATTTAAAAGTTGTCCTTCGTGGACTTACGGAACATACCCTGATCGATGACATCAAATCTGAACTCGAACAACTTGATTATCAAATCAACGATGTTAAACAGATGACAAGACGGCGTAATGGAGAGGTCACCAAGCTTCCTCTGTTTTTAATTTCACTACCTAAATGTGACAAGTCCAAGGAAATATACAATGAGAGATTTCTGTGTCACATGAAAATTAAAATCAAAGAGTATTTAGGTCGACAAGGACCCCTGCAATGTTTTCGTTGCCAGGGGTTTAATCACACACAAGCGGGTTGCAATTATGCACCCAAATGTGTCAGATGCGGCAAAGGACATTTTGTTAAGGAATGCCCTGATAAAGACAACAATGACAAGCCTCCAGTCTGTGCCAATTGCGGGGGTTCCCACACTTCTAGTTTCAGGGGGTGTGAGAAGTTCCCCAAAAGAAAATCCGAGAAACCAATCAATTTCCCCAGTAGGGTAATTGAAAATAAATCCTATTCGCAGGCGCTCTCCACAGGCCTTTACTCGGATATATTGAGTGAAGCAAAACAAGTCTTCACGGACCTTGCGGAACTAGTTTCTGTAATAAAAAATGCGGGATTTCAGATCTCGCAACAAGTCAAGGAAATAAAAGATAATAATCAAGAGAAAAATACTTCTACTACTATAGATAATGGGTCAAACTAGACCAACAAAAGTTCCCATTTCTATTATGACTTGGAATGCCCGTAGCATTCACTATAAGCTCACTGAACTGTCAAACTTCATCTCATGTCATAATATTGACGTGGCGCTCATTACTGAAACCTTCGCTACGCCAAGCACCCCGATGAAGATTCCAAATTATTCATGTTATCGATGCGACCGTCTAAGTCACCGAGGTGGGGGGGTCGCGATTTTTGTACGCAACTCTCTCCAATTTTGTCTGATCTGCGAAGAGCGACATAATGGGCATGAAATTGTGACTGTGTCGGTATTTCTGCCGCATTATGGTAACGTTTACTTCACTTCCATGTACAATCCTCCACAGAATATGCTTGATATAAATTATCTCGCAAAATTACTGGACACCAATAAACAAATCATCCTTGCAGGGGATTTAAATGCTAAAAGCCAGGATTGGAATTGCAGGAGAACAAATAAAAACGGAAAAAAGCTTTCAGAATTCGTTAATAATTATCCTATTTACTTTCATGTACCAAGTGAGTACACGTATCTGCCGAACAATCCCAATACAGGGGACATTTTGGATATTTTCATTTCAACCATCTCCCTCTCTTTCAATCTAGAGGTTATTCAAGATTTAGACTCAGACCACTGCCCGGTCATTGCGACCCTAGGTACAAACAAAGATATTATGGAAGAGCAAATTAATTCTACTAACTGGAAAATTTTCAATGAAATTCTCTCAAAATGTAATACTAAC
The DNA here is from genome assembly GCF_044657685.1 of Stegodyphus dumicola. Classification (NCBI taxonomy): domain Eukaryota; kingdom Metazoa; phylum Arthropoda; class Arachnida; order Araneae; family Eresidae; genus Stegodyphus; species Stegodyphus dumicola. The sequence goes on from NC_140781.1 coordinate 117,931,968, forward strand.
AGTATTTTACGCACTCCGGAGGATATTGAGATTGCGACCATGCATCTTACAAAAGACATACAAAGTGCCTACCATGCGGCCACTAGAAAAATTCCTAGAAGACAAGTTACTAATAAACTACCACAAAGGATTAAAAGTCTCATCAGAGATCGAAATAAGCTCAGGAAAAGGTTTCATCTCACGTGCAATCCTGATACCAAAAAAGAGATGAATAGACTTAGTAAAGAGATTAAAAAACAGATAAACTCCCACCGTAAAGAGCTCTGGGATGAGAAAATTGAGAGTTTTAACGAGCCTAGTAGCTCATTCTGGTCGTTTGTAAAACGTCTCAAAAATAAACCCACAGTTAATAGACCGATTTACCATGAGCATGGCATTGCGCTCACAAATATTGAAAAATGCAATACACTCGCTGAGCACTTTGAAAGGCAATTCATTACTAACTCTTATCCGTGTAATCAGGATTTTACAACTCATGTGAACTCCACAGTGTCTGAATGGCTTTGCAAAAATAATTTACAAAATCACTTAGAACTTACCTCACCACATGAAGTCATGAATATTATTAAAAAGCTCAGGAATAGAAAGGCCCCCGGGCAGGATAATGTTAATAATGTGGCGCTAAAATGGCTGCCAATAAATATGATTAATCGACTTACAGGTATTCTGAATGCCTGTCTGTTCAATAGTTATTTTCCAAATATATGGAAGTCTGCTAAAATGATTGTGATCCCAAAGCCGGGTAAGAATCTGACGAAAACGGATGGGTACAGGCCCATTAGCCTACTGCCCAGCATGGGAAAAATACTCGAAAGAATTATCCTCAGCAGAATTCAACCACATCTAGATAAATTACCACTTGAACAGTTTGGATTCCGGAAAGCCCTATCCACGACAAAGCAACTGGTTAGACTTAATGAGTTTATTGGTAGTGCACTGCACAATAAAAGATATGTTGCCTTACTCATGTTAGACGTGGCGAAAGCGTTCGACCGCGTCTGGCATGAGGGGTTAATCTATAAATTAATCGGTTTGCAGTTCAGCACCGAATTGATCAAAATTATTCACTCGTTTCTTTCCCATAGAACATTCAGCATTCACATTGATGATAGCACCTCAGATAAAAAGCAAGTGCAGGCCGGGGTCCCTCAAGGATCTATTTTAGGGCCTGTGCTCTATCTATTCTATGTAGCAGATCTACCTGCAGAACATCTAGATCCAAATTTCTTCATGGGCTGCTACGCAGACGACACAGCTTTTGCCGTTAAGTCTGGGTCACCAAATTTTGCGATTAAGAAACTACAAAAATTTATGCCAAAACTTGAAGCTTGGTGTACCAACTGGAAAATTGCAATTAATGCAGATAAATCTAAGCTTATGATTTTTAAAAAGAACAAAATGAATCACCCTTTATCTGAACAACTTTTGTTATTTAATACGGTAGTTCCAGTTGTAAAAACTGCTACTTATTTAGGTCTAAATTATAGTGCTAATTTCCTTTGGAAAGAGCATGTAAAATGTGTCAGAGGTAAGACTATTGGAGTAATTCAAAGTCTAAAGCCGCTTCTGTCTGCGACCTCCAAATTAGACATCAAAAGAAAAAGACATATTTATAACTCCATCATACGCCCTATTTTTGCGTACGCTTCTCCGGCTTGGGCAACAGTTCAGAAAAAGGAGTTGAACACGCTACAAATCATCCAGAATAAGGTACTTAGAATGATAGCAAATGCGCACTACTACGTCTCAAATCAAACATTGCACGATGACCTGAAAATGGAAACGGTAGAAACTTATCTACACAAAGCGAATGATAAATTCTTCAGTAAAGCGCAAGAATGCAATCACATGTCAGATTTAAATGTTTTAGACTATGTTATTCTCGAAGAAGATGCTTCACTTAGACCGCTCGCGGCCCACCTCGCCCGGGACTTAAATTTTCCCACATAAAATTTATCTTGATGGGAATGTACAGTGCCTGTATATATATTGTATTTAGTGTATAGTGTATTTTATTTATTTACTTCTCATTTATTATATTGTATGTTTGTTGTATTTCTTTTCACTTGTTTTATTTACTTGTGTATGATTATGCTTAATTGTTATGATTTATATGTATTCAGATATAGTGACTAAATCTTCTGGATTATGTCTTTGATCTCTTATGATACAACGCAAACATATGATACAGACCCTCATGGCTCCTGCTTTGCTTATTGCTTGATGCGCGCGCCACTCCTTGGCCTTGCGACTCATGGTCGCCCCCTGTAGCCACCTTTGACCTCCTGTAACTTGTCATGAAAAATTCAAAGTCTTGCGCCCTCCGGGCTTAGTTTTCAAGAGCCGGATAAGTTGCGTGCTCCGCGACATTTCGGCAAAAACCGTGCAGACTAGACTAGACTAGACTCTTTCATTGATCTATTGAGCATCAAGTAAATCACTTATGCCAAATTTTTCCAACTTCTGCTCGCTTTTAGTAACTCTGATGTGGAGGTAAATGGTTTTGAACCATAGGCACTCCGAAATTTTTAAATCATTGGCATTCTTTCATTGACTTGGCACTTTTTAGAAAAATCCCTTTTGGATACAAAGTGACTGTTGAAAATTGTTTATCATCAGATCACAACCCCGTGATCATCGACCTTAGCTGTACTATTTTTACTCAAAATTTTCCGGCACTCGTCTCAACAAATTGGGACAATTCTCGTTTTAAACTTAATTCTAAAAGTTTACCCTCCCTCGAAATTAAATCCAGCCATGATATAGACACGGCAGTAGATCAATTAACGAACACCTTAACTGATACTTATAAGGAAGTATCAAAACCCACCCTCAGACCCAATTTTCGTAAATTACCTCAATAAATTAAACTCAAAATTAAAGAAAAGAATAAAGTACGGAGACTTTTGCAGAGACATAGAAATCCTGGCTTAAAAATTCAACTCCGTACTCTCCAAAATGAGATCAAGGCATCATGTGACCAGTTCTTCCAATCACAATACACGAATTACATTCAGTCCTTAACGACCAATGATAACAGTCTTTGGCGCGCATCAGCCCGCCTACGCAAACACAAATCTCACATTCCGTCCTTAGCTACGGACGCAGTGGTGGCTCACACAGACGCTGAGAAATCTGAATTAATTGCGGATTCTCTTCAAACTCAATTTACACCACATAATGAAGGAATTTTTGCGAACAACGCAAGTTCTTTCCCACAAGATGTTGAACGTTTCCTTTCCTCTCCTTTCGCGAGAGAAATACAGTACACATCCATGAGCGAGGTAAGCGAATACGTTACCAAGCTCAAACCCAAAAAAGCCCCTGGTATGGACTCTATCTCTAATGGTATGATTAAAAATTTACCCACCAGTTATCTATTTTTCTTAGTAATGCTTATAAATTTTATGATACAGCATTGCTATTTTCCTCAAAGCTGGAAACAAGCACTCATTGTGCCTATTCCAAAACCAGGCCAAAGCCTTTCAAATCCTCAAAATTATAGACCTATCAGCCTCCTATCATCGTTATCAAAGATATACGAATTTGTGTTACTTAAACGCCTGAATGATTTTCTCCGAAATCACAACGTTCTGATTGATGAACAATTTGGATTTCGAGCAAAACACTGCACTACGCACCAGCTGCTGAGGACAGACGGAGTTCATTCACGAAGGGTTTCGTAACAATATGCTTATTGGCGCTTTATTTCTTGACATAGCCAAAGCATTTGATAGGACTTGGCATATAGGAATCATTATCAAGCTCATACGACTTGACGTTTCGGCCCATTTAATTCGTATAATTAACTCGTACCTCACTAATAGATCTTTTTCTGTACGAGTTAATTCTTTCATTTCGGCACCCCGTCCTATACTAAGTGGCGTCCCCCAAGGGTCACTTTTAGGCCCAATTTTGTTCAACATTTTCATAAATGACATACCAAAATCACCTAGTATCACTCTTGCACTTTATGCAGATGATACGGCCATCCTAGCTCAACACAAACGCCTTGAAAACTTGGTTCACATCATTCAGAGATATCTCTCCAGCCTTGAGCACTGGCTCATCACTTGGAAAATTAAAATTAATGTTGCTAAATGTGCTGCTATGATATTCAAACGTAGCCCCCTCCCGTACCCTTCCATTAATTTAAAGTTTTTCGACGACTATGTTCCCTGGTCAAATTCTTACAAGTACCTAGGAGTTGTACTTGATTCAAAATTACGCTGGCACCTTCATATTGAAAATGTTCTCAATAAAGCAAAAGGTGCTACAGCCCAACTTTACCCTCTCTTAGCTCGAAAGAGCCATCTGTCAATTAAAAACAAAATTCTTCTCTATACATCAATTATAAGACCTGTCTTTATGTATGCATGTACAATCTGGGGTACTGCTGCAAAAACTCATGTGTAAAAACTTCAATATTTTCAAAGTAAGACCTTACGTATGGCCCTAAATGCAGCCTGGTACGTCCGTACAGATGTGATTCATTCGGAACTTAACATTAAACCTGTTGATTACTATATTAAAAAACTTAGTCAAAATTTATTCCTCAAAATTGAACAGATTGATAACCGAGCACTCCAGCAGATTCCAGCATACGATCCTGCTATTCGCAGCTCACAGAAGAGACCGAGAGCCGTGATTGGCCGAGAGTTCGGCATTTACCCGCCGTCCAAAAGGGCAAGACACGCCCTCTCAACAACAGGGAGAACCCAAAGGAGACAGAACCAGACGCACCAGAAAACCTGCGAAAAAAGCTGTTGCACGCCTGGCTGCTGCGACTGCTCCTGAAATTCCCAAAGACTCACCCTGTTGCTGATCTCACTCCGCAACAGAATATGGACACAGACCCCGCCCCAGTGCAGCACCTCCAACCAATCAGAGCGCTCCGACCAACAGTGCGAGAAAACTGCCGCCGATTATAATCAAAGACAGCAGATTCACATGGAATGACTTAAAAACGCTGTTTAATAATAAGAATTTTTCTCTGCACGATTTCTATGGAGAAAACATGAAGGACGGAATCAAGATTAAAGTGAAATTGCCCACCATTTATCGGGAAATGGTAAAAGTGTTAGAAGAAGAAGGCATCAGGTATCACTGCTATGCGCTTCCCGAATCTAAACATATAAAAGCTGTGATACGTAACCTCCCGTCTTACATGGACCCTGAGGAAATTATGATGGATCTAAAAGAACATGGACTCGACGTCGTGCGGGTCAACCAACTCACTATCAGGCGTAACGGAGAAGTTATTAAGCTTCCCCTGTTTCTCGTTACTCTCACCCGCAAGGAGAAAAACAAGGAGATACACCAGTTAAAATTTGTGCTGGGAATGAAGATTAGTGTTGAGAGATACCGTGGCCGTAAGGGACCCTTGCAGTGTTATCGCTGTCAAGGGTTCCATCACGCCCAATCGCACTGCAATCACGAATCACGTTGTGTTCGTTGCGGTGAACCTCATGAATCATTTAACTGTGACAAGGATAAGGCAACTCCGCCTAAATGTGCCAATTGTCATGAGATAGGTCATACAGCTAACTACAGATTATGTGTGCGTTTTCCAAAACCCAAAACCACCTCGGCTGTGAAAACGTTCTCTGATTGGGTAGTGCATAATAAAACTTATGCACAAGCTTTAAACACCGGCCTCGCTCCTGAATTTCTAACTGAAGCAAAACAAGTTGCAGCTGAGCTACGTATGCTTGTCTCTGCTCTAAAAGAAACTGGATTTACTCTGATGGCAAAATCAAACGTATCTCAAGATCATACTCCTGCAGCCCCTGTTAATGGCTAATTACATGAAAAAGTGTACTCCCGTACAAATAATGATATGGAATGCCTGCGGGCTACCTACCAAAATTACTGAACTGGACCATTTTTTAAGTGAGCATGATATTGACATTGCAATCATATCAGAGACTCATGCAAAACCATGCCAACGCCTGAGAATTGCAAATTATAATTCATACCGCTGTGATAGACTTTCACACAGAGGTGGTGGTGTGGCAATATATGTGAAACGTAATTATGCATCTTGTCTTATATCTGATTCAAGAAATTTTAATTGTGAGCAAACTACTGTGTGTGTCACTCTTCCTGTGTTTAATAACATCAATTTTTGTGCTGTGTATAACCCTCCAACGAATAGACTACGTGATAATTTTCTAAATAGCATTCTACCGGATGACATACCTACCCTTGCTGCCGGGGACTTTAATGCTAAGCATATAGACTGGAACTGTCGTCGAACAAACCTAAATGGTAAAATTCTCCATGAATATATTTTACAGCATCCGGTGGCGCTACATGCCCCACCAGAATACACGCGGCTTCATAATAGAATTGAATTTTCTGATATACTAGACATTGCAGTCACTACAACGACTATCCCCGTTGCAATGGAAGTATTTCATGAATTGTCCTCTGACCACCTCCCCGTAATCGCAACATTAGGAGTGACAAAAACTTCTGAGTTGTCTACTAAGCGAATTACGAATTGGAATCTCTTCAGCAATATCATGAAAAATTCACCTCCTCGACTGCAAAATCTCAATACCAAACAAGGCATAAACACCGTAATTAATGCCTTAAGTGAAAGCATTCAAGGTGCAATTAAGGAAGCCAGTACTGAAATTACTAATCGTGATAAGGCTTTCAGACTGCCCCTTAATATACGACAGCTTATGAGAGAGCGAAATAGACTCAGGAAATGTTATCATTTAACGTGGGACCCGGCACTTAAACGTGAAATAAATCGTAAAAATAAGCAAATTCAGAAGGCCATTAAAACCTTCAAAGAAGAACTATGGGATGATAAAATGTTAAATCTGGATTCTAGAGAAGGTACATTCTGGTCTTTAATCAAAAATTTTAAAACTTCCTTCACAAGTAATCGACCCCTCTATGACAGAGGTAATATTGCCATCTCCAATCAGGAAAAGGCAGAAATCTTCACAGCACACCTCCAAGAACAGTTCTCGCCAAATGATTGGCCAAATGACTCTGATTTCGAATTAAAGATCCTCCTACGAGTGAGGGATTGGCTCAACGCCCCTTCAGTCAGACTTCCGATTAAATATGCCACTCCTACTGAAACGACTAATATTATCAAACACCTGAGACAAAAGAAATCTCCAGGAATTGATGAAATCAGCAATACAGCAATTAAAAATTTGCCGCCTAACATCATCTGCAGCCTGACAAGTATTTTTAATGCTTGTCTTGCTCTTTCTTACTTTCCAACACCTTGGAAAATTGCTAAAATTATTTTACTACCTAAACCGGCTAAAGATCACACCCGACCAGACGGATATCGTCCTATTAGTCTACTTCCGGGCTTAGGCAAAATTTTTGAGAGAATTATCCTGAATAGACTGAAACCATATTTTCAGCATCTTCCGCCGGAACAATTTGGGTTCCGTGTTCACCTCTCAACAACGAAGCAACTTGTCCGAATAACCGAATTCGCTGGTGCAGCTCTGCACTGCAAACTTAATGTTGCTATACTCATGCTAGACGTGGCGAAAGCATTCGACCGCGTCTGGCATGAGGGCTTAATTGCTAAATTAATTGACCTTCAACTGGACAGAGAACTCATTCTGCTAATCCATTCTTTTATCAGGGATCGGACATTCAGAGTCTCGGTAAAAAATGAATTATCCAGCACTAAAATAATGACTAGCGGTGTTCCACAGGGTTCTGTGACTGGCCCTATACTCTATCTATTCTACGTTTCAGACTTTCCGAGATTGCATTTAAATCATAATTCTATGCTAGCCTGTTATGCAGACGACACTGCCCTGGCAGTGAAGTCTGCTAACATCAATCATGCTATTCGGAAACTCCAAGACACTATTCCCTCCATAGAACAATGGTGTGGATATTGGAAGATACGAATTAACGCTCAAAAATCGCAGCTCCTACTCATAAGGAAAAGGAAGAAAAATGTTCCGATCAGGCAAAGTGTTTATCTTTTTAACGAGGCTGTGCCTATCGTGAAACAAGCCAAATATCTGGGCATCACCATCAACGACAAGCTCACATGGCAGCATCACATCCAACAAATCAGGGATAAAGCGATTAAAGTCATGAAATGTTTATATCCCATGATAGGGAAATATTCAAAACTTTCGTTGGACAAGAAACGACTTATTTATCTAGCCACAATCCGACCCATCATGACGTACGCTTCGCCAGCATGGACTACCGCTACGAAATCCAAAAATTACAAGTTGTACAAAACCAATTTTTAAGAATTATCACAAATGCACACCCGTATGTGAAGAACAAACGTCTCCATGAAGATTTAAAAATGGATACAATAGTGGAATATTTAAGAAGAACTAACACGGCATTTTATGACGCCGCTAAGGAGTGCCAACATATGGACATTTTCAACCTATTTCACTATGAAATTTTACACGAGGACAGGCACCTCCGTCCATATGCCGCTTTTCTACTCAGTGGAAACCAGGATTTTCCAACATAATTTGTGTTTTTAAGTATGTAGTACTCTGAAAAACTTATTTGACTTGTAAATAATGATGTTTAGAAATCTTAGCCGGATGATCATGTGACACACACAGCCACGCCCACAAGATATTACTTATATTTTTCCTGTATATACTATTTTACTTTTTGGAATCGTATTTTATTTTCTGCATATATGACTGCAACACACACCTTTTATGAACTGATTTAGTACTATTTTATGTATAACTATTCTAAAACTTCAGATTTACAGCGCTACGATGTCTGGATACCTCATCGCCAACCAGATGTCTTATCGCTCATCACGTGACATTGGTCACACCCCCTGCATCTGCTATCCTGTCTCCACGAGAACTACGTTCGGCATTTCCTTACCTGCAGCGCTCCTAGAAGCACCAAAGTTCGATAGCCGGAACACAACCTGCGATTTCGCAGGTTAATCGCGGCAAATAAAGCAAGTTGGAAGTTGGAAGTTCTCAACAACAGTTCCAGCCCCCGCGCCAAGAAGGAAGGACGTCTCTTCAGCGAGCTGCCATATAATTGCTTTTACATCTTCAACAACTGCAATTCAAGATCTTCAAGCAAAGTTATCAATCTGTTTACTTAAGAATCACATCTCCCGCCGATTCTAAATCTGCCTAAGAATATTTTCATCGCGTCCCCATTTATTATTTGCACTTTCCTACACAAGCCACATGCGAATGAGCCTATTAATCGTAAACTCTTTCCTATCCGCTTTTTGCTTTAGTGTTTGTATCGTGTATTAAAAAATTATAAAAACCAAAAAAAGTATAAAATATAAAAGTATAAAAACCTAAAACTTATAAAAAAATTATGATACTTAAGTTTTTATTTTCTTATCCCTATCCCTAAACTTTCTCGAGCCTGTGGCTCCCTCTATTGAGCATCAAGTAAATCACTTATGCCAAAATTTTCCTATTTCTGCTCACTTTTAGTAATTCTGATGTGGAGGTACATGGCTTTGAACCATAGGCACTCCGAAAATTGCAAATCATTGGCATTGGCATTTCCATTATTCGAAGTTCAGATTTTGAGCATGAAGGTTCAGTTGCCCCTCGCTCCCTATTTTTAACTTAGCTAATTTTTCTTGTCCTTTGTATTACATGTTTGATCAGATAGCCTGGCTCAGTAAAAGTAGGCGGCCAGTGTAACTCTGATTAAAAATCCGGTTATAACCACGTGCAGTGCTGATAAGGACCACGTGTTTCTGAGACTTCTTCCCCTTTATTTTTCTTCTTTCTAGGTATTTCTTTCTCCTGATGAGGAGGGACCTTTAGCTGCCCTCGAAATCGATTGAGTGTTTCAATATACTTACGCTAGATACAAGGTTGTTTTTACGATTTTGATTCTAATATTTGAATTTGGAATTTTCTTTTTAATTTTGTTTGCACTCGACAGAAGACGTTACGTTGACTTCGTTGTTTACTTTCTTCATTCACAGTTCCCTATTTATTTGGTTATTTGTTCCACATTCATTGCTTTCTCTCTCCTGAAAAAGAGGGACCTAATTTACTTCCCTTTGAAACAGGGCTGGTTTGAGAGTCCTGCAATACCCGCAATTGCAAGAGAACATAAGTTGGAAGGAGCCATGCACTTACCGCAGATTAACCCGGTAAAAGTGCGATACTCAGCGCGTATTCGAGAGGTCCGTGGTTTGAGTCCCGGGGAGAGCATTGCTCATTTTTCAGTTTACTTCCTCCAAAAAATTCAAAAGAACTCTACAGTGTCCCCTGAACTAAAAAAGGTAGCCGATGAAGATTCTGCACCACCAGGATTTGGCAACTGGGTCTTCTAATCACTAGTCGTCTTTTAAAAGGGGAAATAGATAAGGTATTTCTTCCGCCTTCTTAGCATACCTTCGTGGTGGAATGGTCAGCACGCTGGACGCGTATTGCAGAGGTTCGAAGTTCGAGTCCCGACGAGAGCACTGCTCATTTTTCACGACTCCTGCTTCAAAATACCTAATGTCTCTACAGCGACGCCCGAACTAAAAAAGGCGGTGGATGATGATTGTCCACCACCAGGATTTGGCAATTGGGTCCCTTAAGCCCCAATTGCCCTTTAAAAAGGGGGGAGTAAGTAAGGTATTTCTCCCACCTTCTTTGCATGTCTTTAAGGTGTAGTGGTCAGCACACTTGTCGCGTTTTCGAAAGGTCCGGGGTTGGAGTCCCGGCGAGGGCATTGCTCATTTTTCGTCTCTCCTGCTTTCAAAAAGTGCCTAATGTCTCTACACATTCAACTGGTTTTCTTAAGTTTTATTCTTCTTATCCTTTTTTCATGACCATAAAAAAAGAAGAGAATGCACTGTTTTTCAACCGCATTTTAATTTTAAACTCTATTTCTTGTTTAATCTTTTTAGAAAGCATTTTTCCGTGTTTAAAAACTACAAAACTGAAAATTTTATCCTGTTATTTTTCATAAATTTAAACTGCTCTGATCATTATTCTAACAATCACACGAAGAAAAAAATTTGTCAGTGATTTTTTAATACTTGCGACAAATTTATATATACTATTTGCATCGAAATTGGTACACATGTTCTTAATTTGAAGATATTGTTGCTTTGTTCTTAATTTGAAGATATTGTTGAGTGCACACAGCTCCGATGATAAGTTCCTAAGAATTTAGTTAGTCATATGAAACTTTTCAGGGATGTGGAACTTTCTACAAAGACAGTCGTACAACTCTTCACAATATCACAGAGTACAATCCTTAATTACATTTCAAACTTTTATGAACGTTAAACAGAAAGTAAGGCAAAGCGCAGCTAAAGAGAAGTTACCCGGAGATATCTCAGTACTCCAAACTCACGCCGAGCTAACAGTAACAACTGGGAGCACATGTTCTCACCGGCCTTTTATGGTTTTCACCCGGCCACCGAAATGTTTCTAGTACATTCTCGAAATTACTGGAAGGCAACATGACGGTCGAAATTACGGTTACAGCTAATATAGTTGTAGAGTGCCTTACTTTAAAATTCTGAGTTACTGTTGAACGTGAACTGATAAGCGAATAATCGCTTGAGTTCGTGTGAGAGGAAACAACAAGATAGAAGGGTGAACTAGTCCTTTATTATTCCAACTAAAGTTTAACAAACTCCGTCTTGGAGTGTACAATGAAGCCGACACTCGGGCTTTGAATTTAAGAGACTAAGAATAATACTAAACTAATCTAAACTAAAGAGGTATAGCCGAAGCTATCAAGATTCTAACCGAGTTGGCCCCTTAACGTTAATAGACTGCGAAGCTATCAAGGGCCTAAAGTACGGCCGAGCGTAATAGTAATAGCACACGAGGGAGTAGCCTAAAAAGGCGGACACATGCAGACAGAATACCTGGTATCTCTCTCTCTCTAAGACCGAAGAACTTCGCGGTTAAACACCGCTTTTCCTCATTATGTATTCAGACGTGATTCTAAAACTACGTACTGGCCGGAAATAGTAAGTTGAAGTTAAGAATTGACAGGAAAGGAACTTTAACTTAAAATTTAACTATTAATAAAATTAACATAATCCTTACATAGTGCTCAATTACATTTATTCAATTACAGTACTTATTGCGGTGTTACAGGGACCGGACCAAAATGTTGCCAGATGCTCGCCAAGTTCGGAGGCTTTTGGCGATTTCTCGCCAAATTTGGCGACCAAAAATTAGTTGCCAAAACCATTGTCAGCTTGGCGACATCTCGCCAGATTACCGAGATATTCATTTACTCAATGTTAAACAGAATCTGTGTCTGTATTCCTAGCATTCCGGCATAGCTTGTCTCTCTCGGTTTTTCATATTACATTATACAAAAAACTACAACAATTTCACATATCATTGCACTAAAATCATCCATTCTACGTACAAAATTCGTAACAATATTACATATTTGAAGACATTCCAAATTCCAAATAATTTACATATTTTCTTACACGCAATTTTTTGGTTATTGATATCAACATTTATATTAACTCAGAATTTGATTGTGTTAAAGAAATTCCTGTCTCCAGTTAACTAAAAGCTTTAAATGTCAGTTTTCGTCCGTTCTGCATCTTGTATAATACGGCTTTCCATATAATTGGTTCCTGAAAATCTGTGAGAATGTTGAATTTTTGAAAGTAACCATATGTATATATATATATATATATATATATAAAAAAAAAAAAAAAAAAAAAAAAAAGCATCAAAAGTTGTACTTTAAAATATATATTTATCAATAATATTATTTATTAATCGATATTGATAATTAAGTTAACGAGACATATTGCACGTGTTTTCTTCATAAACTTGTTAAGAGTTAGTTGAACACCAGTTTTTTCTTCCTTTTCTTGATAAAGAATTCTATAACACGCTGTGTTTCTATGACATATTGTGCCCTATGTATCTGAGATATACGTTCTGCGTTCCCAAAGGAAAATACCATCAGTCTTCACCATCAACGCAGAACAGCACTCTTATATGATGGTCCAAAATTTTTCAAGATGTACGAAGGATTCATTTATATTTTTGACTGTTAACGTCTTGAAACTTTTTATCACTTTCATAGTGTATTTCATTTAACAGTTATTGCTCAATTAAATATTCATTTGACAAAGACAATGAATGAGATTCAGTCAGCTCATTAACATTTTCAATGCTGATGGCCAAGTTTAGTTCATTCATCAGGCTAACTATTTCATCTGTGATAGTTTCCGGAGTTTCTTCAGAACTTATAAAATCACTCATCATTTGCGGGCATAATTTTTTCTAAGAACCTTTCATAGTTGATTATTTTATTTCAGCCCACAAGTCTCTGTTATTGTTGATTGCGTTCCATATATTAAGTTCATCCAAAAGTCTTCTGCCCATCTTCCTTGCCAGTTGTCTTGATGGCCTGAATCATTATTTTAGATCATTAAACGAATCTATCACTGTTTGATCCATGGACTGTATGAGACAGGTCATATTGGAAGGAAGAAACAAAACACTGGTTTCCGGGTATAAATTCTAAAATTTTGGGTGTCCTGGAGCTTTGTCTAAGATTAATAATGCTTTAAGTTGTAAATTTTTATCTTTACATTATTGCTTAGCTACCAGCACGAAATGAAATGTGAACCAATCTTTAAATATTAACGCAATAACTCAGACTTTCTTATTTGACTGGAAGCAATTCTTTAGTCTTCCCTTTCAATGTTCTGGCGTATTATGCTTTATAAACTAACACTGGCTTCAGTTTTGAATTACCAGGCTCTTTTCACTAAGAAGCAGTGTCAGTTGGGTTTTAGAAGGTGTATGTCCTAGGATAATTGACGTTTCGTTCAATAAGAATGCATAATTAGGCATTTTTTAAATCCGAAACAAACCCGTCTCACTCACATTGAATATATAGCTAAGAGAAAATTCTCCCTCTACAATAATTATGGACAACAGAAAATGAATTCTTTTGCAGCATTTTTATCTGCATCAGCCGATTCTATAGAGAATTCAATATTACGTAAAGAATACCTCAATTTAAATTTGGCGAATCAACCATTACTTACTTAAAATACGGCGTTAGAATCCGCTTTTAATCTCGTCGTCCAATAATCATGCAAACTAACAGCCTTATCTTGAACAACTGAAAAGTTCAGAGAAACACAATACTGATTTCCGGGTATAAATTTCTGCTGAGATTTGGGGTATCTTTGATCATTGTCTAAGATTAATAATGCTTTAAACTGTAAATCTTTATTATATTATATTGCTTTCTGAAAACGAAATGAAAAGGAGACCAATCTTTAAATTCTGTTACGTATTTTGTATTTATTTATCTGTTATTAGTGGAATTATAATTGAAATTGTTTTGTTTCTCCGTGCAATGCAGCGCGTGATGAGTTTTAAGAGAAAGCTATTCGGAAAAGTAAAAATACAGGAGCACAAGCATTATAATAAATAGATATCTCGTAATTTATATTTAAATTGAATAAATACAATTGTGTGTTAACTGAAACTGTAATTCTACTCTTTTGCTTTCCTGAAACCTCAAGAAAATAAAAATTACCAGAATGTTCTCGCGCATGATTAAAAATCTTTAAAAAGCTGAAGGAAAACATCTCAGTTCAGTTGTTTGCTTAGTGCTGTTATTGATTGTACCGAATTCGCCGTGAGATCGGATTAGCTTTCTCTGTACTTTGCACGTCTGTACTTTAAGCACGTGCTTAGGTCATCATGGATAAAGGGCACCAAAAAAGGTCCTTAGAACTCATGGAAAGGGGCCACCACAATGGAATGTATGACATGTTTTACTATGTATGTATGGTGCAGCTAAACCAAGACCGAGACAGAAGAAATTGGGAAGAAACAGGTATTATATTGTAAGTGCATTATGTGAGGGACACAATAATCTCTCAAGTGCTTAGGATCTTTAAAGGTCTTAATCCATCCCTGGCCGTGTCTTTTGGAAATAATCGTTGAAGACATATTTTTGCAATTTTGAACGTATGCCTTAATTTTATTCTTGTTTTTCAAAATTGAACAATTGCTGCGTGCGTACGGGTTCGTAATAGATTGAATGCACAATTCCGATAATAGGTTAACAAAATTTATTTTATCAAAAGAAATATTTCTGAACTCTGGAATTTTCCATAGAAATATTCGTACAGGTGTCACACTATCACACAGTACAATCAGTAGTTACGCTTCAAACTACTAAAAATGTTAAACGCATGGAATGCAAAGCGCATCTAAAGAGAAAACTTACTTGGATATCTCAAACAATTCGCAACAACAATAACTAAGCAACTGAGAGCAGATGCTCTCTCTTCGGCCTTAAATAATTTTCAAGCGGCAGCGAGATATTTATAGCTTTTCAGAACTTTCTGCTTCTCGAAATTATTGGAAAGCAATACGAGGGTGGAATTACGGTTACAGCAAACGTAGTGGTCAATTACATTTATTCAATTTCAATACATATTACGGTGATACATTGATCGGACCAAAATGTCGCCGAAGGTTAACAAATTTGGCGACTTTTAGCGATTTCGTGCCAAATTACCGAGATACCCATTTACTCAATGTTAAATGCCCTTGACCCTGTAATTTTATTTTTCCGGCATCGCTTTCTCTTAAAATTTGCCCCACGCTACATTACACAGAAAAATACAAAAATTTTACTTAAAATTCTACTAAAATTACCCATCTAGCTACAAAAATGCGTAACAATATCGTAGACCTGTTTATGTCGTAGTAATGGCCAACCGAAGCAAAACATTCACCACTTTCAGAATGACTAATTATTTCTATTTTTGGCTCGATCGTATAAAATTTATGAGTCCTTAAATTTTTTTGTTCGTATCAGCACAGCAAGTTTTTCTGTTTTTTTAAAATTTATTTTATTTTATTTTATTTATTTATTTATTTATTATTTTTTTGCTAATGTTTATAAATTTACTATAAGGGCTAAATATTTAAACATAAACAAGTAAATTTGCAAAACGTACAACGAATCGATACATGCCCTAACACAGGATTAAATCTGTTTAATACTTTGTATATATTCGGCCCCCGCCACCGCAGCTCGGAACCCGTCGACCTTATAAGAAATTTTCTTTATAATAAGGTCCATGTCGGAACCATAGTGGCGTAACAATGATTCCAAGAAGTCCACTAATCTAAGAGTCAGTGTGTGAGTGAGTACGAGATACGACGCTCCGTGGGAGAGACTGTATGAAAGCTAACAATTTTTGTAATATCGACAAAAATCCCTTGACTTTTTAAAATATGCAAAATAGAGGATTGTGCGAAAGTAGAAGGTGCAAAAGTCGAAGGGCTTTTTATTTGCTTCTTTAAGCAAATTGTATTTGCATTCAAATGAATTTTTGAAAATGTTAAGTTCTTGAACAATAGTATAATTTAGGTCAAAGAAAATAAAATGTATCGTTAATTGTTATCAAACCAGACGCATGATACGCATTTGGTACTCATGAAAATAATCTTTTATTTCCGATTTTCTTTTGCTGCATTCTATGAGCAGATTCTTTTCTTCCCCCCCCCTCATTTCCTCAAAATTACCCTTTTTAGAATACGGACTTATTCTTAGGAATTCTATATGTGTCTATGTGTCTCTTGGATATTCCACACTAAACTTTTTTGTGGATATGAAGCGTCAGAGGCGCGATGCTTTCTTGCTCAAATAGCATTCAAGATATTGTGGAGCGTTTAAGTGGCTTGCCTGTGGCCACTTCTGTTAATGACAAACTAATTTTTCCAGTTACCCCGGGGTAACGGCATTTCGCTTTCACTGAGTATTCGTACTCAATAATGTTTTCGTCCATTGTTAAGACAAAAGAGCACTCAGATCCAGGACCGGATTAATATTATTAGAGGTGCTAAGCACTTAAAAGATTTTAGTGCTCCCAACATACGTTTATGTCAGGTTTTTCTTCATTCCTTTTCTTTGTCCGTTTTGGTTTATCTGCACCATGCATTCCACCGTAAAACGTCAATGGGAAATCTTTTCGTGCCCCTTTTCCTGAATACCTAAGGATTTTTCTGTGTTGCCCCCTTTTCTTGATGCCCTAAATACATGCTTACATTGCTTAATGGTTAATCCAGCTCTGCTCAAGCCGCTTATTAAGAGAAAGGCATTGTAGAGTCTAGTTCTTTTTGGGAGCATAAAATGTAGACCCTATTGAAGACGATGTAACGAATTTTCGCTATGTTTTAAAAAAACAGACGACTGCCGATAAAGGTTATAACAACATTTTAAATTTAACTAAATAGAACATGCATTCACTCAGTGCTCACAATTTAACCGCCACTTTTGGCTAAGTAACTTAACACAGAATATACAGTCAGAATAAATTAAATTTTAACTACACAGCTTTTTCTCCAATCTAAATCCGCTTTATCGGCTGCACAAAGCAAAGCCGAGTCCAGAATATCAATATAAATTAAAGTACATGGCTATCACAAAATATTCAGCCACAGAGCTACTTGCAGATACGCAGCATAAACTCGTAACTATTCTTCCCCGAACTCTTAAATTCTGCTACTTCAATATTACGCATTTCCGAACTCATTTAAATTTACATTCTGGCAGTAAACTGAAATCAGAAGAGAAAGGAAAGTCAATGGGAAATCTTTGATAAAATAAAAAATAACTGATTAGTTCAAAATAATGTCTTCATAATTTAAGAAGTTCAGGTTTTGATTATGACAGTGGAATTCATGGATTCCAGATTTCTACAACTTTTCAACTAAATGCGTCTTATAGCATGGGTTTAAAGAGGGTTTGATGAACACAATAATTTTTTGGACTATTTTATGCATATATCAGGTTATCAGTATTTATTACAAGTACCAAATTCATAATTTTAATAATGTTCCTTCAGAACTATGGCTCAACATTCTTGGAAAAATTTGGACAAGCTACCTTATATCTTTGGAGTGGTATTTATAGTAGGAATTTGTTTGCCCGTAACCATTGCCTTAATATGTGAGAGGGTAACGCCTTATGTGCCTTACATCAGGTAAGTCGTTTATGGATTCTAATGATATAGCATATTTCAAAAATTTCTGTTCGGTTTTTGAGTTTGAAACTCTTTGTGTATGTTTCTGCATTACTTTTGGATATTTATGTGTGTATTGTATATTTGTGATTTTCAATGATTTTTTTTTTTTAAATCTGAGCTAGGAATTTCCAATTTGACTAATGTAACTCAATGTTATTGCCATTTATATCCTTTCAAAATTATTCTAAATTATTCTATGGTTCTATCAAAGTTTTAGAAATGTTTGAAAAAGGCCAATTAAGTTTTTGTCAATTTTTTTAAAGGAAATTATTACAATTTAGAAGAAAATTCATGATGCTAATTTTTAACATTTTGTCCTTTCAATCAACATATTAAACATGAGAAACAAAATTTTAAATTAAAGAAGTAAACCACATCCAAAGTGAACTTCACGTTTGGTTGGTACGCTATAGCAGATCAGAAGACTCCAGTTTCAATACTGAAATACAATACTTGGCTGCTACTTTATTGTAGGATTTCACTACAGACGAGTAATAAACTTTAAAAAATTAATAAAACTGTCTGAGAGAAATTTTTTAATTTATCAATGAAAATGACGCATTCTCAGTAAAGCTTCACTATACAAACTGAGTGAAGGAAGGACTGGTTCCGATAGTTGATTTATCCAGCTCGTTAATTTTGATTTCAATGAAAAGAACTAGGCCCATCAACGACCGAGCAGTAAAGTCCCCAAACAATGGTAGTTCGGTCCGAGGTTCGAGTCCCGCGAATGGGCTGACTGCATGGGCGTTTTCGTGGTTTTCCCCGTGTGTAACAAGCCAGCTTTCCTTAGAAAGTCCTCCATGAAAGAAAGTCTTCCCTTCCGTGTATTGTCTTAGGGAGGAACACGTAAATAATAATGATGAAAAGAGATTAAGATTGTAACAACTTTAAATATTGATGGTAATATCTTGTACAATTTAAATTGATCAATAATAATGTATATGTTACTGGCAATGATTGAAATGCAGGCTCAAGAGCCGCATGCGGTTCTCGCACCAAGAATGTAATTATTTTATTTCAAAAAGTTAGAATACGTTTTCTCTTCTTGTTTGCACATCACCATTTTGAGTGCATCTTTCATCTTGTGAAATTAGTGTTAAACAAAGTCATTGCTGAGTTTCATCAGTGGATTTGCTTCAGCTGCGAGAAAAGTATTACAAACTGTGTGAATCCTTTATTGTCGAACATTATGGTACTTAATTTAATAAAGCAGAAACTAAGTTTCAAGCATCAAATATTTTATTTCCACATTAGATTGCAATTTTTAATAATACCAACATAAAAAAATATAAACAGGATAAATAATATTTGTAAATTTTAATTTTGCGCATTATAGCTAGCTCACCTGCTGTTTCGTACTTTTTTGAAAATTGTTAATGCATCTCTAAATAAAAGCGAAATCTTTTTACGTTTAGATGCTACGATTAGGAATTATACACCCTCAGAAAACAGACTTTATATATACTTACAAATTGGCATTTTTATAATTGGCATTTATCTTTAAACTGCATGGATGCTTCTGTAGAAAGTTCAGCGTAATAATTCACTTTAGAACATTTCTTTGACATCTGTGTGAATCGTCGTCTACACAGTGAAATGTTTACCTGTGAAACTGCAAAGTGTGTCAACAACAAAGGTTGAAGTTGAGCTATGCCTACTGATTTTATTTTAATTTGCATCCATATGAAACATTGATCTTGACCTATTCAATATCCAGAGGTAGGAAGAAAGGGGAAAAATCCCTTTTATAGTTCTGTTACAGCATTTCCAGTGTTCTCCAGTTCGGCCTTAATATTTATAATATTCCATATGATGAATTAATGATTAACTAATGTAAAATGAAAAAGAAAAAGGAAATTCTCTTCTAGTCTTAATTGAAAAATTTGCTACGGACACCTACACATCAAGTACTTCTGCTAAATTTTTTTCTTAATTTTGATAAATTGAAGAAGCTGAGTTTATTGCTCAAAAAACTAAAATTTTAATTTCAATAGGAGCGAAATTTCACGAAAATTATTCTCTGTATTTGGAGGTCATTCTGTCACTAAATTAGGTAAATTCCCCATGCAAAAATGAAAAATTAAGTAAATGTATGGTGTTTTATGTTGTAAATTCTCATTTAAAATATTAATTGATGTCTTCAGCTCGTGTTCCTTTGCTTAAATTGCATTTGAATTTTGCTAATTGTGAGGTATACCAGTCTGAGAGAATTGTAAATAACGGTGTGTATCTAAGTAACCTTTTTAAGAATAATTTCTTACATTTAAATGAAAATACTTAAAATTATTTTTTCGACAATTTTTAATTGTATGTTTGATTTTTATCTCCGAACATATTTTAATTGATTACTGCGACATACTCAAAGGGATGGATGACTCTTAAGGAAAACTGGCTCGTATCCACGCTACACATGAGGAAAACCACGAAAACGTCAATGTAACCAGCCCATTCGGCGGGATTCGTACCCCGGACCGAACTACCAATGCTCAACGACGTTATCGCTCGATCGCTGGTTGGCATAGTGAAATAATTGAAGGGGCTTCATGGGCCATTAGTGTTCTGTGGATCACGGGTTTGAGATCCACTGCTATAAAGGGATGCAAAAATTTCAACAGATGGCTTAGAAACATAAAACTTACTTACGTAAATAAACGTGTTGCCGCTTTTTCCATCTCAAATAAAGTGTGTCACACTATTCTTTAATTTAGATTATTACTACAATCCTTATTTCTTCTTGTTTTCTTAATTAAAACTCTTCTTTTGCTAACCTACTTTTCCATCATACCGTACTTCTAGTTAATCGATATTGCCTTCTAGTCTTCTTCGGGATTATTTAAATCTAAAATTTCACTGATATCTTATTCTTCGGTTGCATTAGTCAATGGCTTTTTAACCACATTGCCACTCTTGTTACTGCATTCTTTCAATAAAGTTTACCATTATGACATAACGCTGGTCTTGTAGATCACTTCCATTATTGTTACTGTCTTGCGCACTGTTCTTAGTATTATAGTGCGCGTGTTTAAGTAAGTATAAAACTAACCATAACGGTTGTTTGATCTTGATAACAACGCACATAAAGAACTTGTAAAAACATACATATCATTCAGCTAATTGAAAAATCAGCTTGCAAAGAATATCGAAATAAAAACACACAAACCACTAAATAGAACACACATCTAATGAAAACGCATGAATTGTCGAGATAAATCAACTACCATCGAAGCAACGTCGAAGAAGGTCTATTTACAGCTTATCGTCAAATGGAATTTCAAGAGACTTTTAATAATGCAGCTGCTCCGTTGTTTCCAGTTCTCCGGCATGAAATGAAGCTTTTTACAATAAGCCTGCTGAAACCAGGCTGTTTTAGCAAACAATTGCACTTTTTCTAAATAACTATAATGTATATGGGCTCATTACAATAAGCCTAAAACATCAGGCTAATTAGAAAGTGCTAGATAATGTTACAACTAGCCAAGTGCATTGGCAAAATAACAACGCTCTTTGCAATTATCCTAAGACACATACATCAGTTTGTTCTATAAATACACTGAAAAACTTGTGAATAATATGATTAAAAATTTAATTTATAAAATTGTTTAAATTACGCTAACTTACTACATTGTATGTACTTTGTAAAGTATATTATCGATATATTTAATTTCTTTCATTTTATTATTTTAGTGAAGGTGGTGGTAATTTTCCTGAAGCTGGAATATTTGGTATTTTTATAGTGATTTCATCTTATTTAAGTAAGTAACTTTAGTTCTTATAACTTTTTCATTAACTGAAGAAGGTTCAGTTAACAAATTACAGCTTATTTCCTTTTATTACAATAAACTCCGTGCTCGAAATTGACGCTAGATAAGTGTTTGCATTTTAATTCTAAATGTTCCTTATTCACGAAAGTAAAATGGTATAGAACATTTTCGAGTACTCTTAGAATCCCTCCCATCAAAGAAATATTAAATGTGAAGCTAAAAGGCTATTGCCATATTTTCATTATATAATTTTTTGTAATATACTGAAACATTTATTTTCTGATTTTTTTAATTCCGGTCTCTAAATTTTATGCTAACTACGGACTGCTGAAGCGTGTAGTAAAACTCCTCGCTCTCTACAATTTAGTTTTTATTATTCCATAGCTAAAATGCGATTTGTTTTGCACTACTGTCTTTTATCAAACAACATCGGGATTTTTTTAACCATCGGAAATTTTTAACAGGTAGCTTTTAAGTGGAAAGAATAGTGGGTGAATTCGGAATTCTCAGATCTCATTTTCAAAGCAAAATATTTGCAAGATTTCAATGATTACCTTCAAAAATGCCCAAATTACAATATCTGCGTTTTTACAGCTATTTACAACTGGGACATAAGAATATGCAAAACATGTTTCACGTTACAATCTGACACGAGAATTCGAGAATTATGCACATAAAACGCACGTAAAGCAGATATTTACAAGCTAGATAATTACACATTTTACTAAAAATAGCATTTTGCCTTTTTACATCATTATATATATATATATTTACATTTTTCAGGGCATGTTCAAAGCGTAAGCCTTTCTTCTAACAGCTACTCGAGATTGAATAGATAAAGATTAATATTAAATCGTTAAATTTTTAATATCTTTAAATTAAAAATCAAACTTTTACCCATGGGTCTTTCATTTCATGGTAGTTGTCACAAAAATCTCCATATCAAATTTGGCTTGTGGAAGCTTATTTTCATCGCTTGTGTCTAAGATTTGTATTGCACATTGTTTCATTTAATTAGGTCTGAATATTATGTTTCTGCGTTATCTCGTTGTGGAAGAGATGGCAGCTAAAGTGGGGAATGGACTTGATGACTTCTTAAACAAAGTATCGTTCATTCTTGGCTTCTTGTCAACTTTCGCCCTCATCGTCGTTGCCTGTTTTCCCGTAAGTCATTTTAAAATAGCAAGTTTAGCAATTGTTATAAAAGTTTACAACTGTTACAAAACTTTATTTATTTTCGCGTGTCGACAGCATTTCACTTAGTGTTTTGAGATAAGATGAAATTATTTTTGTTAAATATTAGCTTGATAATTGTGCCAATTGTAATTTGTTGCTGCTACTGTCTTAATAAGTATTTTATGGTATATCTGATGGAGGTAACTCTAGCTAAAAGTTTCAGTTATAAAGCTGTGTTTTAAGCGAGGTTAAATGCCATTACTCTGAGAAATTAATAACCTAGCCCCGAAGAAACTGAATTAGGGATATGTGCCGACTAAAAGGAGAGCCTTCATGGAAGACTTTTTAAGTTAAACTGGGTGGTTCCCACGTTACACTTGGAGAAAACAAAAAAACCCAGCCCAAGTGAAAGAATCCTTTCAACTTCCCTGGCCATACAGCCAACCCTCTCACCTGGAACCAATAGAAATCAAATCGAACTACCATTGTTCAGGACTTTAACCGCTCGGACACTGGTGGAAAAAAACGGGATAGCCTAAAAATGTAAAACGAAACTGTTGGATAGTTTACATGTCACAATTTGCAAAGAATTGTGCAGATATTAATAGATTTAAGATTTAATTTCAGAATAATATTGCAGAAAATTATGAAATTTACAAAATACTATGATGTTCTGTATAAGCAGAAATGCATGGAATGGACAACTGTAACAACAAATATAAATAATACTCTTCTGAACATTTAAATGGCAATTAAATGCAGTATTATTTATGCACATTTAGAGGCCATCCCATGATTCTTATTTGGAATAATTCCTATGTCATATTATTCAAAATGTTGGAATATTACGATGATTATTAGACAGTGACCCAGACACTCAAGGTTATCAAATGCGATTGACAAATTGAGTCACAACACTAATAATAATTTTTAAAAATAAAAAGGTAAATTATCTGCAAAGTGCTATTAAATGAAATCAAATATCTCTATGTTATCCTCTAATGCGAAACTCAGAGCGAAATCTAAGTGAATTAAGTATGGAAAGTTCAAATTTCGTGCAAGCAAACAGTTGACTGTGATGAGCAATTCCATCCTAACTGTAGCATGCAAAATATTATTTAATTATTAACATTATTATTAAACATGTAAAATATTATTTTTAAGTGATTTTTATACATTTATTTATTTATTTATTTACTTATTTTCTTTCCCTATAGACTACAACTGTTACACAAGTTCATAACAGTGCTGCAGGCATCGTGTGTACTTGCATCGTTCTATATATGAATTTTCATTCTTGGATAAGTTTACGGATGTCTAGCAATAAAAAAGTTGAAAATATTCGTCTAACTATCACACTTTTCAGCTCACTGGCTATAGTAATAAGTATCCTTTTCTGGTTTCATTCAGGTTTTCACTTTGTCAGCGTCTAGTAATTTGTTCAAATGTTTGAATTAAATTAATTGAAATAATCTTTCTCCTCCAAGCACTTTTATTATACTCTAAGACATAAAAAGAGACGTAACAAGAAGCAGTTACCCAATTGAGACAAAAAATACTAGAAGTGCATTAATGTTCTACAGCTAGTATTAATTCTATAGCTGGTGGATAATGTCCTGAAAGATTCCTTGCCAAGTTGTCTCCAACTGTCGGGTTCTTTTGCCAATATTTTAGGATAACAAGAAGTTCTTTACCATCAACCCCTAAAGTTATTTTATGAATGAGAGATCTGGCGAGCTAGTTGTCGAATTAAATGTTTGGCAAATACGAAGAAGTCAGTAGAAATGAGTGCCGTGTGCCGCCAAGCATTGTCTTATTGAAACCCTCGAAATGGAGAGTATAAAAAGGCAGCACAATAGGCGGTAGAATTTCGTCAATTTTAATTATTTGCTTATTTCATGAAAAGGTATTTTGCATTTGAAGTTTCATTACAATCAGATTATTCTTCCGGCCGCAGGATGCATTAGTTTCTTTTTATGTCTTCGAGTATATGTATTTTATTTGTTGTGTCTTCATTTATATTCTTTTCTTTAATTTATGTTCATTATTTTTGTTGTTTCTTCTCATTCTTCTACTATATTGTTCCATGTATAAATCTCTTTTTCTATTTCTATCTTTTTTCTATCGTTCTTAATGCAGCATCTATTGCTCAATTGCTACCTTGTTTAATACTATTTTACTGCAAAAGTAACATTATAGCTGTGTTGCTGTATCTTCTTCACTACCATAACTAGTTGCTATTTTTGGAGTATTGGGATCTTCGCAGTGGACAGCCGAATACTGGGCTGGCAGTAAAACCCCAAAAGATGATGTAAGTTATATAAAAATATTTTGTATTGGTTTATGATATATGTAAGGAAATGTTCAAATTTTAATCTAATCCAATAATTTCTTCTCAAAGACAAATGCATTAATTTGAAACATTATTCTTCACTTACAGCTTTTTCTGGTGCAATTCAATGCTCTAATTCTTGATATAAACATAAATGACTGGAAAGAGATTATTGCTCACGCGATGGCAGTTAAACTTTATATGAATTAAGAGTAGTTTTTAAAATGCAGTAACAATTGTGCATTACAACTAAATACAACAGAAACATAAAACTTGCTTCTGGCAGTCTGTATGACACTAACTCGAATGTTAGGGGGAAAACAAGTTAAGTTCTAACTTAATTAAATCCCACAATTTCTGGCCATACTCCTGCTAGAATTTCATCCACAACGGAAATTTGTCAGACTAGAAATTTAAACTAAAATCTAAAGTAAACTCCAAATTAAAATATTTATTTATTTATTTCTATTATTTGCAGAATTATAGATTTACTAATCAACGTTTAATTAAAATTAATATACTAATTAAATTTAATTAAAGTTTAAATTAACTAATGAAACAGAAACATGAAAACCATATAGTCAGAATCAAAGGGTAGAGCTAAATTTTTCACTCGATTTTTTTTAACTATATACATAGATTATACTGAAATTTTTTAAACAGGGGCACACAGTATGTACTAAAAACATTTATTTGTTATACATGTAAATTTAAACTCTTTTATATTCTAGACGATAATTTGTGGCAATAATTGCAATTTATCTATCAAAGAGTAACTTTTTAAAGGAAAATGGAACGGACGCAAGAGCATTACCGCATTATAATTTTCCTTGATATTTAAGTGAGGTTAAATCAAGAACAATGCCTTTAGTATCTACACTTAGCACGAAGATATGAAGCTCCATCTCTTACCACTGTATTCAGAAGATTATACAAAATTTCGTAGAGATCGAAGCTCTCTCTTGGAGGAAGTATGTAGAAGAAATTCTTTATCAGCTATAATCCCAGAAAATGTGTCGGCCATACGAAAAATGTTAATCAATGATAATGGCTGTACCTATCAAATCATACAGGTCACAGTTAACATAAGACAAGAACACCAAAACTTTGCAGTCATATTTGACAGATAGACAGGGCTATTCCCAAGTTCCCCCGCTGTGCTAGAATCTGCTTTACACTGTTTGAGCAAGAGAGTAATAGTGAGTGTTATGTTGGGGGGAAAAACTGCATATTGCTATGGGAGTTTACTATGCAACTGCGCAAAAGACCTTAAATAACATCATACATAGCCAGCTCGTATGCTGCAGCATATCCAGGATAGCTCTGATTTTTGTGATGGGTGCCTTTTCTTCGATGATATAACGTTGATACGGAATTCTGTCGTCTGTAGCGCTCGAAGTCTGAGAGGACACTGGATGTCAGTGAAGAGCTCGTCAGGTAATGTTCGGGAGTTCCCGTGCTACCGTAGATGCATTGCGAGACCAATGCATCCGCGGTAGCACCGTTTCGTTTATGAAAATAGACTGTAAATACACCCTGACTTGTAATATAGCATATTAGCACAGCAGTGGAAGCACATCTTTCGTTGCTGACCTTGGGAGAGAACAGACAGGTGAAACGACCTTATGGTGCGTAGTCCTATTCGTCTTGCCATTTTGCTTTAGCAAATTATTGACGACACTTTTTATGGCGAGAAAACGGTAGGTTCAAATGGATCAAAGGAACTTAAAACTTGAAAACTTTATATCTCAAGAACTTTTGATCCATTGGACTTCTATTCAACTACAGAAATTTCACTAATTCTTGAACTATTGAAATTTATTAAAATCAAATTTAAATATATATAAAAATTAGCTCAACGTAGCATGTAAATGCAAAGAAGAGTGTAAATAATTTTCACTGTCATGTAAAAGTCATGTAAAAATATCACTGTCACGTAAAAATATTCATTGTAAAAACTCTCTGTGAAAAGGATCTTTTCAGTAAATAATTTCCACTGGGTGGGCGTTTTCCGTTAGGTATCACCTTAGACCGGAAGCCCTCTAAGTGGTGCAAAGTGCAAAGGTAGGAGCAGATGTTGTGAATTCACTCCGATTTTGCGAGCTGCTTTCTTTGCCAGTGAATCTGCTTGCTCATTTGCTTTATTTTCGGCATGTGCCGTTATCCAGTTGAGATTGAAATTAAGGTGTCTGAAGAGCCGTAAGTCCCACTGAATGTTACTGATGATATTCAAAATGTGGACGGGCTTTAGGATGGCATGTAGCACTGAAAGGCTGTCACTGTAGAAACTGGCGCTGGGGTGTCTGTTGTTTACTGCATGAGTTATTGCCATTGCTAGTAAGTACGCTTCTGCCTTGAAGATGCTATTTTGAGTAAAAGTTGTGCATTCCATGCGTGGAACACTTGTTCATTAGTGTACTGATCAAAGGCCCAGCCAATTCCATTATCTTAGTCTGAACCGTCAGTGCAGTACTGAAACTTTGGACTGAAATGTTGTTGCAAATGTACACTTGTATCGAAGACTCCTCTGACAGCTGGCAGAATGTGCAGCTCGTTGTTCGATGTTTCATACACATGAGGGCGGAATCATGTAATGTGGAATATATTCTTTCATTTTCTACCAGTTGATACAAAAGGATCTTAGCACTGGATTCGCAGCTATACATAAAATTATTCATGAAGAACTTCATATGTGATAATAAGTTAGTCATTGGATTCGCCATAAATTAAAAGAGAACCGAAAACCGAAGCTTGTGATAATCACTAAGGGAACCCTAAAATTATTTGATGAGAGAAGACACGTAATTATTTCTAAACTCATAACTGGTTGTAAAATGTACATACCTTTTTTTGACTTTCGAGCACATTAAGGAAGTAAAATATTGGTCTTTGAAGAGTGCATCAAGCGGTGTATGACAGTGAGCAATTAAAAACGTAATGTATGCCATTTTCTTCAGAAGTACAGGACTAGTAAAAGCCATCAAATTATAGGGACAAAAAGTAGTTACAGCTCATTGGTGCATCATTAAGTGTCTTCGAGAAATTCTTTAAGAAGTGAATATTTGAGGGTTCATGCTTCATCATAATAAAGCATCTTCTCATTCAGAAACATTGACAATTGAATTTCTTGAAAAGAAACACAGATGGACAGAATACCCACCCTATGCTCCTGATCTTGCTATTTGTGACCTCTGGCTATTGTTTACTCTAAAACAAAACTTATAGGGATGTCCTTTCTCTTACGAAGATAAAAGTGATGAAACTATGAAAGCATAATTTTCATTTAATGCAATAAATGGATAGTTTAAAGTATAATTTTGGGAAAATTCGCCCACAAATATCCATTGATGTTAGTGAAAACTATTTTGAATACACCTAAGGTTTGATAATTTTGAATTGTACCGTTTTGCTCTATATAAAAAATTTCAGAGGGATCTTGTAGTAAGGCGGCTCTAGGAAAGCTAATTCAAAACGACGTATCCTATTCAGAACAGATGAGTTCTCACCTGGTGTGCAAAGAAGAACAAAGAAAAAAATTAACATAATGATAAAACAAACATCAAAAGACCGATCAGAAATTCATCAAAGCTTTGTGACAGTAGGATTTTCACCATATGCGCAACATGACGTATGAGGGCGGGTGAGAAAATTAAAAAGTATGAGATTCGTGTAGGCTCAGGATTCAAGTTTGATGGTCCCCGTCTCAGCATGGCGCTTCTGTAGCTTATTTCTTTTGATTATTGCTATTTCTTACTGTCCATTTTATTTCGGATTTTTAATATTTTTTTAGTCTTTGTTTCTCTTCAGCATCCAAGTCTATATTCAGTTACAGGTTAGGGTGTGGAAGTTGTTTGTTTATATGAATTAGTTTACAAATAATCTGTCTTGTAATTTAATTTCGTGAGGTATTTCATTCGTTTCAGAAGCTACTACATATTTATTTTTTGTTTTTACTTATTTAATCTCCAATATCTTCATGGAATTAGCTGAAAATCTATTGAATTCTAGTATTCAAGTATTTGAGGAAAGATGGCTCAATACCTTTTTACCGATACTGACAACAATAGGTGTGAGTAACTGATTTCAGTTAGTCAAGTTCTTGTCAAGATTGATAACGATGAACCGGAATTCCTGAACGAAACTAATCCTTCAATTAGTGATCGTTAGTAAACTGGCTCATTGTAGATCAAACCGCTTCTATTGGGTATAAAAGACTCACAGTCTACTGCGTACTTATTCTCTTGTCACTGCTAATAAATTACCAGTTCTTCCCCCAAATGGTAAATAAATTGATTCCAATGATAATGAATTATACCACAGCGGACACTGTGAACGTAAAATTGGTAAGAAATAGGATAAAAAATTACTCTTTCCAAGCATTTCAACATTCGTTACCTCAAACAAACCGATTTTATTCCTCTAGACACTGCCGTAGCTCAGTCTCAATCCAATAAACCTAACGCGTCTTTCAATCAATTAATCAGAAACAAGGGATAAGGATCAAGGTTCACATCCTTACCAGAAGCAAGAGATTTTCTTTCCTCATCGCTAAAGTAAAATCCCTCCGTTATTAAGATAAAAACCTTAGTTATGTGTTAACTTAAAATGGGTTAACTTACGTGACTTAATCAAACAGGCTAATATCAACGATTTTAGAGATAATTATTTATGAGAATTTCATGAAAATAATCGGTTTCCTCAGTCGAATCCTTAATTCCCTCGATCAACTCACCAAAAACAATTCTGTAAAACGCGAGATAAACAGATGACACTAATAATGTACAATAGGACCACTATTAAAATCCTCTCTACAGTTATCGTTCTGTGGAACGCTTAAAATGTTAAAAACCAAACTCGGTAAACTTTAAGACTTCCCTTATTAATATAATGTAGATACTTGCTTGGGAACAGAATTGCATCTTACTGCATGTCACAATCTCTATATTTAGAATTATATCACATACAAAGTGATAGATTCAAACATTGTAGCTTCGCGATTCTTATCAAAAGGATTTTTAAATCGATGGACAATTCCAAAGGCTTTGAATGCATTAAAATTATAGTTAATCTATCCAGTTATAGAAGACACTATGTACAATATGCAGCCCTCCCAATTTGCACCTCATAGAGCAGTATTAAAAAAATTCCCACCTTTGTAGAAGTTGACTTAAACATGAAAAATACCATATGAGGTTACATAAACTCCAGTGGCACTACACTTCAAAGTATATTCTCACATAAGATATTCTCCCTTCCTTTCTGCATGCCTTCGGGGCATAATGGTTGCGTACTCGATGCGTATTCGAAAAGTCCAGGTTTGAGTCCCGGCGAGGGCATTGCTCATTTTTCACATCTCCTGCTTCAAAATAACCTAATGACTCTGCACTCAAATGTCCGTATGGAATTTAAATTAAAGACGAGCTTACACGTAGACCTAGCTACATCAGTCGCCATCATAAGACTCAATATTTTCGTCAGCAACATCCCTTTCCCAGCGGCGGTCAAAATCATTAGTTTCTTGTGCTCTGACCATTCTTGTTATTGTAAGACTAGGTTCATGTTATTGTTAAAATAGGTTTTCCTGGCGTTGATTCTCAAAGTGCCATCAAATACATAGACTGGGACTTATACAGCAATAGCAACAAAGTTTGAAGAGCAACCTAGTTGGTCTACTTAAATCTCCTAACTATATAGACCAGGCTATCAGCATCTTATCAGCGACACTGACAAAGCTTACGCTGAAAAACGACCTCGGAAAGTACAGCGTATTCTTCCGTTCACCTTCTTAAAAATATTCTTGATAAGATCATCCGGTTATAAACAATGTGATAAAAAATTAAAACTATTTAAAATCAGTTGCCTGAACAAGCTTATTCATAATCAAGTTGTAGAACAGAGAACCCACATATGGAATGATAAAACTGGCAAACTTAATATGGAAGACGGTTCCCTGTGATGCTTTTTTCAGGAAGATGAAATCTAAGAAAACTACCAATAGGGAGAGGGGTATTAATTCTCGATACGTTTGCAATTGAGATGGCGAAGCACAAGCATTTGTTCAGCATTTTCTGACTCAATTTTTCCGAATGACTTACCATACCTATAAAAATCAAGTTAAATTCTTTGTTGATAACTGACTTACCCCTCCTTCAGTATCTCCACTGCGTAAATTTACCACATCTGATGAAGTCAGCAGCATGATTAAGAATTAAAGGGTTTAACCGATCTGTTAAAAAAAATTATATCAAGTCAAAATTTTCTCCGACTACGCATATCCTATGACTAAACAACTACGCACTTCAATTATTGACAGACATCAGGTACAAAACATCTTACCATTGAAAAGCGATCCTTAATTATTTTAAATATTTCCTTCGATTGTTTCAATGTGGAATGCTGTTCCTCAAATACGCGAAAATGTTTCCTTTTTTAAACAGGCTAGAGATGATTTCAGAAAGAATGAGCTGAAGAAATTCAAAGGAAATTGATCAGTCATAAAAATTTCTCACAGCTAAATGCATTAAAATCAAAAAATTGTGATCAACATTGAGAGGCCTACAATTTTCTTCAAACCATTCTTGTAGTCTCTTCGTCGTATAGCTGAAAATATGATCCACGTTTTTCGCATATCATTATCTGAGGTACTTATCTATGCCACTCAGCCATCGGCACACCTATCGTCATGTTCCAAATTGTTTATTATATCATTAACATAACTTTTAAATGACAGTTAATGGCAGCTCCCTGTGTAAGGTTTGTCTGTAGTTATTTGCTATCAAACAATGATTTTTGTAGAAAATATTCTCTTTTGAATTTATCTATCAAAAGAGGAATATTTCCGGATACATGTATATTACGGATACATGTGCAATTTCGTAACAAATCCCAATCTGTAAATGCACTGACATGCCTCTTTAAAATTTCTAAA
This sequence comes from Stegodyphus dumicola, assembly GCF_044657685.1. Taxonomy (NCBI): domain Eukaryota; kingdom Metazoa; phylum Arthropoda; class Arachnida; order Araneae; family Eresidae; genus Stegodyphus; species Stegodyphus dumicola. The sequence goes on from NC_140781.1 coordinate 117,964,202, forward strand.
AATTGCTGGTATAATATAATTTTGAACTAAGCTGTTTTTAATACTTTATCTGAACATAGCAATAGCGGTTTCGTCCGTTGAACGATGTCTGTTTTCTGCCCGGGCAAGATGTGCCTGGGTAGCGATTTTATAATAATCAAAAAGAACAATTATAAACTCGCATATGGAATGATATGTAAATATAAGAATGCAACTATGTGAATATCAGAATTATCAGCATTGCTGTGTTTTTTTTTTTTTTTTTTTTTTTTTTTTTTTCTTAGAACAGACAGGAATGGATTTTGAATATATTCTTAGTAACAAAGAGGAATTAATGAACATAAAAAAGCTTCTTTGTGTTTGCCTTTAAACAACCACTTTTTTTAGAATTGCATTTTAATTTATAATTTTTTTAATTTTCAGGGATTTGCTTCTTATTTAGTAAGTGCGAGTGCTGAATGGATCTTAGCTGTCATGTTTTTCCTCTATTTGGTAACATATATTCCTGAGTTCAAGAATTCATCATTAGAATTGAAGTTGAAACTTAATATTGAAAATAGGAGTATTCCAAGAACAACTGTAGTTAAAGCCTAAATAAAATATACAGTATGCATAGTAGGTGGTGAACTCAACGGTATAATGTACATTTTCTCTCTGAAATTTCACTTCTAAATAAAACAAATTTTTCATTTGAAATTTGTTTTTTACGGAGAATACGATATTGAGATCGAAATGAAGGCTGCATGTAATATTGCGTTGTGTTAATTGTTCTGTACTAAAGGAATACTATTTCTCCCCTTTTTTATTACTTGTTTACATAAAGTTTAAAATAAAATTATTATAAAGAAAAGACATTTTGTACTCAATTTAGTAATTACAAGGTAGAGCGTTGGATACGTTAGGAATGATACGGCTCCCGAAGCAACACTACTTACGCATTTTGGGAAGTGTAAAAATTAAAATTAATTCTTATAATTTGTATAGAGATATTAAATAGTGCTGTAATAAGTGCTACAATAATTTTTACAGTGAATCAGAAATAGTTTGTGTGCATGAAAACATTTTCTTACGTTGTAGCAACCACATTTATGAATTTAATGGTTAAGAAGAGTAGCACAAAATACACATTATAAAATGGCTTTTTAAATTTATGAGCAACTCTACTGTTGGACTATTGTTACAAAAATGATACAGAGCAACTTTTAGTATTTTATTATTTCAGCAGGTCATCATGAAATGTCTTCCGATATGCACAGCAGCAGTCTTGTGAAATATAAAATGGCGTCGCCTCAGTAGAAACTGTATGGTGTTCTTTGGTTTGCTGAACATTAGTCTTATTTTAACAAGCAGGGATTGAGATGTGAATTTCACGCAACCTAACAGTCATAAGAAAAGATCTAAGTGATAGCATCCTTGGTAATTGGATTAAACGTAGTAACCCAATTTCCTGGCTTCCATAGTGATCTGATATTATTTCGATCGACTTTTCTTCTGGGACTTTATGAAAGGTAATGCCTTGTGCTGTAAATATTCAAGCTATTCAGAATTAAATTCAAGATGCTATTTTGCACATACATCCAGCCATGTCATAGGCAGCTTGGCATAAGGATGTCTATGGATCAGAAATTCCACGTTCCAATAAAAGATTGTATATGTTAGTGAATTAATTTTAAATACTAAATTCTAATAAGTTACTTTACTCGACGCACTTTTTTAAATTTATGAGCATTATTTTCCATGCAGTAGCGCCTTAAAAAGAAGTCATACTTTCGAATAATACAGTCTTCGTTTTCTTCTTTTATGCTATGATATTCTATTATCTCTGGTATAAAAACTGGAGAAAATGAAAGGTATTTTCGCCAAGCAGACCAAAATTTTTGTATTTGTAATCAAATATAACTATGAAATAAAAAGCAGATTTTCATTATGAACCGAAAAATTCCCAATATTTTATTGAAATATTGGGTATTTTCAGTTGACTGAGAAACATCTATTTCTCAAACACATTTTTAATACTGATTACGTACACATGAAAAAGACAAGATCTGAAGCAACTATAACGCATGTATTAAATAGAGCTTCAAGTAGAACTTGGTATAGGATTTTTTTTCATAGAGCAAATAATTCAAGTTTTATGTACGATGTCAAAACTAATTTTATTTATATCACTCTTACACTCTTTCGTTTATTGTCATCCTGCTGCTATCGTCACTCGTGTGTGACATAATCAAAGGTCTGATGATAACGTAAGTGGATATCTTTTGGAAATCCGGGAAGAAACTAAGGAAGACCAGCGAATAAAACAGAACGAAGATTCTCTCCAAACCAAATACAATGTACGGCACTGGACTCTAAAAGAAAAGAGATGAGAATTACTGATATACTGTAATCTCTACTAAGAAAAATTACTTTGTTAAAAACTTTCCGCTTCTTTACTTTCTTGTACGAAGTAAACCAAATACTGTAATAGCGAAAAATTTCAGGTACCATATTTCAAAGGAAATATCAATTTTGTGCGACCCCGAATCAATCTGTGAATTTTTTTTTTTTTTTTTTTTTTTTTTTTGTGTGTGTGTGTGTGACCTCTGTACGTATGAACAGAATAAAGGACACTTTTTTAAAATATGTTTAAAATTGTAAAATATATTTAAAAAGGATTCAAAAGGGACGTTTTTGTGACGTCTGTACGTACGTATGTATGTATATATGTATCTAGCATAACTCAAAAGTGATTAGCCGCAGAACGTTGAAATGTTTTTGTTGTTGTTGCTGATCCTGACTCTGGTTAGCCATTAGGCTAGACCAGTGGTTCTCAACCTTTTGACTAACGCGTACCATCTAAACAAAAATTGAAAAACTTTAGTACCACTACTACGTTTTGCAATGATTACTTCTCAGTTTCTCAATAGAAATATTTAAAAAAATATTTTGCCATTTCCACAACCTATTGCCTATTTATATTAAATTTGAACACATAAAAATATTAGATTAAAAATTATTAGCATTTTTACTATTAAAAATTAAGTTATAATAATTTAATTCTGAAACTTAGTGGGAAATGTTGGCCTGTTGAAAAGAGATCAATTTCTTATGTCTGTCTGGTCTTATTTCATTTAATTTTAACCGCAAATTAGGATACACTTTTAACTTTGTTCTGTATTTATTTTTCAAATATAACATGGAAGAAAATCCTTGTTCACACAAATAGGTTGTACAAAAATGCAATAAAAATTTAATAGCTTTATTAGAAATGCCTTTAACTTCTTTTTTTCGGTTCAGCCAAATGTTAACAAGTGTGCTATTTTTGAAATCTTCAGTTAGAGTTCGATCATAGGAAATGTCTATCAATTGTTCTTTTTCTTCCCGAGATTTTTGAAAGTTAAAATACTTTTGTGTACCACCTATTTTTCTCTTGCGTACCACCGGTTGAGAATCGCTGGGCTAGACGATATCCACGAGTCCAAGAGCCGTCCACTATAAGTTGAACCCTCTCAAGTCCTACTAGGTGCCTCAACGTGGCGACGGGGGGTGACAATGGGAGGAATGGCCGAAGTACATCAGGAGTTTCTCCTGATAAGACCACCCTAGGAGTGAAGATCACTCCTCTTAGCCCAGCTAAAACGAGTAGGACAGAGCGAAATCAGCCTTCTATAGCGTTAGCCACTTTGTACAGATCCCTACTACTATCCTAACTGTTAGATGTTCCATCGTAAAGACAATCGAACTTTTTATCGTGTCATCTGAAACTTTTAAATAAAATAACTTCAAGTCAGAAGAAAGTTTAAAACAAACCTTTTCATTTAATCCTTAGCCTGATGCTTATAAAACCCGAGTAATAACTTTAATAAAAACTCCACAGGTTGCGTGAAAGCAGAAACAAAATTTTAAGTAAAATTCAATTTTTAAATTACAAGGCAATGCGTGCTTACAAACTTTAGATCAAACCTTCAAATTCCGTGAATAATTACGGTTAGCAAAGCTAAAACCGACTCAATCGCTAAGATGAGCAATAGCGAGACGGTTAGCGATAGCTGCCAAAAGCTCTGTCTTAAACTCAAAAACTCTCTTCTTAAATGCTTAACTAATTTTCCTCCTGATAGAAGCCAACGAAAGTAGAATTGAAAATAAAGCAAGATAATAAGGTACTGGTTAATAAGCATAACCTTGTAAGTTGTCGTCTGAGTCCTTCAATCATCTTTAAACGTTCAGTAGCAAAGCATTAGTTATATTGCTTCATATAATAAAATAAAAGTATTTTTTAAACAACTATCATACACTATTTAACAGGTCTTAAAAGTTCTGATAAACCTTAGAACTTACTTCATAATTCACACTCTCTCCTATTTGTACGGTTGTATTTGAAACGCTTTCATTTTTTTCGAATGCAAATGAGCCGGCTGTATACATCTCATGAAGAGTTATAACTAGCACACATGTTAAGAACATAAATTTCAAATTTTAAAACAAATTTCAGTTTATTTTTAATGTAAAAATAAGTTTATAAGTCCCTTAAATATAAATTAATCTCTATCTCGAGGAACAGATTTTGAAGTTATGCAGCTTTATTTGTTGAACTAGTGCCTAATTTCATACAATATCTTTTAGTTCCTTAACGTGAGTTTAAAATAAATCACTGAGAAAAGCTTGAATATTGGAATCGTGTCATTCTGTTTTAAGATTAATTTTAAGAAAACTTTTCACGTATTAATGTTTATTCGGATTGATAATTATCATTTATTGTGAAGATTCGGAAATTCACGAAAATTATGCAACCGTTGGCGTTACTGAAGGAAGGCCAAGAGAAAAACAGCAAAAATCTTTCTTATCTGAGATTAATGCAATTTCGCTGCATAAAAGCTTTAAAATTTAGATTAGATTTTTCATAGAAGTGAACCAAAGCAGTACTTTAATCTGTAACTAATTGCAAAATACCGCCTAGTTCCTATTCTCTCGTTTTGTTTCAATTTCTCAACTTTTTGTATACGACTGGTATTCGGCGTATTACAAAATAGCTGGCCAAGGTGCCTTAATTTTGATTTCACTTTTCGATATCTTCGGTGATGTAAGAAAATTTAGATTACAGTTTAGTTTAAAAACATTCAAAAGTATTTCAAGTTTTCTAAAGCTCAGGTTAACTTTTAATATTTGAAGGTTTTAAAAGGATACAACTAATGCAGGAAGCTGTCAAAGCTATTGTAATTGTGGCACGTATGAGGAATATAAGACAAAATTTCGATTGTAAGTATGTGATTGTCGTCTGAATAGCAGCAAATATTACTCCCATTCCGAAAAACATGAAAGCTCCGACAGCTTGAAACAGACCGTCCTGAAAAAGACAGTTGAAATGGAAATCACATAAGGATGCAGTGTATTTGAGAATCAAGTCATATATAGAGTAAAAGGATGTTTCAGACTTCAACGCACTTTTAGCTTGGAAATAGAGGGAAAAGATGCAATGATGAGAAGACCAATAAAGGATAAAATTCCTGAAAAAAAAGCAATTACATTCAACAGATTTGTGACACTGGATGTCCGTGTATTCTGGTCTTCAACAAACACATAGCGCAGTGCAACGCACATTGGACCTGTGGGACAAAAAGAGACAATTCAGGATAGTCAACAAAGATTCCAACATTGTAGTTTAGCATTAAATTTTTGTAGATAAACACTAAACAAATTTCAAAAAACGAAATCAAATATGAATAATATGGTATGGCTTTAAGTATATGCATAATAGCTTATTACCTGTTAAAATGGAGAGATAGAGAAATGTATTAAAAAATCCCATTTCTGGATAATATCCTCCATCAAAACTGCATGAAAAAAGAAGTGAAGTGGTAAAATTCATTTTGTAATTTGTCATTCGCCATAAAATAAGGAATATATTAAAGAAATATGTAAAGTTACCTTTTTACGTAATGATTAAATACTAGTTATTAAACTTCCAAAATGTCATTTTTTGATAGTGAATATAATAAATATATTCACTATAAAAATGTATATAATATATATATATATATCCCTTGCCTTGCATAGAATAATTCATTTAATTTACTAACCATAATATAATAATCGTACTTAATACTAGCTGAATCTTTAAGTGTCCTTTAAATGTTTTTTACACAACTATATCATTTGGTATGTAACAGTTAGGCAAAATCTTCAGGAATTAAGCTCTAAAGGAAAAATTTTACTCTAAGCAAAATCTTTATTTGTTCTAGTATTCACCAAAAGACCTAAAATTTTGATGAAACTTATTTAATTTATATGTTATCAAATTCACAGATAAAAATGAAATTTTCTAAATTAATTTTCTGGTAAGACCCATCTAACTAAAATTTTACGCATATTAAACTCAATTTAAAGTCACTACTTACACAAAATTATACTCAGTCTTTATATATGCAAAATACGAAGATTCAGTTTTAAACACGGAAATCTGTTAATTCGGATAGTAACGCACATGTATGAATAATGATTTGAACACACTATCTCTTAAACTTGAAAAAAAAATCGAATAATCAAGCTCATTTAATTATAATTCATTAATATTGCTGATTATTAATACTGCATTATCATTTAATTATAATTCATTAATATTGCCCCTTCATTAATATTGCTGATTGAGAACATATTCTTAAGTAACAGAAGGTTAACTATTAATGATGTTAAAATAAAACAATCCCATTGTTTCTTCACTAAGAGATGAAATTCTATTCTTATTGACAATGGTACAATAAAATAAGGGAAAAATTTCGGTAAATTAAAACAAATCCACTAAAGGAAATAGTCTCATAATTCTTTATTTATTGCTCTCTAAGTTTTATAAATGCAACTATTTTCCAAATCTAAAAACAGGCCCACACCAGAGGCAGAGCGGTAACGTGCATCTCAGCCAGTTTCCCTAAACACATCTTAAACGGGGCATCTCTCCTTTGCCGTGCAGTAACTAATAGCGGAGCACGTATTAAATAATAAAATAAAACCTAAAAATATGTAATCCTTACAACACTAAGTGTGCAGTATCTCAAAACAATCAGTAAATTAACCAATGTTCTTTGTTCAGAATTTCTAGAAATTAGATATATGTAAGAACAAATTGTACGTTTATATACAGGCTTATAAGATATTTCTCCCGCCTTCTTACCATATCTTCGTGGTGTAGTGGGTTAGCACACTCGGCGGGTATTCGAGAGGTCTGTGGTTCGAGTCCCAGCGAGGGCACGGCTCATTTTTCCCTTCTCCAGCATCGAAATAACCTTATGTCCCTACAAGGCTAATTTTAAAATATCTTATAAAAATGAAAGGTAGATCGAATTCAGCAAATACTGTAGTGAAAGACGCGTGCAGAAATGGCGTGTTGATGTGATACAGATCGCTGGTGAGCTATAGATAAAAGCGTTATGCTGGAGTAAATTATCATTCTCCATGCGAATTTCGAGCGGTATGTATCGTTACATGAACACGCAGTTCACCGAAATGTATTTTATCTATGAGGTTGTGAAAACGGTACAGCTTGCAGAGTTATTAGGTTTTTTTTGAAGCAGAGGAGGGGATAAATGTCCAAAGCCCTTCGCCGTTATTCGAACACCGAACCTCTCAACTGTTAGCCGACCATGCTATTCAGTTATACTCCGAAGATACACGGTAAGAAGAAAGAAAATACCTTATAAGCTGTACAAAAGACTGAAATCGTTCGCTCTGCATACTTTAAGCAGCTACTCCATTTTATCCTCAAACCATAGATTAATTGCAGATCTCCGAGCTTCCCAAGACAGTAGCGATGCATACCGCTCGAAATTCTCTCGCGGAATGAAGATTTACGCATACAGAACACTTTTACCTAAACGCTTTTACTATCCTGTCACAAAATCCACTTATTTTAGTCCTCTCTACCTGCCTTTACTTTTAAGCCAGATATTTTTAAATAACCCTGTCGTTTCGGTTATCTGAATGAGAGAAAAATAGATGTATGCTGCGTTTAAAATTCTTTGATAAATTTAAATCTTCAATTTCAGAAAGTTCAGTTCTATTAGATGGTAATTGTAATATTTCTTCACAATAAAATTTATTTTCTGAATGTTGAAGACATTCATTAATATGTAATACATTTCCCAGTTTTCTAAACTAAATTAAGTTTAAAATTTTCTTTTTTTTTATCTTATACTAGAGATCTATTCTACCGTAATATATCTAAGATTTAGATATTTCCTCTCATTCGGTTAATTATTGCATCCTGTGCTTTTAACGGGTAAAAAATAATGAATTATTCATAAGACATCTTATTTCCAATGCCAGTAAATTTGTCCACTAGCTGAAGATTCAATAGACTACATTTAAAAGTATTATTTCTTTATGGGCTTGTTTTCATTCGGAATAAGATGAGTGCGTGTTATTTTTTTTTTTTAGCTTTCCAATTAAAGACAACATTTAGCAAAATTCCGTGGAAACAGAAGTAACCCTTTCCAAGCAAGTAGCTTTAGCGTTCTTTGTTCATAATGAGCTATTTACCTCTTTTATTATTCTTTATTAAAATAGGAAGAAAAGAAACCGCCTTGTAATTTCCTTGGTTAATTCTACTGTATGCATTAAAGAAGTATCACCTTTCGTTGAGAAAAGCAAACTATCATTTGAACTGCCCGTATCTGAAATTGCTCCACGAAAAATCGGTACTGTCTGCTACTGACCTGTTTGTGATTCTATGATACAGAACAACAGCTATATTTACATATTTTTTCGAATAATGCACAGAATGTAAAATTGCACTTTAAAGACGTACAATGCATGTTCCTATTCCTGCTAGCGTACAGTTGAGGAATGACCAGTTAAACTTATTGCTTCGCATGAGAGTACACAAAATTCTGATTAATGTGTACAATATTTTAATAATATAAATATTTTCCAGAGAAATGTATTAAATACAGCATTTTGAAAATTTTGCATTTTTTATGTGTTATACTACTTTCTTAAAGGTGTTATGTGAAACCATATAAAAAAGCAGCAAAGCTATATCAGTAATGATGATATTACACACACTGGCCAATAAATCAGAAACCCAAAATGAATATTTTATTTGACTACCTTTTGCATAAAATTATATAATTTTATACAAAATGCAATAAATTCTCTGATTCGTTTGGGCATCGAGTCTACATGCTTCTGGAGTGCATTTATGTTCAGAGAATACCGTGTATTGGATATGCAGCTTCTTAGATCTTGTAAATTAGGTGGAAGAGGAGAGTGCTGTCGGATGCGTCCTTCCACCATATCCCACACATTTTCTATGAGGTTAAGATCCGGGCTATGTCCTAGCCAGGGAAGGTGTTGGAAGTCAGATTGATGTTCAGCGAACCAATTTTGAACACTTCTGGCAGGATGTATAGTTGCATTATCGTCCATGAAGTATCCGTCGCCATCAGGTTAAAAATCTAACACTGCAGGGTGCTCTTGACCTGCCAGTATATCAAGGTAACACTGCAGGGTGCTCTCTCCAAGCTGTTTGTTTACTCTCGAGGAACACCAGGCACCACTTCCATGCCAGCAGAACATGCCCCATATCATAATACTCCCACTAGACCCTTACACAGGTACAGGTAGAAGCTAGGCCAGCACCTCCGTAGTACCACAGGTAATTGAGGTATTGCTGAACCTAGCAAACTGTTAAACTTTCCACCCCAATTTTGAAGGAGAACACCCCGGGGTGGTCCGAGGTTCTTCCGCCCCTCTTTTTTTACCATCAACCACTTGAGAGGACTTTCTGAGATAAATGAGTTCTGGTATTAATAGTGTACACAAATCATATTGAGAAAAGACTGTCCTTGAAAAGTTCAACAACTGATGCTTCCAAAAGCAGAAATGTAAGAATAAATGTCTTTTCTAAGGCGGAAGGTGTAATAAGCAAGTCTTTGGAGCTCCCGTCCTTCAGCATTGCGTAGATAAATGAAACTGTTGGAACATTAAAATGAAATTAAAAAAATAAAAATAATAAATAAAAAATAAAATAAAAAATGAAAAATAAAAATATATAAATAAAATAAAATAAAAAAGACAAATATGGTATAGTAACATATGGAGATGAATAAGCATTAGATATGACAAATATCCAGTCCGAGTCTTTGGATATGTATAAGAACGTCTCTGATTTTGGCCCTAAGGTGTCTGTTCTTTATTGCATATTTCTTAAATGGTGTATTAGATTGTTGTTAGGCTTGATCAGATGTTTGCCGTCTGTTATATTACAGTCAAAAATGTAATGATCAGGGTCACCCCTTTCGCCACATATGCAGAGATCCGTGGGGCACATGCCTCTGTCATGGAAGTACGTGGGAAAAGGACCGTGCCCTGTGATATACTGATTCAGAACATGGTCATAGTGTAGGGCCTCTTTGTCAGTTTTTGAGAAAAAATTGTGGACTCTTCTGCCTTGCAATGCAGAATCCCACTCTTCTTGCCACTTTGAGTGGACAATTGCATTCAGTGTAAATTTTAAATGGGACTTGGGCCACGGGACATGAATTACCTCACTGTTGATGTTTGTCGTTGCATCCTTTGCAAGGAGGTCAGCTGCCTCGTTTCCATCATTTCCGTTGTGGGCTTTCACCCAATTGAGGATAAACTGGATTTCTGGGTGGGCACTTATAGTATTTTGAATATCCTGAACCAGTTGGTTCTTATTGTTTCTGTCCTTCAGGGCATATAATGCAGATTGACTGTCTGAATGGATAGCTATTGTCCTGAAATTATTTGATATAGCTTTATTTACTGTAGATTGAATTGCTGACAGCTCAGCTTGATAAACGGAATTTTCTGGAGATAATTTCCCTTGCCATATTGTTGGAATAGAGGAAGAAGAATAGATTATTGATGCTGCGCCCACTTCTCCATGAATTTTAGAGCCGTCTGTAAATGCTCTTGGACATTCTTTACTGCTGAATGCTGAAGCGTCCGTATTGATAATTAAATTACAATACTTTGCAGGATGGTAGGTCAATGGTATGGCTGGAGACTCATACTTTGAGGCAGAAAAGGTGGTGCCGTTCAGATAAGCATCTTCTTTCAACTGGAGTACTCTGGCTTTTATTGAATCCTTCGTCGCAATTAAATGAAGGGGAGGAATCCCAGTAAGAACGCATAGAGAGGAATTAGCTGTCGTTCTTTAAGCTTTGCAAATGCTCAGGAGAAAAGGTCTCTGAATGGCGAAAAGTTTCCTTTTCTTCCTCTCTGTCATAGTCTCCGCCCAGATTGCAGCCCCATAATTCACTATACTTGAAACTACTGTTAAAAATAAGATTTTTTGAATATGAGGACGAAGTCCCCAGTTACTACCTTGCATTTTTCTGAAACTATAAGCGATTTGATTTGTCTTTTTCTGAGTCTCCGTGAGATGGTACATAAAATTAAGTTGGTTATCTATGTGGATACCCAGAAACTTCAGGACTTGAGTAATCTTAATTTTCTTTCCGTCCAGGGTGAAGGTGGGCTTTCTTAAGACCCTTACACAGTGCGAGTAATGCAAGATGGATTTATGGCTATATGGGGGTTCTTGCCAAATTCGACGTCTTCCCATCAGTGCAAAATAAGGTGTAGCGTGATTCATTCGACCGCATTACCTGTTTCCAATCCTCAAATAGCCAGTGTCTTTATTCCCGACACCACTGCAAACGAATTCTTGCATGTCGGGCAGAAATAAGCGTTTTTTTTTCACAGGCATCCGACTATGCATTCCTATCCTCTGCAATTTTCTGCTCATGGTTCTAGCTGAAATCTGTTGGGAAGAGCCTTGGTTGACGATCTGTGTCAGTTGAAGCACAGTAGAGTCCCTGTTCTTCCATACAATTCGTAGAAGACGCCACCAATCACTCTGTTGGAAAACTATGCTGGAACTGCAGTTACGTCTTTTAGAGAAGAGCTGTGTGTTATGATTCCAAATTTTGAAAAACTTTGATATGACTTTTGACTTTTGAGAACCCAGATTTTCTGTCTTCGAAATCGAGGTCCCTGCTAAATGGGTACCAACAACAAGCCCTTTTTCAAATGGTGAAAGATCTGCCGTTTTTGCCATTTTACTTCATTCATCGTGAAAAGCATTCTTACACCTTAGCTATACTAACTAGCATTCTAACCACGTATAACCCACGTCATAAAAAAATTGCATACTTCATTCCTAGGTCGCCTTCAAATGAAAATCTCAAAGGTTTCTAATTCATTAGCCAGTGTGTGTATATAAAATGCAAAAATTTGTGTAAAAATAAAATAGAAAGAATACAGCGTAAGAAAACGTAAACGTAGATTTAAGATATTTTTTCCCTCATGCTTTCTGTCTACCAGCGGGTAAGTGGTAAAGTCGCTAAACACTGGCAGTTCGGTTCAGGGTTCGAATTCGGCGAACGGGCTGGCTGCATGGGCGTTTTCGTGGATTCCCCCCCCATGTGTAATGTCGATACGAGCCAGTTTACTTTAGAAAATTCTCCACGAAGGCATTCTTCTTCTTAGACAAGTAGCCCTCCTGTGCTTTGCCGTAATTAAATTAACCAAACAAAACCGACCTCATGCTTTCTATTAAAAATGGAATTAGAAACATATGTACACGTTAAATGGAAAAAGAAGGAAATCTACCTAAGGTAAGATGTGATTGCTTTAAATCTTGACCTAAAGCCTACTGAACTTATGCTTAGCAGGGTAGCTGTTGCCAAGAATAACATGAAGACACCAGTCAACCATCCACTCCTCTTCCAGCTCCAAACCGACATTTTTTAGTATGATCCCAGTCGAGCACATTTCTGGATAATAAAAAAATATTAAATAAATAAAAATAAAAGTTTGACAATTTAAAACGAGTTTGGGTATAAAATGTCTTAGGACGATGTATAATCATTTCACTAAAGGCAAATGGAGGCTTATAATAGAAATACAATGAAAATTATTTTACCCTGGCCAACAGTATATTGGATCAAAATAATGGATGCTTCTGAAGAAAATGGTAGTGTATAACCTCTTTGCAGAATTTCACCTTGAATTACCGACGATATATTCCTAAATGTTTGGAGATTTTTTAATACAGACACTGTAAAACAGTACACGTATGTTTGAACGTAAGGATTTCTGAATTTAAAAAAAAAACACATTCAAAATTTATTTTTCAGAGCCTTTTTTGTTATTTCCTCCGATTTTTAAAAATATCCTATCATCTATTCCCCTGCTGAAAACATTTTTGATAGTTTTTATCTCAAATAATGTCAGATGCTGTATGAGGTTTTTATTGACCTTATATTTTTTTTATTGAACTATTATGTCTTCTTAACTTTACCCTTTATCATGAGCGCAGTAAAAGACATACGGAGTACTGTTGTTCTAGTGGGGTGAGGGCGCAAAATGACTACATTTTTGTCTGATTTCTTTTAGTAAAACTCACCAACTAGAAAACTTAGTCGAGCACCATAGGCAGAAGTTTGTATATTTCTTTTTTCAAAAGTTAACCAGAATTTAAATAGCGACTCTTCGCAACTCACAGAGTACCTGACAGGGCATGGCCTATATATCCTATCTTCACAGATTTGGCCTAAGCGACAAAAGAGGCGACCAATGTATTTGTGGCAGTACGGGTGACCCAGACCACTATCTGTATGATTGCCCGCAAGCAGCGAATTCGCATTAAAAATGACCCGCTGTAATCAATATGCCGGCGTGGATCAGGTATATAAGTAAGAATAAATATGCACTCAGCCGTATTAGAGATTGTATTAATATTGCTAAAAATATTTCTGACAGCCTTAAGTCATTTCTCTATTACTTTCCTCCAACACCGGGCCGTCAGCAGCTCAAGCTTTATATATATTAATCTGCTTAATATCTTGTTTTTTATAAATAATAATTGTCTGCTTTAATAATGTTTACTATTATGATTAATCCAGCTTGTATTGTTCTGCATATTTACTCGCAGTTAAATTTTATTAACTATGTCTAATTATTCAATTTTGTACCTTATTTGATTCTATTTATAATAGCATTTTGAACTGAGCACAATATGTACGTAAATTTTAAATTACGGTTTGTATATATTTAAGGTAGAGAAGCACTCTACCTTAAATATATACAAACCGGTATTATGTGTAATACTGTATGTTCCGTAAATCAGTCTGCATACATTATTTTATAGTATTTTTTTTCATTCATTTAGTACCTAACAAAATATTATCTACGGTAATGCAAGTCTAATGTCTAAGTATTAGTTAATTAATCTAATGTCTAATGTTAAGTATTAGTGTCTAATGTCTAAGTATTAGTTCATATTTCATCTTTACCATCTGTACCTGTATCTATACTTATCCTCATATATATTATAGGTAGGTTTTTTTATATGATCGAAAGCAAGATTTTCACCTCTGTGAGGAAGGGAGTTATCCTAGGGATATTCTCTCCCATTTCTGTAGAATAGCGGGTTCTAACTACTGAACTCTTTGTGAAGCTGGTATGCGACCAGGAGCCTTTCTTCCTAAAATGTCTCAAATATGTTTTTGATAGCGTTCATGTGTGAGGAACATGCTTATCAATTCATTTGAAAGATTCTTTTGGCGAAAAGAAAGTCTTGCACTAACTGACAATGGTGTAATTTGGCGTTCTTAGCCTAGAAAATGAATTTATTCTCGATTTCTGCAGTGTAAAGAACGTCAAAAGGCCCAAGGATGTTTGACTATTTGACAGGAAAAAAATATCACATCTTGAAAGAACACTGAAGATGATATGACAGTATCATCTTCAGTGTTTAACAAGAGTAATTTCTGAAGGAAAAAAAACTCCAGTTTTAATGTTTCTACATCAACTTATTTGCCAAATACACAAGATAACTGACCTTCTGAATAGATATTATCCCTACACAAATTGTATATCGTATCATCATTATACGAAGCAATGCATTTGACAACACACAGCTTGGTTTTTGAGTCTTCTAATTTTTGTTCTGATCAGGAAAACATTAACAGTAACGTACGAAATAAATGAAAATGCTCTACGGTAATGATAAAAAGAAATTAATTAGTCAATAATTTTGAAGTCGTTTCACTGAAATAAAAATTTCCAAGAAAACGACATTGCGGGTACGGCAAAGCAAGCCCTTCATGGCCGGCGGCCAGCAGTATGTGTCCTCCTCAATATACCGCAGAAAAGAACAAACCTTTTGGAAAGCCAGGCACACCATTCCGGAATATAGCAATTTTCGGGCTATGTACTCTTCAATGATGAGTCGGGATTTGTAATACAGAATGATCTTGTACGGGTCTTTATTTGGAGAGAACCCGGAGTCCGCTGTCGCCTTAGAACATAAAGAAAATTGGCTGCTTTGGTGGAAGAGGATTCTTTCCGTGGGGAGGCATCATTTTGTATGGACGTATACTGCTGTACGCCTTCAATGTGATGCTTTTAATGTGCTGTATGCTTTCAATATTCGCTGTGATTGCACAGCGTTACTGAAATGAGGTTCTTGAACCGTATTTGGGGCTCCTGGGAGCTGCCGTAAAAGTCTCTGACGGAAAAATTATTGATGATAACGTGAGGCTACACACAGCAGAATTCATGGACGAATTTTTGAAGCAAGAGGTACCATCGAAATGCAGTCACCGGTCTACAAAAACAAAAACAAAAAAAAAAAAAAAAAAAAAAAAAAAAAAAAAAACTTTGGTGTAGCCAGCGAAGTCATCGGACTTAATTCCAATATCGTGTGTTTGGAATCCTCTAGGATTTAACATCCTTTTAGAAGTCTCCAGCATTAAAATCTTTGCTTTTTGAACAATAGGATATTTTGCTACAAGCTAAGGCTATTTACTTCATTTATACTATTAGGGCTCATTGTGAGGCATTTAAAGTTGCGCCAAATCGCTACATTGTTTATTAGCCGGACCATTTTTGTAAATATAAGGTACCAAGTTCTAGACGTTTCTGGATTCATTTGCATATCGCAAAACATGGGCCTCTAATTATTTTGTTACGTATCTGTTGGTTATCCCATAGCACTGGCCATCTGGACAAAAAAATTTCAATATATTAAATCAAATATTTAATAGATGCTACACTTTTTATTTTGTAACCTTAACCTTAATTTATGACAATCGTCTTTTATTTTTAGACAAAAGAATAATTTTTGTCTAATAAACGAAAAATCGCTCACCACACATAGAACAAATAGTTGGAATAAATAAAGAACATAATCATATAACTGAATGCAGACAACTGCTGCAAATTAGGAAGGCAAAAATAATTTCTTAAGTGATGATAAAGTCATTCATGTAGTTTTCTGAACTTATTAAATAAATCATAAATCATCCAATCACAATTAAAGTAATATTAAAGAAAGAAGAAGAAGGAGATAATATTAGCCGCTCTGAAGCGAGAGTGCATTGAACTTGGGGTAGTTGATATGATTTCCATGAAGAAATAGCATAATTTCACTTTTAAAAAAGCAATGGAAGGGGTGGAGAAACAAAAGATAACCTACTAATTTCTTCGAGAACACAGTATTCTCTTTTGGAATATGTAATTTTAAAGCTGAAGTCTGCAGCTGTTTAGTTTAAAAATATAATGATATAGTATATATGTGCGAATTAGTGTCTGTGTGACGTTTCTTTATTCCATAATATGACTTGTTAAGTGATTTCTCTATAATTCGATTTAACCAGACATTGCGCTTTCCTGTCAAGAGTCCGATGCCCTAACTGCTGTATATGATTCTGTCTGAGAGCAAAGACCTGAGTGCACCTGTTGTATATGATTCTGTCTGAGAGCAAATCATATTTCATGTCGACATCTGACAGTAACTAAGAATCTCCTCTTGAGCGATATATGCCGCAGTCTGAAGCATTTCTTTCCATAAGATTATCTTTATGTTAACTTCTTCAGCACATGCTGACATCCGCGGAAACCAGCTGGATGCTAAACAGGCAACACATTCTCTGATACACAAGCTAGCACACTGGGCCTTCAGAATCCGCTATAATACATCAAAAGGTTTATGGCTAGCGTTGCCATGCATCAGGGCAACAACAGCGGAATTCTTTTGAAACAGAAATATTGACTCACGGCTTCTATGGCGAACGATTGACCTCACATGATTCCGTTTCTCACTAACGTGGTCAATACCTGCATTCTCGCGAGATTTTGTCTGCGAGAAAATGATCAATATATTTGTAGGTACGTGGGTCGCATTGATTATGATGTCTTCCAATGTATTCCTTCTCTGAAGTTTGGCCTCAGCAAAAGTTTGGCCTTGGGTGACCTGGTATTAAAGAATAAACTCATCAACAATACACGCAGTATAATGAGTTTTTGCCAGATAATATTGATTATCTTATTGTTACAAGCTGTTTTTCCAAAAACCAAAACTATTTATACTTTTCAATAATTCTGAGTCAGCACCACTTTGTAGCAAAACACCTCTCTGTTTAGAACGTTATCTCTTTCATCGATCCTTCACCTACGATATATTTTGATGCTTTATTAGTAAAATTTATAGAATTAATTTATGGGAACAAATTATAAAAAAATAAGGATTAGTGGAATAAAAAAAACCAGTGATCTAATATAATAGTGCAAAGGGACATAGAACAAAACATTTCTCTTAATTCGTAATTATTCATTGATGTAGGTTGATCCGTCATACCCACTTTGAGATTGGCAAATGCCAAAATTTACCTCTAGGATGTAGGACATTTAAATGAACGCTTGGAAACGGATATCTGTTCGTTAATAGAGCTCATTTTTTTCAAAGTGTCGGCAGTTGTAGACTGTGAAGCTGCAACTGCGTGACATCGGATGCGGCAATCTGCGCTTTTATCGTTCTTCTCTTTGTCCCAACTCCCGAATTTCTATCAGCGTTGAATGAATGGTTAAAATAAAGGAATCTTAAGATTTTCGTTTAACAGTTTGTTCAAGAATTACACCTTCCAGTTGTTGTATTGCTTGGAGTTTCTTGCTGATCGACTGGTTGGAAGATACCTAGAATATTGGTACGACTTTTGTATTTAGTTTGCTATTTTTAGTAGAATTGGTATTAAATTGTTTTATATTCTCGTGCGATGCAGCATGAGACTTATTTGAAGAGAAAGCTACGCCGGAAAAGTTAAAATACAGGAGCACGCGCATTTAATATTTAATTAAATAGATATCTTGTAACTTTAGTCTTTTCCTTTCCAGAAACCTCGAGAAAAAACTAAAATTACCAGAATGTTCTCGTGCATGATTAAAAAGCTTTAAAAAGCTGGACAGAAACATCTTAGTTGTTTACTTAGTTCTTGATGTTGATTGTAGCGAATTCGTGGTGAGATCTGATTAGCTTTCTCTGCTTTGAATTGGGTCCTATTTAACGTTTTAGTAGTTTAAAATATAACTGCTGCGAGATGTTGTGATATTGTACTATTATCTCTGAGGAAATTTCAGCATTTTGTTTTATTTCTTGGGATAAAAATAAATTTTATTAACTTTTTGTTGACTTGTGCATTCAATCCATTACGAACCCGTACGCACGCAACAATATAATACCATATACATTTTATTAGAAAAGGTTTTTGAAGACGTTTGATAATAAACCTTCAATACCTTGAAAACATTTTTAAGTCTTGTTTCTGAACCAGAAAACAGAACAAACAGCATATTAGTACAACTGCAATAAAGTTAGTTTGATAAACCGTTTTTTTTTTTTTATTTCTTTTATCTCTTTCCTTTATCATATGATTGATTCGAAACTTAAATAATTTAGAGACTTACCTTAAATAATTAAAGACTTAAATAATTAGACTTAAATAATTAGAGACCTGTTTAAAATAGCCTTCAAGTTTTCAAAATGTGGCCTTTTCTCTGTCAAACAATGCCATTTCGCCAACAGAAAACTATTCCTTTTCTTTGGTATTTAGATGCAAGTGAGGAAATACATTTTTTTTCAGGGAGAGGGAATGGTAGCCTTCCGATTCTTACTACTCAAGTTTAGAAATAAAATACATTATTTATTGAGCTTTACAATCATGTAAGCTACAGAAGGTAAAATTACAAGATTACATTCATCGTTACCTAAGGTTAATAGCTTAAATTAAAATTAAAAAGCTGTCTTTCTTCCAGACAGTTACATCAAAGCCAAGCTCTCAAAGGTTGACCAGAGTCGAAACCTTAAAGTTAACAAAATGTGACTGCTAATTAAGTACTCCTGCTTTTAATTACTAACTGAAAAGTGAAAATATCAAATTAAATTTCCACCCAGTCGGTATAATGGTTAATGACGCTGACTGCCGTACCAATGGACGCGGGTTCAAATCACGGAGACGGCATGGATGTTTGTAATTGTATAGTGTCTGTGCGGAAAGGGGTATTCAAAATATATCACGAGCCGAACAGTTAGGATCAAACTCTTCTCTACCATCAACCTCTTCTATCGAGAGGTTCCTGGCAGAGGGAGAGAGATGGGAGACCGTCAGACATCCCCACGGGATATTTATTCTCCCTCAAATTGAGGTGGAAGCTTAACGGTCAATGTTACCTAATTTATGCCTAGGAGAATGCGCAAGTGCCAGCCTTGCACCACGGTACATGTATTTAACCTGTATTTGTCAAATAAGAAATAATAATAAATCAAGAAAAAGTATCTATCTTTGGCGTGAAGAAATGCAGTGACAACTAACTACTTTTTACAAACTGATATTGCAGATTCTAACTTTACATGCACAGCTTTTAAATTTGTGTTTTCTAAACAATTTGAGATCAAACAGGAGAAATAATAAAACAGGAGTAATATAAACAAAATTTGCTAGAAACTAAACAAATTTATTACCTCATACATGAAATATATGCTCATATATGAAAAGCTCATAAAGCTCACATGTGAAAGCATAACAGAAACAAACCTTTCCCCTTTATGTTTTCAAAACTGCACGATCTTCTTATATCTATGCAAAATTCGGTCAACACAGTAATTGTTTAAAATATGTAAAATCCAAGTCAATCAATGCATTTTTTAGAATAAAACATATTGAGGTAAGGGATGAAAAGTAGAAAAATATTGCTTCAGTTATGTTATAGATATAGAAAAATAATTAGTATAGCATTTTAAAAAGATATAACCGAATGTAACTTTTAGCCGAATTAATACAGTCTATTAATATTTACGTCAAGGAACCCAAAACACCATCGCAGGCCTTTACAAAATGCTAAACATTTTCTTTTTTCAGAAAAATAAAAAGAATTCAATGATAAAGTTATGATATATTTAAGTATTTGTGAAAGGAGGGGAAGGAAAAACTAAACCATATGTTTATCTTAATTTTAAATATGCCAGCGAAATACGAGCATACACAGGATTAATGCTTATAATTCCACAACTAAAGGCTATTGTTGTTTAAAACGGCCAGACACTTGCAACTTATTGCATACGTCGGGAATAGCTAAACCTAATGGCCATTTATCAGTTCTCGCCACCAAAAATGTTGCCCAGTGAAAACCACTGGAGACAACTGAATTATACTCACCAGAAAGGAGGAAGCTTGGTCCCATTTTTATGAAGAGCCCTTGAGGGACGGATATGAGAGTTTGCTAATACTCTTATCTTATCTCCAACCTCTCTAGAGGACATTCGGTTTCATAGTATTTTAAGTACCCCCATGCCATAAAGGCATTTTATATTTACAATCATTCATGACTTCGGTATTTAAACGCAGGCTCCTACTTCCTTGCCAATGGCACGCGGTTTCCTTACAACCTTGCCAGTATAGCGGCATTAAAAGCTTAGTTAAATACAACAAAAACGAAACAGAAAATATTTATTTTTGTATTAGAACGATCTTAAGATTTTTTTAAGTTCCTAATAGATAATTATATTTTTTCAGTAAGATTCCTGTACCTTATCATGCCATATAATTTCTACAAGGTAATGATTGAAAATAAAGAGCTTCTAGCTCTAAATTTTGCATTTTTAGATATTGTTTAAAAATAGTTGCAAATCCTAATGTAGATAATCCTAGGAAACTTCACATCACACATAAATGCAGCACAAGTCATTACTTGTGCTGCATTTAAATTAGATCACAAAACACCACATCTTAAGGAATGGGATAAAGCACATGCGTACCCCTTATTTTAGAGCTATATTTTTCTCGTTATAACAATGAGCGTAAATTTCAGTTTTGTACTGAGTTCTTGATTATGATAAAAAATTTATTAAACCATTGGGCATCTAATTTTCTTTTGAAGATATGCAGATATAATATGTACATTATCAATTACAATAAGCTGCAATTACAATAATTAACCTTGTTGTTGGTTGTAAGATTACCATTATCGATTTCTTCCTTGCTTTAGATACGTATTCAGAACTAATCTTAACAAAGCAAACAGAAATAGGAATCTCATAGCATAGTCAAACATGCATTCAGCAGTGTCTGAAATGACAACGCGAAAACTGAAGCCTAAGCGATACGGTAATGTAACGCTAATATAAAGTAGTTAATCGTGTTTATAACCAAATGTCCCTCAATTAAAATTTTCACTTTATTCCGAGTCATCACAAAAACAATAAAGTCTGAAAACAAAAAATAAATTACTTATAATAATAATTAAAAATTTTCACTTTATTCCGAGTCATCACAGAAAGAATAAAGTCTGCAAACAAAAATAAATTACTTATAATAATAATTAAAAATTTTCACTTTTTTCCGAGTCATCACAGAAACGATAAAGTCTGCGAACAGAAAATAAATTACTTATAATAATAATTAGCATAACAAAGCATGGAAACTTACAAATATGGGAAGGCATTGCCTTATGCACCACTTCGGATTGCTGAAAAAGGGTGTCCTTTATCTGCCAATCACATAATCAAGTAGACTATAGAACGAAAGCACTATCTTTTCCGTTATTGTTTTAGAAACGTTATCTCGGCCATTCAGATATCAGTGTGTGCATCAACAAGAATTCATCAAAATTTAGTACATGTAGCTATTTCTTTAGCATCTCATTTAAATAAGTTTTATAATGTTTGACTTTTAACGGTTGCAACTTACAGCATCGATCGTTACTGTAATTGCAATCCTTATTGTAGGTATGTTACTGTAGATCGTTACTGCAGGTTTTAGATGCTAAGACCATTAATTTAATAAATGTTATTTATTCATTTAGTTCTCTGTAGAGGCTAACTTCGGTTGCACATAAATGACTACTATTTTATGCCAAATTTAATTATTAATTTATTGTTTATCTCCATCTGATTCAGGAATTCGCCTGTATAATAATAGTTTCCATCAATGTAAAATCATGTAAAGCCATTCATTACCTAAATCATTTGCAATGAATGAATTCCTCTCGAGCAATGCTAAAGATAAGAAATGTTAAATATATTTATTAAAATAGGATTAGCTTTATTTTGCTTTTTTTTTTTTTTTTTTTTTTTTTTTTTTAAAGGAGACAAAATGGGAATGTAACAAAATATTCGCAGTCCGCCCTTAAGGAGAACGCACGACCGGATTGTCATCGATTTTGCCCAAATTCTGCATGTAACAGAGAATCTTAAAGTAAATGTAATGTGTGTCATGTATTTACTTTAAGATATTACTTACAAGAGTAGTGCACTTCTCATAAAAAAAAACAAGAAAAGTCGAAGATAAAGTTTTAAACTGCATTCATATTATTTAATTTCCCTCCCAGAGATCTGATATCGCGCAGAGCTATTAATTCTACATTCAGAAAAGAATACTGTTGGTGTTTCTTAGGACTTTTAACATTATTTTATTTTAAAAAAGAATTTATAAATGAAAATTATTTTTAGAAATATATTTAAAAATTAAAAACCATCTACCATTTCGGTACTATTCCGTTTTAAGGACCATAAAAAAATTGCAGCGTAAATGTATGCGCAAAAGCGCCAGATCTAGCAAACGCGTCCATTTAACAGCGCGTCAAATCTAGCGTATGCGCTGATTTCAGATTGCGTAAGTTTATATAGTTCTATATTTCTTAAGACGCCATTGAAATACTAGTTTAATTTTTAAATCCTTTTTTGATATCCTATGGATTTAACAATTTGGGAATTGCCCATGACGAAAAGTCTGGATTGGAATTTTGGGTAAAGTGGCAGAATCACCCACTGCTTGACGCGTTTTTAAGAATAGCGCATACTCGGTATCCATGTACACATTGACCTATTTTCACTTAAAAAAAAATTCCAGAATTGCACAAAAAGTGGCACTGCGCCCACCCTTGACTTTATCTATGTACACATCGACCTATTTTCACTTAAAAAGTAAAAGAAAATTGACAAAAAACCAAATGTTTTTACCCTTGTAAAAAGCGGCAAAGAAATAAGTGGGATTCTGCACTTTACCGAGAATGTTTTCAAAGAAAAAGCATCATTTATTGTAGAAAATTATGTTTGAACAACCAACGAGATGAAATTATGCTTTAGTGATAACTCGGCGAAATAGCGATGCAGGCATCCATTCAGTTATGTTTAGAAATTTTTATATAAATTATAATAATAAGAAAGTATTATATGAAATTAACCTTTCATCTAAATTAAAACATCAATCTTTAGATAGGCGCCAACCAGCGGCCGAGCGGTAAAGACGCTGAACACTGGTAGTTCGGTCTGAGGTTCGAATCCCGCGAACGGGCTGGTTGCATGGGCGTTTTCGTGGTTTTTCCCATGTGTAACGTGTATACGAGCCAGTTTCACTTAGAAAGTCCTCCACGAAGGCATATCCCTCCTTTTAGGCAGATAGCCCTCGTAAGCTTTGCCATAATTGAATAATCCAATCCAATCTTTAGATAGTTATTTACTATTGTACTTCCTTTCTTGCATTAGGGTTGCCGCAATTATTTTTGGCAGCACTGGCATAGTTTGGCGATTTTTTACGGCCCTCAAAACCGAATAGTACCAAAATTTCATATTAAAAGCAAATACTTTTCAATAAATTTATTTACACCTGCTTCATCATAAAAATATTAAAATACACCGTAATCCTATCAAGTTACATGGTTTCATAAAGTTGAAATTTTTATTCACATTGTATACTTATTGTATTACCATAAAAAAACGTACTGAAGGGAAATATCAGCTAAGACGATATACGGGGTGATATTTCTAAAAGTTATTGGAAATACGCTTTATTCTTGAAAGTTTTAAGATCATTTCGAAGAAAATTTAAACTGTGATAAACGGTTATTCCTGCAGCTTACTCCATGCCGATATTTTATGTTTTAGAGTTATGGAAGAATACAGTAAATTAGCATAAAATAAACGTAAAATTGTATTTTTTTTTTTTTTTTTTTTTTTTTTTTTTTGTTCTTTTAAACATTAACTCTATTAAATAGTTCTATGAATAAATTTTCTTTTGAAATAAAATAACATTAGAAGAACTAATAGATTATAAAAGCCCATATGACGAATACAAATTTAAATCATGATAAATCATCATTTATCGAATGTACACTAAATCAGGGGTTCCCAAAGTGTGCGCTGCGGCACTTTGGGTCGCAACGAGGCGCCTCTAACCTTCCATCACGCAGAAAAAAGACGCGTTGAACGCTCGGCCATATTTTTCATTAATATTTTTCATTCATTTTTCATTAGTTATACGTTTATTAATACGTTTCATTAATTTTTGTCCTAATTACTTAAAATAATAGTTCCTGAAATATAAGCATTGAGAAAAAATAAGTTTTTCTCAATACTTATATTTCAGTTGTCATCTACTGCCATTTATGTTTTTAACATTTTTATTTCTCCTTTTAATCTGAAGTAATTCTTGTTCACAATTTCATTTCTTAATGAGCCATTTTATTCTATCACTTAGTTCTTTCAATTTGAAAATAATTCTGTGTTATTCCGTTAGAATTTTGTTCAATTATTTTTGTACAATTTTCGCACTTGTTACTTCCTTTTACAAGATTGCTGTATTAGTCTTCTCAGCAATGGAATCTGTTGACATTTCTTTTTCCCGCTCGCGACCGTTAGTATCGAACTCATACATGCGTGAAGTCGTACAGTCTTACACGTCTATCAAAAAAGTTATAATCTTGACGAAATATTGCAAATAATCTTACTAATATTTCGCAAAATGAAAGCAATAAAAGCAACGCGGTGTGTTCAGCAAACATACCGCTTTGTTTTTGTAAATCCTGCAACTTCTTACACCCCCCCCCCAAAAAAAAAAAAAAAGCTCAATTTCAATCTTTATTTGATAGAGAAAATGATATGAAATGAATTCCCTCTGCAATTAGTTGAGGCTACTGACAGTAACAATGATGCAAATTTTAGGCGTTATGTTCTTGGATGGTAATATTATTGTTGAAGATCTTCAGTTTTGTTAGAGTATTATCGGAAGCGCAAAGGCTCGACTTGTTCGAAATGCTTGATAAGTTTATAACGGAAAATATTTAGTTTGGAAATAGTGAATCGGTATATGTACTGGTGCTCGATCAGTTTTCGGTCGCTATAAAGGACTGCAGACATTATTTTGCAGAAAACCTCCGCGTACTGTGTGGACTACAGGGAAGCACTTCCGTCGAAATCGCTCAGTCCTCAGTTGAATTTGGCGTTGGAATGTGTCATAGACGTCGTAAACTACATAAAAACTAGACTTCTGAAAGCAAGAATTTGAAAAGAACTATACTGAAACATAGACGTTCAACATACAAACTTAATGCAGTTCACGATGGCTTTCGCGTGGCAGCGTCCTGTCTAATGCGTTTGAACTGCATCAAGAAATTCAAATTTTTTTACAAGAGGTAAGTCATGCGATCGATAAGTATTTTTTCCGAAACAGACATTTTGCTGAAACTAACATATTAGTGTGACATACTTGAGAAACTAAATGTCTTGAATATGTCTCTACAGAACAATGTATGCACATATTGAAACTTGTAGAAAACATTTCAGAGTTTAGGAAAACGCTGCAGCTGTGGATAAGAAAATTGAATGACTGTAGTCCTTAAGACTGTTTTTCTACATTTTACCAATACAGAGCTTCTAATAAAGTCATTGTTCTACAGGAATTTCTGTCCCTTTTCATGGAACACCTCAGAAACCTCACTAACTGGTTCGCAAAATACTATGCGGAAGATAATGTAGAGAAATTTATATTGATCTAATATTCTTTTCATTTTTAAGTACACCAGTACTTTACTTCTCGAAAAGAAGAGCGTTTAATTGAACTCTTTCGAGATAACATTCTGTAAACAAAATCTGCTCGCTCAGATTTAATGGAGCTTTGGATTTCAATCAAAAGTGAATAGCCAACTTTAAGTTCTACAGCTCTAAGGATCCTCATTCCCTTTTCCGACATCCTATAATAGAGGAAAATGACACTTCTGGGCCGGGAGCGGGAGCTGAGGAGTTGAAAGGGAGCTCTCGAGAAGGAATGGTCAGCCGTGGAAGGGAGGCTTATCTGAAAATGAGGACAGGGAGCCTTATTGGGAGGTGGATGGGAGTAGAGTAGTCGCTACGTCACAGAAAAAAGACGTGTGCTTAGATTATTTTCTTTTTTTAATTTGGTGATTTAGACATTTAGTAGTTATATGATAATGAGTAAACTTTCTTATTTATACTGAATTCTTAAAGACATATATTAAGTAGGTGTTTTAAGTGACTGATACAGTTATTTTCCTTAAACAGATAATAGTATATAATAAAATGTTTCCTTAACAGTATAACGTCTTTGGAAAATAATTATTTACTTACCTGCATTTACCCGAAGGTTGAATATCTACAATACTATTACATATAATGGGTTTCATACAAACAATACATTTTAAACCAAATTATAAGTTTACTAAAATACAAATCATATTGAGTACTATGTTTTAATTTGATGATTTAGACATTTATATCTATGTGATCATTTACTTACTTATATTGAGTTCTTAAAAACATATATCAAGTAGGTGTTTTAAGTGACTGATACAGTTAATTTCCTTAAACAGAAATTACTATATAATAAAATGTTTCCTTCACAGTATAACCTCTTTGGAAGATAATTATTTTCTTACTTGTATTTATCCTATGACTGAATATCTATAAAACTCCCACATGTCATCACAATTATATTTTGCTGATTTACCACAGCTGATTTCCTTCGTTAATAAATTTTTAGCCTTTGTGTTTTTTCTTCGTATTCCAACTGTTTTACTACGTATATGATGATTATTTCCTAGGTACCCTGAACGACGATTATTTTCGAATTT
This sequence comes from Stegodyphus dumicola, assembly GCF_044657685.1. Taxonomy (NCBI): domain Eukaryota; kingdom Metazoa; phylum Arthropoda; class Arachnida; order Araneae; family Eresidae; genus Stegodyphus; species Stegodyphus dumicola. The sequence continues at coordinate 117,991,385 of NC_140781.1, forward strand.
AATGATTGAATGATTCTATACACTCCGAATTTCACCTTATTTCTTAACTCTTCTTTTCATAATATCAGATATACTTTCCGTAATCTTAATTACATTACTCATTTTTTATTATTAAATTAATTTTACCCAGAGTTTTTTCATACTTGTTAGCCATACTTTTAACTTATTTGTTATATTTTACGAGTGTAATTACTAAAACATGCGTTTTTGCGTGTTATATTATTCAATGTTAGATGTAATTTTTAACTTTTTCGTTCTCTTTAACGTTAGTGATCTTCAACATATTCTGTATTTTAACTTATTTCTTATGTTTTCTGATCACACAGATGCCGTTACTTAATTTAGATGTAACATTGCTAGCTTGTTTTATACATTTTAACCTTCATAATATTTAATTTACTCTAACCAATTTATATTTTCACACTATATACATGACTTTACTTGATTTCTCTCATACATTTGAACCTTCATAATTTCCAGTATAGTCCTAATTTTAACATAATTCCTATATTTTCTCATCATATACCTGATTTTATTTAATTTTAGGTATAAATTTTAACTTCTTTTCTATATTTTAACGTTTTTAGTTTCCAACATACTCTGAATTTCAACTAATTTGCTATATTTTCACACTATGTACATGACTTTCATTTAATTTATAGCTACTTTCATACGTTTTAACCTTCGCAGTTACAAATATACTTTTTAGTTTAATTCCTATATTTTCTAACCATATATATGAATTTTATTTAATTTTAGATGTAATTTTTAACTTGTTTCGTACATTTTAAACCTTCGTAATTTTTAAAGTTCTCAAATTTTGAACTTGTTTTTTACATTTTCCTACCATATACCTGACCTATTTAATTCTAGATGTAAATTTTAACTCCTTTTCTATTTTTTATCGTTTTTAGTTTCCAACATACTAAGAATTTTAACTAATTTGTTATATTTTCACGAGACTTTCATTTAATTTGTAACGACTTTTCATACGTTTTAACCTTCCTAATTTCAAACAGGATCTTAAGTTTAGCTTAATTCCTCTATTTTCTTACCATATATATGGGCTTTATTTAATTTTAGATGTTATTTTTAACTTGTTTCGTACATTTTATACCTTTCGTGATTTTTAAAGTACTCTAATTTTGTACTTGTTTATTACATTTTCCTACCATATGAACTTTAATTAATTTTAGATGTAATTTTTATACTTTTCTGACACTGTTTTTCTTTCTAGTTTCCAACATACTCTAAAGTTTAACTCTGTTCTATAATTTTTGATTGTAATTGCACTTTTGATTTTACTATTTCAGCTAAATTAACATGCTTACATTTCTTAAACATAGAGATAGATTTCAATTAAGCATTTTATTTTACAGTATTTAACTGTTATTCATATCCAATTCGTCGAATAGCCCTTATTAGTCCATATTATTTATTTACTTAGTCCATATTTTATAGTGCTATTTTAATTTGCCAATTCTACAATTTATCATTCTGTAGTACTCTTACCATGACTGATCCTACTATTTTACTTCATTATTAACTTCATTCGCATTTTCAAACTTTAACATTTCCTTCATATTCTGGTATTTCCTTTTAATTCTTAATACCTTTTATATCTGAATATATGTTTTTAAGCTCTTCAATGTTACCAATGTTCAGTTTTGAATCTTTATTCTAATTAAGCTAGTTTGATAGATTCCGAATTTTTAGGATGAAATCTCAACTTTCATCCATAATTTTAGAACCACATTCATCCTTTCATGTACTCATACAAAATTCTTTCTTATTATTTTGAACGCTCAGTACCTTTTAATTCAGTAATTTGTACTAATTGAATGCATTCTACATCACTTTAAATGTCTCGACTATGCAAATTTTTACTTACCTTTTCTTACACTAAGTATGGATATTTCTGCCTTCATGAATGATTTTCATGTGAAATTGACGAAATTTGACATTACATGTACAAAAGAAATTTCTAAGATAAACATTTCCAGTCTCGAATAAGAGACGAATGACCATCGATTTTACCCATTGGTTACCATTTCATCTCTTGAAAATTTGTTTTATTGATATACGTTTATTTCTAACGCATAATGTTAACACATTTTTTTTAACTTAGTCCAGGTCTAACTTAATTCACTAGATAATTTCATATATAGAACTATTTTTAATTTCTTAGATTAGGATGTTCTTTTCGCAAATATCAGTTTGCATTAATTTATTTACCAATTAATTTTCTTACGAACGAAACCTTGTGAAGTAATTTACACAATATACATTATTACCAGTATACCTATATTTACAGAAGGAACCAAAGAGAGAAAGAGTAAGAGACATTTTACCCAAATCTCCACTATAATTTCGAATATTTTAAGCTTCTTCATCACAAATACAGAACTTTCCTTCGTACAATACTCATCGTAGCAGTTAAATATACCTTAATAATACACATTGTATGAGGAATAACCCCTTTTCAATACAAAATTACACCCAAATAAGTGTTACACTTTTTTTATAATTCTACATATATGTTTGCATTATAGGAACTTTCTATCCCTTTTCGAGAACTGTAATTTGCTAAATATTACCTCTTTCTGAGAGAAAAACTCCATATAAATCATTTAACTTTTCCTCCAGTATTCCCACAGTACACAATAACTATCTTAGAACTATTTTCTTAATATAAATATGAAATAAGCATTTTTCACTGTAGAGTATTTAAGGTTTTACCCAAATGAGGATATAGCCTTTACCGAATTTAAGTTATTTATCCAGAATTCCCAACAAATGTTTAGAAAATGTGTGATAGAAAGCAATATATTTGCCTAAAAATGAGTCTTAACAGATTTTTCTCGGCTCCAGATTTACTATCAGTGGGGAAAACCTGAAGTTCACTTTATCTGCTCTTGTCAAAATACACAGAAACGTCATGATCATTCTGTAGTACAATTAGCAATTTACATGCCTTTAATACTAACCCAAATAATTTGAATTAACTTTCAATTAAGATTTTTAAAAGAAAAGAATATTTATGCGGTACATTATTAAATTACCCCTAAGCGTTGTTGAGGAAAATGCAATTAATATCCACGTACACGCTAAGAAAACTCCCACTCATTAGGAACAGTGAACCTTACCAATACTTAAACGAAATGTAAAATCATGTAATGCATTAATATAAAACCTGAGTAACAAATCATTTCCTATAAGTAATATACGGTTGAAAAGAGTTTCTTATAACTTATCAACATTTTAAGAAGTAAGATTAAGGTAATGAACCAACGTTTTTAGAAATTTTCCTTTATTTTCTAAATCTACCCTTTTGTAGTAACGAGAAAATTCAGTGATACTCCTATTTTATTTTTATGTAGGCATGCGCATTTCTTCTAACAGACGAAAATCCGAATATCTCACTTTTCCGAAGATTTAGCTTTAGACTTGCTTTCATCGGAAGAGGAAAATAATTTTACTTAAAAAACAGGATATCTTCTACTAAAAGACTTTGAAACAATCACGATCACATCTATATTTGGCACTCACTGATTTAGTTTCAACCCAAATTTTGCTACTGTTTAATATGCAAGCAACAATTTACATCTTCGAGTTAAATTTTATACGACAGCAACAAATTTTTCAATGGCTTTTATGCTCACAATGTGTAAAAGACTTCTAGTTTTGACAATTTTAATTTATAATATTGAGAAATACATTGATTATTTTCAGAAAACGTCATTTCAGAATCATATTTTACCACTTTGAAACTTTTGAATAACACATTCTACCATAATGACAGCCAGATACTACATTATTTTTTTACAAAAACATAATTTTTTTTTTTTTTTTTTTTTTTTTTCTAATTCCTCTTCTAGAGATACTAACAAATTCTGCTTTATAAAGAAGATTCAATTCCTATTATAACTCTATACACTATTTGCAAAGAGAAAAGACACTCTAGATGATAACATCGCGGACGAAAGCATCGGGGAGAAAACAACGCAAGGCTGAAAACGTCCTGGTACAAAACATCATGGGAGAAAAGAAAGCGGTTCAAATACTTCGCTGTTTAAAAACATGGTCGTCGAAAATATCATGATAAAAAATAAAGTACCTACGAATTATCGCATGATGATAACATCGAACACATGCGTTTTTCAGGTTTTAAAAGTTGTAAATGTATATTCGCGTAAAGATTTGGAAGCGCAAGCAATGTTAATGAAACTTTAAGAATAAACGGAAGGAAAACAAGATATAATTTTCACCAAAGCAATATCAGATTAACTTATGTGAAAGAAAGTAACTTAATGATTAACTAAGCAATTTTTATAGAGGTAACCTCATGCAGTTACTTATCTTCCTTTTCCTAAACATTTTTAGGCTGTATTTTTCATGAAAAATTATGAGTAAAAAATTATAAAAAAGATTAATTTATTAATGACCTTTGTTAATTAACTATGTAAATTTAAAATTCTGTTAAGTGCTATAAGTTGCATTAGTTTTTTACCCATTTTCAATTTTTATATGCATAAATTTTCTTCTTACTTTTTCAGCAAAAGTTTATTAGTTCATTCAAAAATATGAAATATAAAAGTAAAAAATATTCTTCTTTTTTTCTTGCGCTCCCAAATCATTATGCGAAAATGCATTTACAACTTTTAAAACCTGAAAAACGCATGTGTGCGATTTTATTGTCAGTCGATGATTTGTAGGTACTTTATTTTTATTATTATGTCTTGGAATCCGGCCATTAAAAGGACTCCTATATAGGATTCTTTATGATTTTTGTCATGCATGGTATGAATTCGAAGCAGCTGCCCGAGATTTCAGTACTGATCTTAATTTCGAACAACCATGCAGACATGAATAACTATATATACAAATGATATTTTAAATTACTTTGTACATAATTAGGGAAGCTGAAATTTTAAAAAAGGTCTCTTCTTTTTGTTATCAAATTTTCTAGTACCCGTTTTTTCGAATGTGAAAGAATGAAAGGGCTCTGAATGATTCTCTATGTATTAGAAAAAAAAATACAAAAATAATATTTCTGAATAAGTAACGAGAGAGGGGACACATAAACTGTCCCCTCTTACTTTTTTGCGAATGAGCATTTTAAAATTCTGAGCGTAATAAAGAAATGAGCAAATATATCATGTATTGCAATTTTGGGATCAGAGAAGAAAATTTGTAAAGCAAAACTGTTATACACACTTTTATTCTTCTTAAAAGAACAAAAGAACTGATTAATTACTGGTGCAAAATCACGTGACGGTTATCTGCCTAAATATGTGCAACAGAAAGAACACCTTTGTGGACCACTTTCTTGAGGCAACTGGCTCTTATTTACTTTACATATGACGAAATGCAAGAAAGGCTTCATAAAGCAAGCTTACTCAGCTGCTGGGAATCTAACCGAGACCATGCTATCAAAGCCTGTCAGCCCGTTTTGGCCTGTCGACTCAGGCACAAACTCGAAGAGTGTCGCAAAATGTTGGCCTGTAGCCATCTCTGAAAGCTACTTTGCGTGAACTATTGATATATAATGCAATGTGTTAGAAAACAGCTAATCATTATTATTTTTCAAAAAATCCTCAAATAAATTAATTTCATTGTAAAAAATTATATTAGCCAAATTTATTCATTCAGATAATATTTAATACAAATTTGGAAAGGGTCATTTATAACATATTACTCGCTTTAGGTGTCTATTGCATTCCCAAATCTCGGGAAATCTTTAAAAGTTTAAAATTTTTCACAAAGATTTTGCTTTATGTCGAATGTCAGCAAGACCCATAAGAGACTCAATCGTGCAAGGAAAAGGTAATTATACTTAGGGATGCACAAAAATAACTAGAATGGCAACACTAGAAGCGATTATTTCTCAGCTACAGATGTTGCTGCCAGGTATTATTAGCTTAGGATTCCACGCGCCTATTTGCCAATAGGCATCAATCAGTCTGAGTAGCGCGATTCTCTCTCGATGCTGAATTGGGCGAATTCCTGTTCGGAGCATCCCTCCTTTTCTGCGATGCGCGACTTCAGAGAACAAACAGCATGCATGAAATTTTGTTTTTTATTGAGGAAAAATACAGCTGATATCATTATTATGCTTCACTACACCTTTAAAGATGATGTTTAGTTTTAAGTAAATCATAAGTGTAAGAGTTGTTTTCGTGTTCGTCTACTATTATAAATGCTACTACAACTTTGAATGCATTGACGAGCAGAAATGAGGAAAATATCCAGAACGTGCTAATAAAGACTGTCGGAAGACCATTCACCAAATTTTTGAAGTAGCATTTGCATCTGACTATTTTGGGGAAAGAAAATTACATGACGCTTGTGTCTCATTCCCGCTACTCACCAAATCTTCTTGTTCACAGCAAATTTTTCTAGTATTTCCATAGATAAAGAAAATTCTGATGAGATAATTCAGAGGATAGAAAAAGGAATATAGAAATGTCGATGAAATGCAAGAAAATATGTTGTGTGCCTTGAATAATAATTCATTTCAAGAGTTTCGAAACTATTTCCATATTTCCGGGAGTGGGTAAAACATCTGAGAAAACGGTATCGATGATGATTAAAAACACTTTGAAGGGAATTAAAATATGAAAGTAAGACATAACATAACTTCTAATTAATTTACTTATACCATTACTTTACTTATTTATACCCAGTAATTTTTTGGGTACCCTCTCACATTATTTAAAATTACAAGCCCGTGCGGCAAGATAACGTTTATTTCTAAATTTGCAATGATTCAAGAAGAAAAGAAATACTTAGCTGGAAACACCTTTCGTTTTGGGATAATGAATTTTACTGTTCTGCTCCACTGGGAAATTTTATTGGCCCTATGTTAGCATTTTGAACAAGAAGCACTTCAATCACCCGAGTGTCGAAGGATTAGAATCTCTTTGAAAATAGAAGCTGGTCTAATAAATTCATAGAGACGGTATTAGCGAAAAATGCCTCAATTCTAGTCGAAGAGATACGAGGAAGGAAGTCTTTCCTATGAAAAGCTATATAAGGCTTTATGTTTTTGTATTTGCTAAAAGAAATATCAGTCACAAAGTTTAAGAAATTGCCGATAGAAAAGTCGCTTCTGAGTATCCAAAAGTTTTCAGCTATCATTAAGATTTCTTTTGCACATTTTAATGGACCCAGAATTTAAAAAACTATCTATGATGTATAATAGTGATATATACTGCAAAAGCTCTCACATACACTTATAATATGAATATATACATTATGATGCTATTAATTAATTATAAAAATTATTGAAAAATTATATCAGTTAAATTAATTAACAGATTAACAGTATCTGAATATGAAAAGACGAAGATTAATTTTCTTTTTGCGTATATATAAGAAATTGATTGTTTAAATTGTAATGTAAGAAATATTAAACACTTTTTCGAGTATGTACACTGCGAAAAAAAAAAAAAAAAGACAGTTCCATATCTCCCATTCTACTGGGCCGATTGACAAAATTCAAATTCCGTTTTTCATGTCTCGAAAGCACGACTTAGGATATATATTAGATTTATATATAGTATTGTTCTAACATAGGTATTTTGACACAAAATCGGACTTTTCTGAAATAACTTGCAGATTTTTTTCTATATTTCAATTCTAGGACTCAAATTATGCCTAGATATTAAATTTTGTAAAATTTGGTGCAAAATTTACGGAGAAATTCAAAAATTTATCTTGGCGCAATTTTTTTAAGTTTGCGCCATGCATAATGGCGAACTTCTCAATGTATGGCAACGTATTTTCCTTTCTCTTCCATTACGCCGAAGCGGAAAAAAGTCACCTCGTTCCTACCATTTTACATTGTGCATGAGCGGAAAAAAAATCACATCGTTTCTACTTCCAAATAATTTTAGCAAAGTGTTTAAACCACATCTGATGTCTTATCGCTTTCAACAAATATGCCAAATTTCAAAACAGGCCAATATATAAATTCACGTACATCTTCGGAAATTTTGAATAAAAAACTCTAATGTTTTGCAGATATGCTTAGAAATACGTCTACTTTAAGATGATGGTAAAATTTTATAGATTATAATTCAAATTTGTTTTTGAAAAATTTATAAAAATTATTTAAAAATACAAATTTTAAAAATAAATCATAAAAAATGGGTAATTTTATTGAATGAACCTGAATTTCGAAATGTGAAAGGAAGACTCAAATAAGTTTAATAAGAAAAGAGACATTAATAAATATATACCAAACTCAATTAACATTGTTATGTATTAATTGCTATTATTTTCAAGCTTAAGTTTTGCTTACTATTTCAGTTTTGATCTGTAATTGAAGTTCTTAATAAATATTTTTGCTTTAGTTGTTTAAAGTTGGTGTAAGTTTAAACTGTAACTTTCGTAAACTTTAAAATTAAGGTTTGGTTGCTTTAAAAGTTTTCTTAAGTTGTTTAGTTTAATTTGAGTTTAAGGATTCAAGTTTACTTGGTTTTTGTACTTTTGTTTTGTGTGTTAAATTTTTTTTAACTTAATTTTTTTTTACCCCTCTTTCTTTTAAAGTTGTCGAATACATATTTTCTGACTGGCGGTAAGGTAAATCAATAGTAAATGTAATTCAATCTGGGTTATGAGTATTTATACTTAAAATGCTGCTGAAGAAACAATTTATATAGTGCTGACATTTTTTAATGAATTATATTGTTATGCAATAGTTTAATTTTTAATTTCCCAAAGTCATTTGTGTTGACTTGGTTCTGAAAATTTTCACATCTCAACCGTCGGCTTGGAATTCATTCTCAGAATCCCTTATCAGAGGATTACTGCACCCCGAAATTCTTTCGCCCAAACGAAAAACCACATGTCGGATGACGTGTTGGATGTATATCCCATTTGCAAAGTCACTGATAGGGGATCTCGTTTTGCTGGACAGCGCTAGCAGGGAAAGGTTCTACAGAGTATTTGTGAAGAGGAGGGAAATAATCGTTGGGTAGGAAGCTCTACATGGTCGAGTTGGACTACGATGCGAGGCTAGATGACCCCCCTTGTTTTCGTCTGCGGAGATTGTTGACACTTCGGTGTGGCCTTGGAGGCCGAATGATTGAACTGCGTTAACTGGCTCTTCTGGTAGTCGGGAAACCCCTTCCCGTGAAGATTTCTCTGTTTGGGTTGCAGGACTTGGCTGGTTGCTGTTCACCTTCTACGCCAAATTTTCAAAAAACGCGCCAGCTTTTAAAAAGTGGCTGTGCAGTGTTTTCAGGGAAGACGGAGAAAAGATTTTCAATTACACCACTTTTTTTTTTTTTTTTTTTTTTTCTGACGGAGCCAAGGAGACGGAGAAAGAAATTTTCTCGAAGAAAAGAAACGAGAGATGACTTCTAAGATGCAGAGCGGAGACGAGCAGTCCGGAGTCTTTGATGTGATGAACGATTAAACAACCTACACAGAAAGAAACCGTATTGAATCAAGAACTCCTGAGTATTTACTGACTTCAGTATGGCCGGTGTTTTGGGAAAGACCGGAGTCCTACCGGTTGGAAGCGGCTGTGGGGTGGAAAGCCGGGCCTCCGAAAGAGTTGCCCATTATTAATTCTCATAATGTTTTTTTTTTTTTTTCTTTTTTGCAGATTGCTGATGTATCTTCAGACGTTTAATTATTATTACCTGCATCGTGACAGTATCTGTCTGATGTTTTCGCCTGTATCAAGTATCCAAAATTTTGTATGATGCCTCCCAAACGGGAACGGTGAATTGTTAAATATGTAAAGAAGGTATGTAAAATTTCAGTTGTCAATATTCAGTTGTTTCTTTAGATATAAAGATGACCGGTCACCACCATTTTAAAATGTAACTGTATTCTTACTATTATCTCCATAAATAAACGAGCCCACCAGCGGCCAAGCGGTAAAGTCGCTGAACACTGGTAGTTCGGTCCGCGAACGGGCTGACTGCATGGGTGTTTTATTGCTTTTCCCCATGTGTAACGCGTATGCGAGCCAGTTTCCCTTAGAAAGTCCTCCACGAAGGAAATCCCTCCCCTTAGGCAGATAGCCCTAGTGTGCTTTGCTATAATTAAATTCACCAATACACACCAATACAACTCCATAAATAAACATTAGATTGATTTTACCTACCTAGCTTTGTAATTATTTTAACTATTTGACTTTGCACTGGACCATAGCATTTGAACGGGTTTACTGCCCGACATTATGTCTCACAACGCAACTTCCTGAAATTTAGAATTGTTTTATTTTTTATGTTACACTATGATAATAACTCGAACTCTTATGTCTTGTGATTGATACAGTATTGGTTGAAATGTTTTTGTTATGTTACCCATATACATACATTTACCTAAACAAAATTTGGTTGAACATTGATTATAGAAATTACACAGAAATGATGTTAAGAAGTAAATAATACATTTGAAATATATTATGTTATATTGTTCTATAACAACATTGAGGAGCTAAAATTTTGAGAGCTAATTTTTTAAAAACTACTCGTGCGATTTTTTACAAATCTTGGTAGTTTGGCGTGATTTGAGTTGTAGAATTGACATATGGAATAACATTGGCATGTCATTTCAGAAAAAGTCCGATTTTGTGTCAAAATACCCTTATTACAACAATGCTATATATAAATCTAATACATATCCTAAGTCGCGCTTTCAAGACCTGAAGAATGCAAGTTGAAAACGGCCCAGTAGAAAGGAAGATATAGAATTGTCCTCCTCCTTTCCCCCCCCCCCGCAGTGTACATATATCCGAGAAGCGGGTTACCATCTTCACTTAATAAACAGACTTGAAACCCAAACAGGAATCAGTTATGGCTAAGATCGGCGAAAGTGACGTATGCTTTCAAATTCCGTGTATTTACAAAATATATTTTGTAATTATTTTAATACTGTTTGCTCAATACCTTGGCAAAATGATATGCGTTTATTACATTTATTGTTACTTTTAAACTGTATATTTTTTTACTCCGATTCTTGTAAATACTTTTTACATCGTACATTCACTGATTTGTCATTATTTCTTATTGTATTACTGTAAACTATAATTTTGTATCCATATATTTATTCAGTAACTTTTATGTACACAACATAATGTCATTTACTGATATACATTTTGTAATGAGTGAAAAATAGTTATTTTATTCCCAAAATGTTAAATATTGCGTAAAGGTTACTCAACTTTTTTGTTTAAATTCCCAAATAAATTACAAATATACATGTTGTGCGTAAATGGGTGAATTTTAATGACTAGCCTAATGCACAAAATGCACTTCAATTATTTTTTAACTGTGTATTCCATATCCATGATAATGTGCAAAGTCGCACATATACAAACAGATTTGAAAAAATTATTCACCTTAAATTTAATAAAAAAAATTCTATTATATAACAATAATATTTCTTTTCACACGATCACCGCGAAATACGACAAATTTAGCGAACTTTTGGAAAAGAATAGTTTGTAAACAAATCATCAGAAATAGCACGTCATAAAATACTATCTACCCTGAAATTTCCACGATTATAAATTTAATGAATATATAAACATTTTAAAAATGACTTAGACAGTTATACTACAACAAAACAACAATATGTATACGGCTTTTTCCGTATTTCTTCTATTAAACCGGCATCTATTTCTACCGTTCAGGATCTCACAGTTGCAGCCATCGCCATATTGAAAATTAGCCGTGATCCTTCAGAAGCAGAACTTTCGTCTGATTGGTTGATCTCTACGTGGAACGCAGCTCCAAACAAAACATTTTCGGAAAAGTTTCAAAATGTTTCTCATAACCGGGACAACCCTTCCTCGGCTAGATGGAACATTTCTCGGAAAGCTCCAGTTTAAACCAGTGCTATTAGAATCTCGTTTCTCGGAAATGTCCCACCTAGCCACGAGCGTCGCTAGATATGATAGTCAATGACCCATGACACGACTGGGAAAACCCTTGCAGAAGTATTTTTAGGAAGGAAAATAGTGATCCCCACTCGATAGACTATTTTTCGTGAAAAAGCGTACTCCGGAATTTCACGTCAGATATAATAAATTAGTTGAGGAAACCATTAAATCTTCTGATATGACAAGAAGTAAGCAAACATTATACTATGATAAAAGGCGGAGGGATGGAGATTTTAAGGCAGAGGATAAAGTGTTAAAAATGAAATATACGTTATCCTACCCAGGCAGCACGTCTCCAAAAATATACGCATAATTAAGACAACAATAACACGCCGAATAAATACTAATTCAGAAGTCAAACAACAAAAATCAGCGTTAATTTACAAAACTTTCACAGGACTAGTTTCGATGGTTTTACCGAACCATCATCTTCAGCTGCAAAACCGCAAATGAACAAGATAGGAAATAATGTTTAGATAAGATAAGAAAGCCTGGACAAGAATAAGCAAGTGGCGCCATCTGTTGGCGAAACCAGAACTAAAACATAATTTCTCTAAAAGCCGAAGGCAAATTTGGATTGGAATTAGGATCGTTAACTAGAACAGAAAGATTTTTATGAATGTGAAATGCCTCTAGAAAATCCAGTTCTCCAATGGAAGATGTTTTTTGAATAATTTTGGCAGCAGAAAAATTGAAAGTGTGATTTTCGGACCAACAATGTTGAGCAACAGAAGACTTCTGTGTTTCCTTTTTTCTAACATATGCCTCATGTTCTTTGACGCGAAATTTTAAGGCTCTCTTAGTTTGGCCAATGTAAATTAAACCGCACTGGCAAGGAATCCTATAAATACCCCAGGAATTCATATCCGGAATGGGGTCCTTGAGTATAGAAGTTGGAATTTTATTGATGGGAGAGTAAACAACCCGAAAGTTAAATTTCTGCAAAATATGTGCAACTTTATAGCTAATTGATGGAAAGAAGGGAATGACAACAGAATTTTTATAATCTCCTAAAATAAGAGTGTGGCTTTTAGTGTGTTGAGATGAGAATTTTTTAACTGCTTGATTAATAATGTTGGGTGAAAAGCCCCTGTCAATAGCTATTGCTTTTAAATAATTTAGTTCTTCATCAAGGGCTAGTTTGGAGGAGCAAACTTGAAGAGCACGGAAAACATAGGAATAAAATGAAGCTAACTTTTGTTTAGTCGGATGACATGATTTAAAGTGTGGTGGAAGGCAAACCGATGAAGGTTTACGGTAAACTGTAGTACTGAAGTTGGATGTGTTACGTGTGACCAGAATGTCGAGAAACGGAAGAGAATTGCAAGTCTCAAGTTCAAAAGTGAACTGAATAGCAGGATCAATAGAATTCATTGTTGAAAGAACTCTATTTAAATCATCTTTATTACCTTCAAACAGGGTAAAAGTATCGTCTACGTAGCGGAACCATGCCGGGAAGTTTAAAGTTTCAAACAATTTTGATTCATAATAATGCATGTAGATATCAGCCAGGATGGGACTGAGGGGGCTTCCCATGGCTAATCCCTCAGTTTGCTTGTAATATTTATTTTGGAAAACAAAATGTGTTTGTTTCAAACAGAGTTGGGTGAGAGAAATTAGCTCATCAATTTCGATGCAAGAGAAATGAAATTCGCGAAGTCTGGTTTCTAGACATCTTAATGCACCCTCCACTGGGACATTGGTGAATAATGATTTTACATCAAAAGAAACCATGAGTAAATTACGAGGAGAAATGTTTTTAACCTTTTTTACAAACTCTATTGAATTTTTTATGGTGTAAATGTTATTGTCTAATAGAGTGGAAAATCTAGAAACTAAATATTTAGCTAATGGATACGAGGCAGTACCTAAATTTGATACAATAGGGCGGAAAGGAATACCACTTTTATGAATTTTGGGAAGAGCATATAATCTGGCACAATTCGCAACAGATGGGATAAGCGAATGTTTTAAGTTGCTTGAAATGATTTGCGAAGATTTGATCGCAGTTTTTATTTTGGATAAGTCCGAAGGTGAAGGATCTTTAGGGATCGGATTATATGGTCCTTCGTTTAAGAGTTTAGTGACACCATCGATGTAAGTGTTCTTATCCATGACGACTATCTGGCCACCTTTGTCGGCCTTTGAAATGACAATATCCGGGTTAGAATGAATCTCGCGCATTGTAGCTCTTTCTCTCGCAGTCAGATTTGGTTTCAAAGGTTTATTATTGAATTTCACATTATGAGCGATAAGATGCCTAATCATTTCTTTCTGTGAATCTGAAACTTTACTGAACTTGAAAGCTTTTTCGATAGGAGCCAAAATCTTTGGAATCGAGGGTTTACAGGTTTGTGAGAAGTTAAAATTATATTTTAGAATTCTCTCTTGTTCTTCTGAAAGACTAACATTAGAAATATTAACTATTGGCTTGATGTTTACAATGGGAAGATTTTTTGAACTACTTGAACTGGAAGACTGTAAAAGTAGTTTTTCGAATTTAACTACAAGGGTGTTTTTATGACGGTTAACTGCATTCTCCGTTCTAGACCAAGACTTTTGTTCAAGGGCAGTGAATTTTGGATATGTTTTAGCGAGTTCCAGATGAAGCTTATAGAGTTCATGTTCAATTTTGGACAATTGTTGACGTGTATCCCTTATCACGGACCGAAGTAAGGCAAGTTTGCAATTTAACAGAATTCTTGAAACGCGACTCGAAGGTTTTTGATTAGATTTGATTTGAATAAAATTGGGGATCAATTTTTTACATTTACATTTAAGTAAAAAGTCAAGATGATTCAGGAATTTTTGCCGTTTCAGGCGTAATTTAGTGAAACGATTAACGGATGAAGGCATGATAAACAATGCAGAAAATCAAACTAAATTAACTGAGCAATAATAAAGTACACACAAAATAGCAGAAAAATCCCTCACTGAAATGAATAGAAAACAAAATGTTTGTAAGCAAAATGCATGAAATCAGACAAGCAAAGCACAATATCCAAATGTACAAAACATAAACATAACTTGAAAATTGCAAAAATGTACTCACCGAAACTCCTACAATCACAAAATGGCGGCCACACCGTGCAAAAAAGAAAGCAAAATGTAAGCCTGTTTGGGGCTTCTATAATTAAGACAACAATAACACGCCGAATAAATACTAATTCAGAAGTCAAACAACAAAAATCAGCGTTAATTTACAAAACTTTCACAGGACTAGTTTCGATGGTTTTACCGAACCATCATCTTCAGCTGCAAAACCGCAAATGAACAAGATAGGAAATAATGTTTAGATAAGATAAGAAAGCCTGGACAAGAATAAGCAAGTGGCGCCATCTGTTGGCGAAACCAGAACTAAAACATAATTTCTCTAAAAGCCGAAGGCAAATTTGGATTGGAATTAGGATCGTTAACTAGAACAGAAAGATTTTTATGAATGTGAAATGCCTCTAGAAAATCCAGTTCTCCAATGGAAGATGTTTTTTGAATAATTTTGGCAGCAGAAAAATTGAAAGTGTGATTTTCGGACCAACAATGTTGAGCAACAGAAGACTTCTGTGTTTCCTTTTTTCTAACATATGCCTCATGTTCTTTGACGCGAAATTTTAAGGCTCTCTTAGTTTGGCCAATGTAAATTAAACCGCACTGGCAAGGAATCCTATAAATACCCCAGGAATTCATATCCGGAATGGGGTCCTTGAGTATAGAAGTTGGAATTTTATTGATGGGAGAGTAAACAACCCGAAAGTTAAATTTCTGCAAAATATGTGCAACTTTATAGCTAATTGATGGAAAGAAGGGAATGACAACAGAATTTTTATAATCTCCTAAAATAAGAGTGTGGCTTTTAGTGTGTTGAGATGAGAATTTTTTAACTGCTTGATTAATAATGTTGGGTGAAAAGCCCCTGTCAATAGCTATTGCTTTTAAATAATTTAGTTCTTCATCAAGGGCTAGTTTGGAGGAGCAAACTTGAAGAGCACGGAAAACATAGGAATAAAATGAAGCTAACTTTTGTTTAGTCGGATGACATGATTTAAAGTGTGGTGGAAGGCAAACCGATGAAGGTTTACGGTAAACTGTAGTACTGAAGTTGGATGTGTTACGTGTGACCAGAATGTCGAGAAACGGAAGAGAATTGCAAGTCTCAAGTTCAAAAGTGAACTGAATAGCAGGATCAATAGAATTCATTGTTGAAAGAACTCTATTTAAATCATCTTTATTACCTTCAAACAGGGTAAAAGTATCGTCTACGTAGCGGAACCATGCCGGGAAGTTTAAAGTTTCAAACAATTTTGATTCATAATAATGCATGTAGATATCAGCCAGGATGGGACTGAGGGGGCTTCCCATGGCTAATCCCTCAGTTTGCTTGTAATATTTATTTTGGAAAACAAAATGTGTTTGTTTCAAACAGAGTTGGGTGAGAGAAATTAGCTCATCAATTTCGATGCAAGAGAAATGAAATTCGCGAAGTCTGGTTTCTAGACATCTTAATGCACCCTCCACTGGGACATTGGTGAATAATGATTTTACATCAAAAGAAACCATGAGTAAATTACGAGGAGAAATGTTTTTAACCTTTTTTACAAACTCTATTGAATTTTTTATGGTGTAAATGTTATTGTCTAATAGAGTGGAAAATCTAGAAACTAAATATTTAGCTAATGGATACGAGGCAGTACCTAAATTTGATACAATAGGGCGGAAAGGAATACCACTTTTATGAATTTTGGGAAGAGCATATAATCTGGCACAATTCGCAACAGATGGGATAAGCGAATGTTTTAAGTTGCTTGAAATGATTTGCGAAGATTTGATCGCAGTTTTTATTTTGGATAAGTCCGAAGGTGAAGGATCTTTAGGGATCGGATTATATGGTCCTTCGTTTAAGAGTTTAGTGACACCATCGATGTAAGTGTTCTTATCCATGACGACTATCTGGCCACCTTTGTCGGCCTTTGAAATGACAATATCCGGGTTAGAATGAATCTCGCGCATTGTAGCTCTTTCTCTCGCAGTCAGATTTGGTTTCAAAGGTTTATTATTGAATTTCACATTATGAGCGATAAGATGCCTAATCATTTCTTTCTGTGAATCTGAAACTTTACTGAACTTGAAAGCTTTTTCGATAGGAGCCAAAATCTTTGGAATCGAGGGTTTACAGGTTTGTGAGAAGTTAAAATTATATTTTAGAATTCTCTCTTGTTCTTCTGAAAGACTAACATTAGAAATATTAACTATTGGCTTGATGTTTACAATGGGAAGATTTTTTGAACTACTTGAACTGGAAGACTGTAAAAGTAGTTTTTCGAATTTAACTACAAGGGTGTTTTTATGACGGTTAACTGCATTCTCCGTTCTAGACCAAGACTTTTGTTCAAGGGCAGTGAATTTTGGATATGTTTTAGCGAGTTCCAGATGAAGCTTATAGAGTTCATGTTCAATTTTGGACAATTGTTGACGTGTATCCCTTATCACGGACCGAAGTAAGGCAAGTTTGCAATTTAACAGAATTCTTGAAACGCGACTCGAAGGTTTTTGATTAGATTTGATTTGAATAAAATTGGGGATCAATTTTTTACATTTACATTTAAGTAAAAAGTCAAGATGATTCAGGAATTTTTGCCGTTTCAGGCGTAATTTAGTGAAACGATTAACGGATGAAGGCATGATAAACAATGCAGAAAATCAAACTAAATTAACTGAGCAATAATAAAGTACACACAAAATAGCAGAAAAATCCCTCACTGAAATGAATAGAAAACAAAATGTTTGTAAGCAAAATGCATGAAATCAGACAAGCAAAGCACAATATCCAAATGTACAAAACATAAACATAACTTGAAAATTGCAAAAATGTACTCACCGAAACTCCTACAATCACAAAATGGCGGCCACACCGTGCAAAAAAGAAAGCAAAATGTAAGCCTGTTTGGGGCTTCTATAATTAAGACAACAATAACACGCCGAATAAATACTAATTCAGAAGTCAAACAACAAAAATCAGCGTTAATTTACAAAACTTTCACAGGACTAGTTTCACAGGACTAGGTTTTGCAGCTGAAGATGATGGTTCGGTAAAACCATCGAAACTAGTCCTGTGAAAGTTTTGTAAATTAACGCTGATTTTTGTTGTTTGACTTCTGAATTAGTATTTATTCGGCGTGTTATTGTTGTCTTAATTATAGAAGCCCCAAACAGGCTTACATTTTGCTTTCTTTTTTGCACGGTGTGGCCGCCATTTTGTGATTGTAGGAGTTTCGGTGAGTACATTTTTGCAATTTTCAAGTTATGTTTATGTTTTGTACATTTGGATATTGTGCTTTGCTTGTCTGATTTCATGCATTTTGCTTACAAACATTTTGTTTTCTATTCATTTCAGTGAGGGATTTTTCTGCTATTTTGTGTGTACTTTATTATTGCTCAGTTAATTTAGTTTGATTTTCTGCATTGTTTATCATGCCTTCATCCGTTAATCGTTTCACTAAATTACGCCTGAAACGGCAAAAATTCCTGAATCATCTTGACTTTTTACTTAAATGTAAATGTAAAAAATTGATCCCCAATTTTATTCAAATCAAATCTAATCAAAAACCTTCGAGTCGCGTTTCAAGAATTCTGTTAAATTGCAAACTTGCCTTACTTCGGTCCGTGATAAGGGATACACGTCAACAATTGTCCAAAATTGAACATGAACTCTATAAGCTTCATCTGGAACTCGCTAAAACATATCCAAAATTCACTGCCCTTGAACAAAAGTCTTGGTCTAGAACGGAGAATGCAGTTAACCGTCATAAAAACACCCTTGTAGTTAAATTCGAAAAACTACTTTTACAGTCTTCCAGTTCAAGTAGTTCAAAAAATCTTCCCATTGTAAACATCAAGCCAATAGTTAATATTTCTAATGTTAGTCTTTCAGAAGAACAAGAGAGAATTCTAAAATATAATTTTAACTTCTCACAAACCTGTAAACCCTCGATTCCAAAGATTTTGGCTCCTATCGAAAAAGCTTTCAAGTTCAGTAAAGTTTCAGATTCACAGAAAGAAATGATTAGGCATCTTATCGCTCATAATGTGAAATTCAATAATAAACCTTTGAAACCAAATCTGACTGCGAGAGAAAGAGCTACAATGCGCGAGATTCATTCTAACCCGGATATTGTCATTTCAAAGGCCGACAAAGGTGGCCAGATAGTCGTCATGGATAAGAACACTTACATCGATGGTGTCACTAAACTCTTAAACGAAGGACCATATAATCCGATCCCTAAAGATCCTTCACCTTCGGACTTATCCAAAATAAAAACTGCGATCAAATCTTCGCAAATCATTTCAAGCAACTTAAAACATTCGCTTATCCCATCTGTTGCGAATTGTGCCAGATTATATGCTCTTCCCAAAATTCATAAAAGTGGTATTCCTTTCCGCCCTATTGTATCAAATTTAGGTACTGCCTCGTATCCATTAGCTAAATATTTAGTTTCTAGATTTTCCACTCTATTAGACAATAACATTTACACCATAAAAAATTCAATAGAGTTTGTAAAAAAGGTTAAAAACATTTCTCCTCGTAATTTACTCATGGTTTCTTTTGATGTAAAATCATTATTCACCAATGTCCCAGTGGAGGGTGCATTAAGATGTCTAGAAACCAGACTTCGCGAATTTCATTTCTCTTGCATCGAAATTGATGAGCTAATTTCTCTCACCCAACTCTGTTTGAAACAAACACATTTTGTTTTCCAAAATAAATATTACAAGCAAACTGAGGGATTAGCCATGGGAAGCCCCCTCAGTCCCATCCTGGCTGATATCTACATGCATTATTATGAATCAAAATTGTTTGAAACTTTAAACTTCCCGGCATGGTTCCGCTACGTAGACGATACTTTTACCCTGTTTGAAGGTAATAAAGATGATTTAAATAGAGTTCTTTCAACAATGAATTCTATTGATCCTGCTATTCAGTTCACTTTTGAACTTGAGACTTGCAATTCTCTTCCGTTTCTCGACATTCTGGTCACACGTAACACATCCAACTTCAGTACTACAGTTTACCGTAAACCTTCATCGGTTTGCCTTCCACCACACTTTAAATCATGTCATCCGACTAAACAAAAGTTAGCTTCATTTTATTCCTATGTTTTCCGTGCTCTTCAAGTTTGCTCCTCCAAACTAGCCCTTGATGAAGAACTAAATTATTTAAAAGCAATAGCTATTGACAGGGGCTTTTCACCCAACATTATTAATCAAGCAGTTAAAAAATTCTCATCTCAACACACTAAAAGCCACACTCTTATTTTAGGAGATTATAAAAATTCTGTTGTCATTCCCTTCTTTCCATCAATTAGCTATAAAGTTGCACATATTTTGCAGAAATTTAACTTTCGGGTTGTTTACTCTCCCATCAATAAAATTCCAACTTCTATACTCAAGGACCCCATTCCGGATATGAATTCCTGGGGTATTTATAGGATTCCTTGCCAGTGCGGTTTAATTTACATTGGCCAAACTAAGAGAGCCTTAAAATTTCGCGTCAAAGAACATGAGGCATATGTTAGAAAAAAGGAAACACAGAAGTCTTCTGTTGCTCAACATTGTTGGTCCGAAAATCACACTTTCAATTTTTCTGCTGCCAAAATTATTCAAAAAACATCTTCCATTGGAGAACTGGATTTTCTAGAGGCATTTCACATTCATAAAAATCTTTCTGTTCTAGTTAACGATCCTAATTCCAATCCAAATTTGCCTTCGGCTTTTAGAGAAATTATGTTTTAGTTCTGGTTTCGCCAACAGATGGCGCCACTTGCTTATTCTTGTCCAGGCTTTCTTATCTTATCTAAACATTATTTCCTATCTTGTTCATTTGCGGTTTTGCAGCTGAAGATGATGGTTCGGTAAAACCATCGAAACTAGTCCTGTGAAAGTTTTGTAAATTAACGCTGATTTTTGTTGTTTGACTTCTGAATTAGTATTTATTCGGCGTGTTATTGTTGTCTTAATTATAGAAGCCCCAAACAGGCTTACATTTTGCTTTCTTTTTTGCACGGTGTGGCCGCCATTTT
The DNA here is from genome assembly GCF_044657685.1 of Stegodyphus dumicola. Taxonomy (NCBI): domain Eukaryota; kingdom Metazoa; phylum Arthropoda; class Arachnida; order Araneae; family Eresidae; genus Stegodyphus; species Stegodyphus dumicola. The sequence goes on from NC_140781.1 coordinate 118,012,361, forward strand.
GTGATTGTAGGAGTTTCGGTGAGTACATTTTTGCAATTTTCAAGTTATGTTTATGTTTTGTACATTTGGATATTGTGCTTTGCTTGTCTGATTTCATGCATTTTGCTTACAAACATTTTGTTTTCTATTCATTTCAGTGAGGGATTTTTCTGCTATTTTGTGTGTACTTTATTATTGCTCAGTTAATTTAGTTTGATTTTCTGCATTGTTTATCATGCCTTCATCCGTTAATCGTTTCACTAAATTACGCCTGAAACGGCAAAAATTCCTGAATCATCTTGACTTTTTACTTAAATGTAAATGTAAAAAATTGATCCCCAATTTTATTCAAATCAAATCTAATCAAAAACCTTCGAGTCGCGTTTCAAGAATTCTGTTAAATTGCAAACTTGCCTTACTTCGGTCCGTGATAAGGGATACACGTCAACAATTGTCCAAAATTGAACATGAACTCTATAAGCTTCATCTGGAACTCGCTAAAACATATCCAAAATTCACTGCCCTTGAACAAAAGTCTTGGTCTAGAACGGAGAATGCAGTTAACCGTCATAAAAACACCCTTGTAGTTAAATTCGAAAAACTACTTTTACAGTCTTCCAGTTCAAGTAGTTCAAAAAATCTTCCCATTGTAAACATCAAGCCAATAGTTAATATTTCTAATGTTAGTCTTTCAGAAGAACAAGAGAGAATTCTAAAATATAATTTTAACTTCTCACAAACCTGTAAACCCTCGATTCCAAAGATTTTGGCTCCTATCGAAAAAGCTTTCAAGTTCAGTAAAGTTTCAGATTCACAGAAAGAAATGATTAGGCATCTTATCGCTCATAATGTGAAATTCAATAATAAACCTTTGAAACCAAATCTGACTGCGAGAGAAAGAGCTACAATGCGCGAGATTCATTCTAACCCGGATATTGTCATTTCAAAGGCCGACAAAGGTGGCCAGATAGTCGTCATGGATAAGAACACTTACATCGATGGTGTCACTAAACTCTTAAACGAAGGACCATATAATCCGATCCCTAAAGATCCTTCACCTTCGGACTTATCCAAAATAAAAACTGCGATCAAATCTTCGCAAATCATTTCAAGCAACTTAAAACATTCGCTTATCCCATCTGTTGCGAATTGTGCCAGATTATATGCTCTTCCCAAAATTCATAAAAGTGGTATTCCTTTCCGCCCTATTGTATCAAATTTAGGTACTGCCTCGTATCCATTAGCTAAATATTTAGTTTCTAGATTTTCCACTCTATTAGACAATAACATTTACACCATAAAAAATTCAATAGAGTTTGTAAAAAAGGTTAAAAACATTTCTCCTCGTAATTTACTCATGGTTTCTTTTGATGTAAAATCATTATTCACCAATGTCCCAGTGGAGGGTGCATTAAGATGTCTAGAAACCAGACTTCGCGAATTTCATTTCTCTTGCATCGAAATTGATGAGCTAATTTCTCTCACCCAACTCTGTTTGAAACAAACACATTTTGTTTTCCAAAATAAATATTACAAGCAAACTGAGGGATTAGCCATGGGAAGCCCCCTCAGTCCCATCCTGGCTGATATCTACATGCATTATTATGAATCAAAATTGTTTGAAACTTTAAACTTCCCGGCATGGTTCCGCTACGTAGACGATACTTTTACCCTGTTTGAAGGTAATAAAGATGATTTAAATAGAGTTCTTTCAACAATGAATTCTATTGATCCTGCTATTCAGTTCACTTTTGAACTTGAGACTTGCAATTCTCTTCCGTTTCTCGACATTCTGGTCACACGTAACACATCCAACTTCAGTACTACAGTTTACCGTAAACCTTCATCGGTTTGCCTTCCACCACACTTTAAATCATGTCATCCGACTAAACAAAAGTTAGCTTCATTTTATTCCTATGTTTTCCGTGCTCTTCAAGTTTGCTCCTCCAAACTAGCCCTTGATGAAGAACTAAATTATTTAAAAGCAATAGCTATTGACAGGGGCTTTTCACCCAACATTATTAATCAAGCAGTTAAAAAATTCTCATCTCAACACACTAAAAGCCACACTCTTATTTTAGGAGATTATAAAAATTCTGTTGTCATTCCCTTCTTTCCATCAATTAGCTATAAAGTTGCACATATTTTGCAGAAATTTAACTTTCGGGTTGTTTACTCTCCCATCAATAAAATTCCAACTTCTATACTCAAGGACCCCATTCCGGATATGAATTCCTGGGGTATTTATAGGATTCCTTGCCAGTGCGGTTTAATTTACATTGGCCAAACTAAGAGAGCCTTAAAATTTCGCGTCAAAGAACATGAGGCATATGTTAGAAAAAAGGAAACACAGAAGTCTTCTGTTGCTCAACATTGTTGGTCCGAAAATCACACTTTCAATTTTTCTGCTGCCAAAATTATTCAAAAAACATCTTCCATTGGAGAACTGGATTTTCTAGAGGCATTTCACATTCATAAAAATCTTTCTGTTCTAGTTAACGATCCTAATTCCAATCCAAATTTGCCTTCGGCTTTTAGAGAAATTATGTTTTAGTTCTGGTTTCGCCAACAGATGGCGCCACTTGCTTATTCTTGTCCAGGCTTTCTTATCTTATCTAAACATTATTTCCTATCTTGTTCATTTGCGGTTTTGCAGCTGAAGATGATGGTTCGGTAAAACCATCGAAACTAGTCCTGTGAAAGTTTTGTAAATTAACGCTGATTTTTGTTGTTTGACTTCTGAATTAGTATTTATTCGGCGTGTTATTGTTGTCTTAATTATAGAAGCCCCAAACAGGCTTACATTTTGCTTTCTTTTTTGCACGGTGTGACCGCCATTTTGTGATTGTAGGAGTTTCGGTGAGTACATTTTTGCAATTTTCAAGTTATGTTTATGTTTTGTACATTTGGATATTGTGCTTTGCTTGTCTGATTTCATGCATTTTGCTTACAAACATTTTGTTTTCTATTCATTTCAGTGAGGGATTTTTCTGCTATTTTGTGTGTACTTTATTATTGCTCAGTTAATTTAGTTTGATTTTCTGCATTGTTTATCATGCCTTCATCCGTTAATCGTTTCACTAAATTACGCCTGAAACGGCAAAAATTCCTGAATCATCTTGACTTTTTACTTAAATGTAAATGTAAAAAATTGATCCCCAATTTTATTCAAATCAAATCTAATCAAAAACCTTCGAGTCGCGTTTCAAGAATTCTGTTAAATTGCAAACTTGCCTTACTTCGGTCCGTGATAAGGGATACACGTCAACAATTGTCCAAAATTGAACATGAACTCTATAAGCTTCATCTGGAACTCGCTAAAACATATCCAAAATTCACTGCCCTTGAACAAAAGTCTTGGTCTAGAACGGAGAATGCAGTTAACCGTCATAAAAACACCCTTGTAGTTAAATTCGAAAAACTACTTTTACAGTCTTCCAGTTCAAGTAGTTCAAAAAATCTTCCCATTGTAAACATCAAGCCAATAGTTAATATTTCTAATGTTAGTCTTTCAGAAGAACAAGAGAGAATTCTAAAATATAATTTTAACTTCTCACAAACCTGTAAACCCTCGATTCCAAAGATTTTGGCTCCTATCGAAAAAGCTTTCAAGTTCAGTAAAGTTTCAGATTCACAGAAAGAAATGATTAGGCATCTTATCGCTCATAATGTGAAATTCAATAATAAACCTTTGAAACCAAATCTGACTGCGAGAGAAAGAGCTACAATGCGCGAGATTCATTCTAACCCGGATATTGTCATTTCAAAGGCCGACAAAGGTGGCCAGATAGTCGTCATGGATAAGAACACTTACATCGATGGTGTCACTAAACTCTTAAACGAAGGACCATATAATCCGATCCCTAAAGATCCTTCACCTTCGGACTTATCCAAAATAAAAACTGCGATCAAATCTTCGCAAATCATTTCAAGCAACTTAAAACATTCGCTTATCCCATCTGTTGCGAATTGTGCCAGATTATATGCTCTTCCCAAAATTCATAAAAGTGGTATTCCTTTCCGCCCTATTGTATCAAATTTAGGTACTGCCTCGTATCCATTAGCTAAATATTTAGTTTCTAGATTTTCCACTCTATTAGACAATAACATTTACACCATAAAAAATTCAATAGAGTTTGTAAAAAAGGTTAAAAACATTTCTCCTCGTAATTTACTCATGGTTTCTTTTGATGTAAAATCATTATTCACCAATGTCCCAGTGGAGGGTGCATTAAGATGTCTAGAAACCAGACTTCGCGAATTTCATTTCTCTTGCATCGAAATTGATGAGCTAATTTCTCTCACCCAACTCTGTTTGAAACAAACACATTTTGTTTTCCAAAATAAATATTACAAGCAAACTGAGGGATTAGCCATGGGAAGCCCCCTCAGTCCCATCCTGGCTGATATCTACATGCATTATTATGAATCAAAATTGTTTGAAACTTTAAACTTCCCGGCATGGTTCCGCTACGTAGACGATACTTTTACCCTGTTTGAAGGTAATAAAGATGATTTAAATAGAGTTCTTTCAACAATGAATTCTATTGATCCTGCTATTCAGTTCACTTTTGAACTTGAGACTTGCAATTCTCTTCCGTTTCTCGACATTCTGGTCACACGTAACACATCCAACTTCAGTACTACAGTTTACCGTAAACCTTCATCGGTTTGCCTTCCACCACACTTTAAATCATGTCATCCGACTAAACAAAAGTTAGCTTCATTTTATTCCTATGTTTTCCGTGCTCTTCAAGTTTGCTCCTCCAAACTAGCCCTTGATGAAGAACTAAATTATTTAAAAGCAATAGCTATTGACAGGGGCTTTTCACCCAACATTATTAATCAAGCAGTTAAAAAATTCTCATCTCAACACACTAAAAGCCACACTCTTATTTTAGGAGATTATAAAAATTCTGTTGTCATTCCCTTCTTTCCATCAATTAGCTATAAAGTTGCACATATTTTGCAGAAATTTAACTTTCGGGTTGTTTACTCTCCCATCAATAAAATTCCAACTTCTATACTCAAGGACCCCATTCCGGATATGAATTCCTGGGGTATTTATAGGATTCCTTGCCAGTGCGGTTTAATTTACATTGGCCAAACTAAGAGAGCCTTAAAATTTCGCGTCAAAGAACATGAGGCATATGTTAGAAAAAAGGAAACACAGAAGTCTTCTGTTGCTCAACATTGTTGGTCCGAAAATCACACTTTCAATTTTTCTGCTGCCAAAATTATTCAAAAAACATCTTCCATTGGAGAACTGGATTTTCTAGAGGCATTTCACATTCATAAAAATCTTTCTGTTCTAGTTAACGATCCTAATTCCAATCCAAATTTGCCTTCGGCTTTTAGAGAAATTATGTTTTAGTTCTGGTTTCGCCAACAGATGGCGCCACTTGCTTATTCTTGTCCAGGCTTTCTTATCTTATCTAAACATTATTTCCTATCTTGTTCATTTGCGGTTTTGCAGCTGAAGATGATGGTTCGGTAAAACCATCGAAACTAGTCCTGTGAAAGTTTTGTAAATTAACGCTGATTTTTGTTGTTTGACTTCTGAATTAGTATATACGCATAATTTTGGTGAAATAAGGGTATGGTATTTTTTGCACGTTACTTTTACGAAATTTATACGAATGAAAAAGTCTGAAGTTACTGTTGACTCTTGATCGTTATTTTCCACACGTTATTTTTACGAAAATTATACGAATCCGAATGTACTGATAAAACTACCGCCATGATGGTATATTTTATTCGTCACTTTTACGCATATTATACGAATCCGAATGTTCTGAAAGAAATTACTGTCTTTATGGTATATTTCATTAGTCACTTTTACGGATATTATACGAAGTCTAAAAAGATTGAAAATGAAGTTTATTAATTCAAAATATTTAGTGTATTTCTGGCATTTCACTTTGTTTTCCTTGTCCACGAACATGAAAAAAGGGGCATTCATATATGTGGCTAAAATTTTTCTATAAATTTTAACATGTGAGCTAAATCTTTACGTGCATTTTTGCAAAAAATTATATTTTCTTAATTCAAACATCTTCAAAATAACTTATTTATTTTCTTATATCAAATTTGTTATTTTTATTCATATCAACACTTACATTAATTTACACAATTTAATTCCTTTTATGAAAATCCTATTACCCATTTAACTGGAATAAGCTGTATATTAAATTTGTGTACTTAATGAGTTTGGTACAATACTCGCCTTATTTTATTTAGCAAATGTGGGCAATTAAATTGGAATAAGACTAGCAAATCTTTCATGTCGAGGAATAGAATAATAAATACAACAGAAGATGCTCGAAAACGTTTAACTTCTTGAACAACAGTTTAATGTAGACCAAAGGATCATTAATTATAATCAAAGATATACTAATCAAAATCGTAAATCGATATACTAATATTTTTATTTAATAATAATAATAATAACTCTACGAAATTGCAAGCTGAATCCTGATATTTTACATATATTTCAGTTCCTTTAATCTTTGTTATAAAAATCATATGAGGCTAATTTTTTTAAATTTTGTTTAATGTACAGAAAAAATGATATAGCGATTTTAATAATTTTTATATGAGGAAAAAATTAATAAATAATGTAAATAAATAATTATATTATATTTTATATTTTTCCTGAAACAGTTAAAGACATTCTTAATATGGAGATCTACAGAATAAGTACAAGGGTCCAGTTAAATGAACTCAAAATTTGCATAGTTAATTTTACGCTAACTTATACAATTCTTGCAGAGATACCAAGAAATAAAACATTTCAGGAATATAAAAATTAACCGGATTTACGATTATACACTGAGCATGCGCATACACAGACATTTCTATTTTTCGTAGAAAAATTTAATTATTACCTTAATACAGAGATGCTGTGAATATAAATTTATATAATGCAAAAGTAAGTTTATTTCATATGCTAATTTAGAGGCTTTCTTAATATGTTTAATTATAAAGAAAAAAAAAAAAAGCGTTGCAATTCTTGTTCACTGACCAATGGCAAAGCAGACACTTTCTACTTCCGGTTGTGGCGGGATATTTGTGAAGTCAGCACTCAGCAATGGCGGTCGAAAAGAATGGTAAAGTCGCAAAGAATACTGTTTGTTCGTGGATTGGCGTTTGTGACTGAATCCATCGAAGTTACTAATTATTTGAAGAAAGTAAGTGAATGGTTGATCTTTACAATATGGTAACTGGTAGTTTGGCGACATTTTGGAGGCGATAAAGGTTACTACCTGGGACTTTGGTAATAATGTGAGCACTACTCAGTTCCGATTACGCATTATTTTGTGTGAGGGAAATGAGAGATCATGGGATATGTCATGTGATATTAATGGACGAATTACGGTTCTTTAATCGGAAAAGGGGGGGAAATCGGGAAAAAATCTGGAAGTTTTGTATTTGGCTTTATTCTGTGTTGTGTGAAACAGTGTTCATGAATTTTTGGATCCCATGGCCGTAACTAAAGTGAATTCGAAATGGGTATTTATGTATGTATTAATTTAATGTATGTGCTCATTTATATTTTAAGTAGTGTTTTTGAATTTAATTATATTTTAATTAAATGATAGTTATTTTGTGAATTTTATGTTTGTAGGAATTTGGTATACGTTTTAGTTGAAGTAAACGTGCATGGAAATAATTTAAATATCTGACACTAAGTATTTGTAATGGTTGCGGTATGAATTCGTTGGTGATGTGTATAATGTAATAGATGATTTAGAGGTAAAATTTTTTGGATATTTTATTTATTTTATATGTGGAAATGTTCATATTTGGAAAGGGTAAATACTTTTTCGCGATCAGGTAATTTCATATATGTTCTTTTTACCGGGTTTAAAGATTGAGAAAATTGTCATGTATTTTCGTGAAATTTTTCTAATTTATGAGAAAAAAGCAGTGTACATGGATATAATGAAGAGTGTGCGCAATGCCATTTTTGTGCAATTCTGGGATGTTTTTTTAAGTAAAAATAAGTCGACGTGTACATGGTTTAGTGATATTTTAATTAAATGATAGTTATTTTGTGAATTTTATGTTTGTAGGAATTTGGTACACGTTTAAGTTGAAGTAAACGTGCATGGAAATAATTTAAATTTTTGATACTAAGTATTAGTAATGCTCGCGGTATGAATTCGTTGGTGACGTGTATAATGTAATAGATGATTTAGAGGTTTTTGGATATTTTATTTATTTTATATGTGGAAATGTTCATATTTGGAAAGGGTAAATACTTTTTCGCGATCAGGTAATTTCATATATGTTCTTTTTACCGGGTTTAAAGATTGAGAAAATTGTCATGTATTTTCGTGAAATTTTTCTAATTTATGAGAAAAAAGCAGTGTACATGGATATAGTGAAGAGTGTGAGCAATGCCATTTTTGTGCAATTCTGGAATGTTTTTTTAAGTAAAAATAAGTCGGCGTGTACATGGTTTATGTGTATGTGTTATTTTGAAAAACGCGTAAGGAGTATGGTATTGTGCACTTTTCCCAATTTTGCAGTGAATATTTGTCATGATTAAGCAGTTTTGTTAGATAAAATTTCTAGCATAAGTGTAATTCGGCTAGTAGATTGTTGGAAGAAGTTTTCAGTAGATAAAAAGAAAAGAAACATGTCTTTACTTCATGAAGACAAAATGGCGGCGGGAAAAAAAAAATAGAGTGTTGCTGTAGGAGAGTTGGTCGCCAAATTTTCGCCAAAAAAACGCCAAGTTACCATAATGTAAAGATCAACCGAATATTTTATATTTTCAGTGTTTAATACTCGTACTTTCTTCACCTATATAAAATTTTATAAATAGCGTCTGTGTAGGAAATGTGATTTTCCATGTGTTGTTCTTTTGTGTACGTGCCTAATGATTCATTTTCAGGATTTGGTACTGTTAAATTTTGCACTAGTCTGTTTCTTACTGTATGTGTCACTCCTTTTTGTATGTGTCTCACCTTTTTACAGTTATATTATTTTTACTCAAACGTTTTAATATTTATCTTAAAGCATACTGTAATTAAGCAGGAAAGAAAGGCAATATTAACATGACTAATTGTTCAGAAATCTGTTATGGAAATGTTATCTACCTTATGCCAAAAAATAAAGCATGTAACTTTCATTTATTTATGAAATTCAAAATTTTTTATTTGCTTAGTGTTTTCCCTAAAAATAATTTAATTTCTTATTTTTGAATTTAGTTTTATAAATTTGCTTTAATATATAATCTTTAACTCAAATATATTGTGCTATTAAAAAAGGAAATTTTATGCCATAGAAACACAGGTACTTTGTTCCAAATCTGTGTTAATTTTTTTTTATATATATACTGAATTTTTATGCACTTGTAATTACTGAAATATATCCTTTCATGAATAATAAGTAAGTCCTAAGTCCTTTCATGAATGTATTTCTTTTTTGTTTGTTTGATTTTGTTGTTTTAAAAGATCTGCCATAGTTAAAGAAAGAAAATAAAGTAAGAATGCTTTACTTTCAGTTTTGAATAAATTTATTACTATTTACTGCAGCTTCAAGTTTCTCTAAACATAATTTTCGAAGTCAAAACTTGATAGTTATGTTGATTATTAGACTTGCATGAAAAAATTTATTGAAAAATTAGTATTTGATCTAAAATACCTTAAATTATTTGAATTATATTTTACTAAATCATGTATTTTGATATAACTAGATAGTTAAAAAAATTAAAATTGTAAATGTGCAGAAATGCTTATATAAAACCAAGAAATTGTTTATATTTTTGTTGCTTTTTCCCTTGTAAATTAATTATATATATATATATATATTACAGTCTGGGCAGTCAGCACCCTGCTGAATTGTAGTAAACGAGACGTCCAATCTACTAGACCATCAAAGATGCAGATTTGGATTTTCTATTTCATAGTTATTGAAATCATAATGGTATGTTTGTTTAAATTAGTACTCTTTATGAATGTGATAAAAATAAATTCTGATAAGCTAAGAAATGATTTATTTTCTATTAATTATGAACTGTAAATAATGTAACCAATTTTCTTCATAGTATTTACTAAACATTTTTTTTTTAAAAAAAGGCAGGTAGTCTTATTTATACAATTCTTGCAGAGATACCAAGAAATAAAACATTTCAGGAATTTTCACTCAGTATATCTTGATGTGTAAAATCGTGTTGTTCAATGCCATATTACTTTTTCACAGGAAAGTAATTTTATTGATCTAACATCTGCATAAATCAAACTTTAAGAATGATTACAGTTTCTAAGCTAACTTAAAATTTTCAGATTTAGAAAATGTATGTTTAATGCAGCATTAGTTTTCCATGGAATAGAAAAGGTTTTCAAAATGTTCAGTTGTTAGAAGGAAATAATATAAATGAGATTGTTGTGATACAGTTTCAACTGGAAATGAAACTGAATTTTCGGATAGTGAAGATTTCATTTAAGCTGATTAATGTAAATCCTCTGCATTTAAATATTCTAATAAAACTGATTAATGTAAATCCTATGATTCATGTAGGTATTCTTCTGTTATCAGGACCAGATTCAGAAATGTGTGTTTATATGCATACATTTTTAAATGTAGGTGCTCCTGTGTGCATGTGCATATTCTTTATGTATGTATGTGTATACTTCACATACACATGCTTACATATCTACAGTGGAACCCCGAGATACGAGTTTAATTCGTTCCAGCATTCAACTGGTATAGCGAATTTTTCGTATCTAGAAACAAGCTTCCCCATTGAAAATAATGGAAATTCAGTTAACCCGTTCCACACCCCAAAAAATATCAACATTTTAATATCAAGTCAATTTTTCCTTATAAATAACACTGGTAAATAATGTTGCGTGCGTACGGATTCGTTATGAAGTGAATGCACAAGTCCGATGAAAAATGAACAAAACTTTTTATTATCACAACAAAAATGCTTAAATTTTCTCAAATTATCATGCAGTATTACAATATCTCACAGTAGTTATCTTTTAACTACTCAAATGTACAATAGAACGTAATTCAAAACAGCTAAAGAACGCTAATCCGCGAATTCGCTATAATCAACAACAGCAGTTTTCTAAACAACAACAAACTAAGCAACAACTACTACAAACTGAGATGTTTTCCTCCTTTTATAAGATTTTAAAATCACGCGCTAGAATTTTCCAGTACTTTCTCGAAATCAAAAAGAGATATTTATTTATTTAATGCACGTGCTCTTGTATTTTCAATTTTCCGGCTTAGCTTTCTTTTAATATTCGTCACGCGCTGCACTGCGCGAGAAATAAAACCAATTAATTTATAATTGAACTAATATTAGCTTTTTAAATACCAAATTCGTAACACTGCCCCCTTCCCAAGTACTGCACGTCCCGGGCAGTACAATCCCTGGACAGGAAGCTAAATTTACAACTGTGGCATAAATGCATTAATAAGCATTACATTACAATAATAAACAACATGAACAATAAATGCAATACATAAAACAAATCAAATGCTATCAAATTCAAATCAAATACTAAATGCAAATCAAATACTAAATACAAATCAAATCAAAGACACATTTAAAAACAAAATGGACCATGGTCTTATACTATTTACAATTATTTACATTATGTACTATGGCCATAGTAATGAGCTAATCTGTCGTAATGAACGACTTTAGGTTTAGAGTTCGAAGACTTACGAATCCGAACCACGACGTCATTCAGCCTGTTTAGAATTGTGTACGGGCCATCCCAAGGTGACTGTAATTTCAGACAAAGTCCTTTCCGTCGAGTCGGATTCCACAACCACACCTTGTCTCCTTCGTGGAATTGATGTTCAGTAGCTCTTGTGTCATATCGGGTCTTCATCTTCTCCGTCGCTAAGTTGACTCGCTCTCGTGCAAAGTTGTGCATCACTTCAAACCGGGCCTGGAGATCTTGAATATATTCCTCAGACGATGAAGGAGCATCTGGAGGGCGGCCAAACAATAGATCACAAGGCAGACGAAGGTCACGACCGAATAGCATCTGTGATGGAGAATAGCCGGTAGTCTCGTGGACAGCACTGCGGTAAGCCAGTAAAAACAGCGATAATTTCTTGTCCCAGTCCTGCTGGTTTCTGGAAACCACTAATGAGAGGTTATTAAGGATGGTTCGATTGAACCTCTCTACCATGCCATCCGACTGGGGATGTAATGGCGTCGTTTGGGTCTTGTCAATGCCGAGTAGTTTGCATAGTTCTTTGATTACTACCGAGGTAAAATTCCTTCCCTGATCGGAATGTAACTGAAGAGGCACTCCGAACCTGGAAATCCAGTGCTGTATCATTACCTCAGCTACTGTGACAGCCTCTTGATCAGGAATAGGATAAGCTTCAGGCCACTTGGTGAAGTAATCTACGACAACGAGTATGTATTTGTTGCCATCAGCAGTTCGTGGCAGAGGTCCCAGGATGTCAAAGGCGATACGTTCAAAAGGCGCCCCTACGTTGTAACGTTGCACCTTGCCTCGGCTGCGTCTCTTTGGTCCTTTCCGACCTGCACAGGCATCGCAGGATCGGCACCACTTTTGCACGTCATCCTTTGCATTATTCCAGTAAAAGCGCTCACGAACTCTCTGTAAGGTCTTCATTATTCCAAAGTGACCTCCCGTAGGGCTGTTATGTAGTTCTTTAAGGACATCAGGAATGCGGGATCTTGGAAGTATCAGCTGCCATCGGAACGTCTTCCCATCATCCGATTCAAATTTCCGGTATAAGACACCGTTTCGAATGTGAAGTGAATCCCAGAGTGCCCAATACTGTTTGGTTGTAGGACTACAGATAGAAATGTCCTGCCAGGTAGGTTTTCTGGTTGATGACTCCATTAAATCAATTATCGGTTTAATGTCGCGGTCTTCCAGCTGGTCTTTCCTGACTTCATCATCACTCCACGGTTCTCGATCAGCCGATATTGATGTTGTAATTTGTCTTGCGACCGGAGTCAGCAGCTCGTATTTCGCTTCCACCCTGGAACAATATCGGCAGCTTTCTTGGCAAGGTTTTCTAGACAGGGCGTCGGCGTTTCCGTGTGATGATCCCTTACGATGACGGATAGTGATGTTATATTCTTGGAGTCTCTGTATCCACCTGGCTATTTGACCCTCAGGATTCTTGAAATTTAAAAGCCAGGTCAATGATGCATGATCGGTGCATAGCAGGAATTTTCTGCCATATAGATAGTGATGGAACTGTTCTACGGCTTTGACTATGGCGAGCAACTCTTTCCTGGTGACACAATAATTCCTCTCCGGTTTAGACAGGCACTTGCTCCAGTACGCCACTACATGTTCTTGGCCGTCTATTTCTTGGGACAAAACAGCACCGACACTTTCATTGCTCGCGTCGGTGTCGAGAATAAATGGTCTGTCGAGCTGAGGATACGTCAGGATTGGAGCAGATGTTAAAGCTTCCTTTAAGTTGTTAAATGCATCCTCGCATTCCTTTGTCCACAAGAATCTTTGCTTGCTCTCTGTCAGCTTGTGAAGTGGTCTTGCGATGGAAGAAAAGTCCTTCACGAATCTCCTATAGTAGGTGCAAAGCCCTAGGAAGCTTCTCAGCTGATGGACAAATTCAGGACGTTTCCAGGATTTAACCGCTGATACCTTTTCAGGATCCGTGCGCACACCTTCTGCAGAGATGACATGTCCCAGGTAAGTCACTTCCTTTCGGAACAATTTGCATTTAGCGGGACTCAGCTTTAGATTGGCTTCTTTCAGTTTCTGAAGCACCTTTCTAAGATTTTCTAGATGCTCTTCAAAACTCTTTCCGACGATGATGATATCGTCCAGGTATATCAGACAGGCTTCATAGGAAAGTCCTTGCAAAACAGTCTCCATGAGGCGTTCGAATGTTGCCGGCGCATTACGCAGTCCAAACGGCATCACGTTGAATTGCCAAAGCCCTTGTCCCGTAGTAAATGCCGTCTTTTCTCGGTCATGAGGGTGTATTTCTACCTGCCAATACCCACTCTTTAAATCAAGCGTTGAGAACCACTTGCTTCCAGAAAGAGTGTCTAGAATGTCGTCAATTCTAGGAAGAGGGTAACTGTCTTTCTTCGTAACCTCATTCAACCGGCGATAGTCAACGCAAAATCTTGTTGAGCCGTCTTTCTTTCTGACGAGAACGATGGGAGATGCCCATGGACTTGTTGAAGGCTCGATGACATCGCCTTCTTCCGTATCTTTTAACAGTGTTCGCACCTCTTCCTGTTTAGCAAACGGCAGACGCCTTGGATGTTGCTTGATCGGGGAATGATCGCCGGTATCTATTCTATGTTGTGTCAAACTAGTTCGACCCACGTCAGAAGACGAGCGGGAGAAAACAACTTGAAGATCTTTGATGACGCGATCGGCAGCATTCTTCTCTTTATCGTTTAATTGTGCATTCTGCAATAACTCCGATGTAATGTTCTCTGAGGACACGGATTCTGGGATGTTACTCTTTCTTTCAACGCTATTTACTGGAGTACATGTTGCAACCACTTCACCTTTCTTAATAACTCTCGACTTTTCAGTTACATTGGCGACTCTCACCGGGATAACCGTTCTGGATAGATCGACGAGTGTTGAGGCTACTAGTACTCCTTTTGGGATATTACAGTTATTGGGATATTCTATGATGCCGTAGCGGAAATTTCTATTTTCGGCTATGGATCCAGGAAGTAAAATTTCTGTTCTTGCCGGTATTGTGATATAGTCTTGTGCTATGATTTTATGGACAGATTTAACTTCTTCATCATTAACGAGAAATAACGCTATGTCCTCAGATGTAGAATGCAATTCGTTATTTTTAAAATCCAAGGAAAAATTGTATTTCCTTAGAAAGTCCAATCTGAGTATGCAAGAATCAGTGATCTCTGCTACATATGCCGTGTGATGCTAAGCGGCACTTCCAAACGTGATGTTAACATTTACTTTTCCGTCGATGTCGATCTTCTCACCGGACACAGTCTGGAGAGTAACGCAGGGCGGCGTCCAGATAAGTTTGTTTCCTAGTTGTTGAGCCAAATCTTTTTGGATGATGGTGACGTTGGCTCCTGTATCTATAGTCATATTGCACGGAACTCCATTAATACGTCCTATTATGAAAAGTCCATTACTGCCGCCTCTCATTGCAGAAATCTGAAGCGCTTTAAACGGGGGCTTTTCATTATCTGGCAACCTCCGCCCCGCGAGATTGCCACTAATTAGTTTCCCTGCTGCTTGTTAGAAGCGGTCTTAACATCAGTACCCTGGGGTGTTTTGCAGTTTCGTCGTATGTGTCCTTCAGCACCGCAGTTCCAGCACTTAACGGTCGGTTTCTTCTCACCAATATTCCGTCTCAAGGCGTTCAGTTGTCTAGTTAAATCGTCAAGTCGAGCGGTGACTTGATCCCCTGGCTCCTGGACTTGAGCAGCTCTGACTGGGTGGCGGTCTCGACGAGTGGCTTGCTGGGCTGCCTCAAATTTCATGGCGTACACTAGAGCACTTTTTAAATCTTTTACATCCGCCATTCGTAGAGCTTTCTGTATTTCAGTATCTCGGATGCCGTCGATAAAGTATTGCAAGGACAGGATTTCCCTTGTTTCTGTCGGGCATTCCGAAAAGGCGAGATGGGACAGCCTTTCAACATCCGTGGCGAGCTCCTGAAGTGTTTCGGTAGGCTTCTGTTGACGAGATTTTAATTGGAGCCTGCTGTAGTCTTTTAAACACTTCTCCCCAAAGCGCAACTCCAAGGCGCCGGACAGAGCTTCGAAATCTAACCTTTTGTTTTCGGGAAGAGTCTGAAGGATATCCGCTGCATCGGCTCTTAGAGAAGCGGCGAGATGACAGGCCTTAGCTTGGGAATCCCATCCATTCGCATCCGCCATGATAGAAAATTGTGTCTTATACACCTGCCAGGAGGTCTTCCCATCATATGTGGATAGCTTCAGAGGTGGACGAGCAGGCATTGGTAAGAATTTAAAATCATCACTCCTGCTCCCTGCCGACGCTACGAATTTCTTTAAAGTATCCATTTCTTTGGCAACTGCAGAAACTCTCTCATCAATTTGTTGTTCGATTTGGTGTTGGACGGCACAAACTCTTCCTTCAATTCGTTCCTCCACAGCAGAAACTCTCCCTTCTATATGTTCTTTTACAGAAGAAACTCTTTCTTCTATTTCTTCTTTCACCGAAGAAACTCTGTCTTCAATTTGATCTTTTACAAAAAAAACTTTTTCTTCAATTTGTCCAACTTTATTTTCAACTGTGTCAATTCTGCCTTCCATAGCTTCAAATTTATTTTCTATTATGCAGGTAATCTCTCTTTTCATTTCTTCTTGACTTGCTTCAATCTTTTCTTGACCAGCTTGAACGGCTTTCATTTCGTCCTTAACAGATTCCTCGCCCAATTTCATTTCTTCCTTAACGGAGTTGACGGCCCCTTCCATCTTTCCTTGGCTAGATTTCATCTCTTCTTTCATTTCTTCTTTAAACGAGACAAAGGCTGTTATCAATTGCCTTAATTGATCTTCCATCGCTCTTGTTATTGGCATTCAAATCCCACTTCTGACACCAAAAATTGTTGCGTGCGTACGGATTCGTTATGAAGTGAATGCACAAGTCCGATGAAAAATGAACAAAACTTTTTATTATCACAACAAAAATGCTTAAATTTTCTCAAATTATCATGCAGTATTACAATATCTCACAGTAGTTATCTTTTAACTACTCAAATGTACAATAGAACGTAATTCAAAACAGCTAAAGAACGCTAATCCGCGAATTCGCTATAATCAACAACAGCAGTTTTCTAAACAACAACAAACTAAGCAACAACTAATACAAACTGAGATGTTTTTCTCCTTTAATAAGATTTTAAAATCACGCGCTAGAATTTTCCAGTACTTTCTCGAAATCAAAAAGAGATATTTATTTATTTAATGCACGCGCTCTTGTATTTTCAATTTTCCGGCTTAGCTTTCTTTTAATATTCGTCACGCGCTGCACTGCGCGAGAAATAAAACCAATTAATTTATAATTGAACTAATATTAGCTTTTTAAATACCAAATTCGTAACAATAATATAACAATAGTTTAACTTTGTTACCAACATTTTAACTCCTTTTCATTAATCCACACCAACAACAGCTTCTCAACATCTAGGAGTACTTTTATGGTGCTTGGAAGCAACGATAATTCCTTTGGCTACATCAGGTTTCTTAATTTCTTCCTGCTTCTTCAGAATAGTATAGATTTTCGATGTTGAAAGGCCGCAAGTCTTCGCCAATTCCGTCACCATGCTTATGTTTATCTATGATTTCTTTCTTGATGTCGACGGCCATGGCCTCCTTATTTTTCTTTGCAGCACTATCTGAGCCAACAATCTTCTTGCGAGGCATCTTGAAATAATTATTTTCACGTTAAATGTCAAAACAATTAACTTACAAGTGCACAAACACGTATATAAAAGAACACTGAGTGATCTGACGAGGGGATTCTCCTAGTTGAGCCAAGTAGGGAAATGGCGCCACCTGTACCAACAGCCTGGCTCATTGCTTGTTACTCGAATTAATGCTCGTATTTTGCTCATACTTTCCTCGTATCTCGAGGTTTCATTGTACATTTCTGAATCCCGTCCTAATAACAGAGGAGTACCTTTGCCAGTATTGCAACAGAGCTAGAATGAATTATTGTGTTAAAATATGTGGAAAATGCATGCTTAAAGTACTGTTATTTTCTAAAAATATTCTGTATGTCTATTTTTTACAAGAAGAAAAAATAGCTAAAAGCTGTTAATTTACTCGTATTTATTAGTCCAAAGGGGCTTTGTCCCTAAAGAACTATTGTTTTTGTTTTGCATTGGTTCACTATACATATCTGTTTTACTTTTCAAACTGTTCCTACCAAATGTTAGAGTCCTTAGTGTGGGATTAATACTCTCTATCTTAGTGCCCTCTATAACCTATGTTAGGGTTAACCTGTATAACCTACAAGGATTGCCAGTTTAGGCGAGATATTTAGGTAGTACATCGTAATACGTACCTTATTTTTTATTATTTTTAAATTAAATTGAAAATAATAAACTAGTTTTCAAGAATGGAGTTAAACTAGATTTGCATTCAACTCTGGTTTATTGTCTTAATAATGTTTTGCTGTAACAAATATGAATTTTTTGTTTAAGTATAATAATTTAAAATGTTTTTTCTAGAGAATGTACTGCCACTAAGGTAAAGGTGCTAACTTGCAAGGTAATTTTCTATTCTACATTAACTCAATCTTTATGTCCTGTTACAGATATATTGGCAGAAATAATGAAAACCTGACATTCAAAAAGAAAAATAATAACGTTGAATGTAGTATATTAGATGGTTAACTGCGGTTTGGCAGCTCATTAATAATCTTACACATATTGAGTACGAATAACTTTGACAATTACCGGTATTTTCAATAGTATAAAATTAGGCAAGAAAGCAGCTTTAGCTTAGCACCGATTTTAAATACAACTCTCTTACCAATATTGGTTTGACGAAGGTAAAATATAATTGAATTTAATAAGTTGGAAATACTGTCTGTCTTTCCATGAGTTAAAAAATAATTTCAAATAAAATTTCTTTTTTCAGTTTTTCATGTTATTTGTTTAATGTTATTGTAATCTGATTTATCATATTTAGTCACATATTCCATCCCTCTATGCACTATAGTATATAATTCAAAGGACTTATCAGTTTCAGCAATATTTTTTTTTTTTTACCAGTATACATTTTTACTATAACTCTGTATCTAAATCATATCCTGAAAAATTAAGGAGTAAAGTACACAAAGAAGGAAAATATGCAAGTAAATAATGGCATTTAGTGTTGTTTATGTGTCTAATATTTGTACTAGATTGTAAAAGTTATAAAATTCTATTAGCTTTTTTAAATTATTCTTTTTTAAATTGAGATGCTTCTTTGCACCCAAATGGTTAAGCCCTAGTGTGACTTTGGTACTTTGATCTAACTTCTATTCCTAATAAATAATCCAGCTGCATACAGTTTACTCAATTTCTGCCATGTGTAAGGTAAACAATATTAGTTTTTTTTAAATATATCTTTTACAACTATTCCATCAGGTAGATTTCTTTCATATTTTGCCTTGATTGAGTCATCCTGCTAATTAAGAATTTATTAAAGTTAATATGGTAAGTTTTTGTGTGTATAATTCATTTTAAGTATGTGCAAGCAAATGCATACATTAACAGTTACGTAGAATTATGTTTTGGGTATCAAATTCAGAAATTTTGGGGCTGTTTTTAGAAGATTTATTAATGATTTATACTATATTAATATTGGTAAAAAAATTCTGTGGCTTTTATATGAGATTATATATTTTAAAATAGCTGCATGATATGGTAGAGGTAAAAAGCTTCATGTGGATCATAAATTAATATGTGGGAATTTTTCATTTATTTAATAAAGAAAATATTCAAGCCACAATTAAAATTTTTTCATTGGATTATTTGCATACAAAGTTTGCAGCAAATTTTTCCTGCAACAGAAGTGACAATTTTTATTTTGCCAAGACAGGAAATTTAGTTAGTGAAAGCAGTAACCCTATTTTGAGATGTTAAACAGGAAGGCAAATTTTTGAATTTAAATTGATTTTTGAAGGAAGACTTCATTTAGTCTTGCTATCATTCTACGTGGCTCTTAACTTTTTTATGGTATTTATAATTTTATTGTTATTCAGCTTTCTGTTTGCTTAGAATGCACATGAATGTAGACTTGAAATATTTTATATTGCAAACTGAGATGCCATTGTTATGATAAAGATTTTTGCTCTGATTTTGGAGGAATTTACTGATAATACTTTTGATTGTGTATTGGTTTCTGGTTTATTGAAATGTGTAAAATAGCCTGTTAATGCATATACGTATGTTAATGACATGTATATGTTTATGAAGTATTCTGTTATATGTATATAGTGTTGTGATTAGTTTTCTGCTTACTCTTTATTTAAGAAAAGGTTATCTGTAAGAAAGCGAATATTCTTTACTATATGTAGGAATACAATTGAAAAGGCTAATGCAATATAATTAATACAAAATTAAGTTTTTTTCTCATGTACTTAAATACAAACATAGCCATTAAAGACTTTCTCAACCTTGCAGTTCTAAACAAATCTTAAGTATTTTTTACTTGAAATTATAGGCATTGTGTAAGGTATATAATTGAAGCTTACTGTGTGATAGTATGAAATTAAATTTTTAATTACTGAAATGTAAATTTTTAAATATGAAATGCTCAGTGCATTTTATATGCATCTCTTAATACTTCAACTATATTTAAAAACTGAAAACATCTGAAGTGTGAAATTATTAGAAATTTTCCTTTTTCTTGTTTAGGAGTTGTTCTCAAAACATTGGGTGACAAAGAATTCACTTTTACAAAAATCGAACAGGATATTAAAGACAGCGAACTATAGAACAAATATGGCGAAGCTGCATGAAGTCTATGTTGAATTTTATTATTGAAAAAAATATGCTCTTCAGATTTAATGTTAGTTTTTATTGTTTAACAGTAATTGCAGTTTTCGAATACCTGTAAAATAAACTTAATTCTTAAATTAATTTCATGTGTATTTCTTTTGCAAGTATTACAGTTCATAATACTTCAAACAACTTGAAATTTTATACTTGGTAATTTATGTGGGATATGTTCATAATAATTTTATAATTTAAATAACTCATTGTCATCATATGAGCATAATCTAAAATGCACAGCATTTGACAACAAATTAATAAAAAATTAGCCAACTTCTAATTGCTTTCTTTTGTCCAGTTGCCTCTTTTTAAATCATTTAATACCATAAAGCTATTTGATGAAAAAAAATAATTGGTATGTCCACATCAACATGTACGTTTATAATGATGTTATAGAAAAAGTCACATGAGATAAATATTTAAAAACTTCAATATTCCTAAACAAATTAACTTTTTAAAATTTTATCTGGTATATAAGATAAAATAAAGAACATATTTAGGTAATTTTGAATTTGCATAATTTTATGAACTTATCAAATTAACAATTACATTGTAAAAGGGAACTTTTTAAAAATACCTCAATAAAGCATTTCTTTTGTAGGGGTGAACTTTTAGTACTGATCTAATATATTTATAAGATTTTAAACTGAGAAAGACAACAATAATAGATTACAATACATTGCAAGATTGACTGATAAATGTAAAATTTTTACATATCATAATTATGTGTGTAATTAAAACAGAAGTTACTCGATTAACTTGCATGCAAATTAATATTTTCTTTAACATGTTTGGGATAAACTGAATTTTAATAAATAAATATGTATATATTTGTGTATTACCTGAAGATATGAATGAAATAGTATTTGTGACATTAAACATTCATCTTCAAGGAAAATAACAACGTTAACTTGGTAAACTATTGGAAAAAGTAAGTTTTCTACAATTTCCTGGTCTATATTTAACAATTTTAAAATTTAGCACACTCATTCAAATAATCTAAACGTATCATGTTTTCTTTTGTGCTACATTCGTTTACTGAATTTGTTAATTAACTATATTGTACTTTAGATAGAAATTAACATAGATATTCTCTGTATTTTACAGAACAAAAGCTTATATATTTGATAATAATTGACCTAAATCTTCCCTATGTTTTCTTTGCATATACGAATGACTTTGGTAAAAATTTAGTCTGATGTCTTCTCTTTACTGTGTATAAGTGCACATTTTTGGTAAAAAATTTGCATAAATCTCCAATTACCTATTTACTGCATTTTTCGTAAAATGTGCTTATTTTAATCTCTTATTTTTTATATAAATCTATGCAAAAATGTTCTGCATATTATGATTAAAAGATAAAATTAATTTAATATCAAATTTTTACATATCCACCTTTTAGGTATGTACAGCAATATGGAATATATATAACTGGAAAATTTAAATGCAAAAAAATTAATTTCTATGCAAAAATTACATAACACTAAAAGGCTGAAAATCACTTTTAATATTTCATTTCAAAGTGACTACAAAATATGCAATAAATTTGTAAACCGGAGTTCTATGTTTTAAATCAATTAATGCTATCGTTCATTTACATGGCATAAGAAAATGTCCTTCGGAAAAGCAGATAATTTATTTAAGTGTTATTTAGTAAACAACTGTTTGCTACAGTTGTTTACTAAATTTAAATTTATGAAATGA
Source organism: Stegodyphus dumicola (assembly GCF_044657685.1). Classification (NCBI taxonomy): domain Eukaryota; kingdom Metazoa; phylum Arthropoda; class Arachnida; order Araneae; family Eresidae; genus Stegodyphus; species Stegodyphus dumicola. The sequence continues at coordinate 118,034,561 of NC_140781.1, forward strand.
ATATAGTAAACAAAAATGCAAATGAACGATAGCATTAATTGATTTAAAACACAGAATTGATGTTTACGAAATTTATTGCATATTTTGTAGTCACTTTGAAATGAAATATTAAAAGTCATTTTCAGCCTTTAAGTGTTACGTAATTTTTTAATAGAAATTTATTTATTTATTTATTTTTGCATTTACTAGTGCATTTAATTGCTGTACATAAAAAGGCAGATATGTAAGAATTTGATATAAAAATTATTTTACCTTTTAATCATAGCATACAGAAAGTTTTTGCATAGATTAATATAAAAAAAATATGAGATTAAATTAAGTACATTTTATGAAAAATGCAGTGAAAAGGTTATTGGAGATTTATGGAAATTTTTTACCAAAAAATGTGCATTTATACACAGTAAAATGGAGAATACATCGGATTAAATTTTTACCAGTCATTCGCATATGCAAAGAAAACATAGGGAAGATTTAGGTCAATTACTATCAAATATATACGTTTTTGTACCGTAAATTACGGGAAATATATATGTTAATTTCTATCAAATATATACGTTTTTGTACGGGATAATATATACGTTTTAAATACGGGGAATATCTACCTTAATTTTGACCTAATATACACGTTTATATACAGTAAAAAATCGGGGAAATTTGCGTAAATTTTTACTAAATATATACGCATACGTGAAACAAAAAAATTTAGATTTACGTATATGCGATAAATATACGTAAATTTTTACTAAAAATATACGTAAATCCCTGAAATTTATGTATATTATACGTAAAAGTTGCGAATGAACAGTAGTCTCTCGCATAAATATACCTAAATTTTACGTAAAAGTTACGTATAGTAAAACGTAAAAATATACGTAAATATTTAGTAATTGCCACTGGACACTTTTTATGATATTTTTACGTTCAACTTGAACGTTTTTTATACGAAAGGCCATTCGTAAATTGCACGTATTTTTCTCGTGCAATTTACGAATGCATGCTGCCTGGGTATGCTCCCGAAGCAAATGTTGTGAAGTTCTTTCGTTCTGATATGAAGCTTCTTAAAGACTTATTGCAGAGTTCCAGTAATGCCGATGGAAATAAGCTGCGAGCCAAAAATAGCCAACTCCAGCCCGGGCACAGTTACCAGAAGTGGTCACTAAGTGTGTGTGTGTAATTATGGCTAAGCCTCGAGGACTATCCGCCTAAGGGAAGGGATGCCTTCGTGGAGGACTATCTAAGGGAAACTGGCTCGTATACACGTTACGCATGGGGGAAAACTACGAAAACGCCCATGCAGCCAGCCTGTTCGCGGGATTCGAACCTCGGACCGAACTACCAGTGTTCAGCGACTTTACCGCTCGGCCGCTGGTGGGCCGAAGTGGTCACTAAGAGGAGAGCAAATAGAATTCCAGCCAAGTAGCAGAAAAGGCACAAGACCAACACAGATCAGAAGCCCCCCCCCAAAAAAAAGGGGGACTGAAGTTAGGAAGCCCTGTAACGCAGCTAGCATCAAGGAAAAAAAAAAAAAAAGATTAGAACAAACCTCAGAGCAGGTCATCGAACAGCCAGTGTACCAGCAGCTGTCAGCGGGAAGGAATCTACAACGTTCGGCGAAAGAGCCAAGAAGGTTTTGCGAAAAGCGACGGAGAGTTGAGGACATGGAGCGAGACGCGAAACGTACAGTACTCCAGCAGAGACACTGGATGATAAGTCCCGAGGGGAGAAAGAGACCATCTCCGAATAATACCTTCTTCAGAAAAAGTGAAGAAGACTAAAACAGAAGTGGGAAGAGAGAGTTGGCCCTCAACCTGAGAAGCAACGGCCGGCAAGTTCTCAAAAGCTGGCCACAACAAGAACATTCCCATCATCGAACCAGTTTGTGCAGAAATTAATGACGGAATACGCCAATTCGAAAAGATAAGTAATTTTTAGTCGAAAAGGCATTAGCCCAAAAGGGCTATTAATTCCGTTTTGGTATTTTGCGTTGAAAACTTTAAATGTAGGTTCACTTTTCCAACTGTTGCCACCAAATATTACAGCCCTGTATCATATTTAAAGAAATTAAATAATGAAGAATCTGCATTAAATGTATGTATGTTTCTCCCATTGGTGATAAAACGACGGTACATAGAGCCATCAGATATTGAAAAACGTAGGTTTCCACCTGAATATGGGAAGCTGGAAGCTCAAATTTGGAATTTGTTTTATTATCTATTTCATATTTTGTAAAATTTTAACAAATTTTGGTTTAACAAACTCAACGATTTCAAAGCGCAACACTGAACAAAAAAAAAAAATAAATTTATCTCCAGGGCTGTGTATCGGAAATTCTAAAGATAAGCTCATTTTAAAATTATTTTGAGATACTGCTTTTGAACTGAATTTTATGGTTTAAGAGCGAAGAATATATTTAATAAATAAAGGTAACCCACAGAAAGTTAAAAGAAAGCCTCTTTGGGCGTAATGTAAAATCTGAAAGCTCTCAGATTTTTTTTTTTTTTTTTAATTTTTTTTATTTTATTTTCAAGTATTCAGTGCTGTTATGTCGAAATGTCAACCAAGTTGCTAAGATTTATCTGAATTTTGGGCTTCCAAGTGAGGTTTTTTTCCCTTAATTGTTTCAGCAAGAAGCTGAAAATTTTTCTTTCGTGGCCAGAACTATCCTGTTTAGTCAAGAGACTGTTTTATGCTATTTGGCGAGATGGAATTTTTTAGTAACAACTTTGCACTATTTGGATATAAGAAAACTGAAAACTTGTATATATTTATAACTGTGTTTAATGTAATATGTATGTTTCTGAATGTAAAGTGTGTTGTATTTTTGTAAAACTAGTTGTAACTACGTGTAGAAAAATTGAAAATTAAATTTATTGAAATTAAAAATGTAATGGCAAGAAAAGCTAGCTGGGCGAAAAATTTAAAAGCTAGGCTCAAGTAATATTAACTGGTTAGTTAGGCTCTCTGGCTGAACACAAGGTTAAATGCATTTTTGAATGAGCGCACTAGGATGTTTTACTGATTGTAAGTAGCTCTGTAGCTGAATATTTGTGCTAGCCGCTTACTTTAGATTATATTTATATTGTAAACTTGGGTTTGCTGTGTGCAGCCGATAAATCTGATTTAGATTGAAGTATCTCTTGCTTCTATTACGTCTGCATTACTGAGATTTTTTTTTTTTTTTTTTTTTTTTTCCCGCTTCGAGACTGAATTTCATTTATGCCTATGATGCGACCTGACAGAGAGCACACAAAGACATTCTTTTACTAAAAAATCTGGCGGAATGGAAGGCAGCATTATTTCTCACAAGGCCGAATAGCTGAAGTTCGGCATCAGCAGCTAACCTCAAAGGGACACAGTTAAAAACATCTTTACAGTTATCTTCAAAATGCTGAAAACTATAAATGGAAATGGGAACAGAGTAAATAAAACTATCACCGGAAGAGCGACAGCTAAGTGAATGTTTCAAGAAATCCCATTCCAAAAATCCTAATGCTCCTGCAGTGGAATCTGTACAAATGTACTAAATGTAATGGACAGCAAATATGTCCCCAACTTGGTATGCTCAGCTGGACACCTTTTTCTAGCCAATCAGCCTTTGGGTGGGAAAGCCTTGGGTGGGGCCTTTGGGTCTTAAAGAACATGTCTTCCATAAGATTATATAATGCAAAGCTAACTTAAATGTTTCTCTAGATCTGAAAAGACCTTTTTTGAATTCCTTAAGTTTAGCTTTTTGCACCTTATACTCTTCGTCGAATGAAGGGTAGTAAATAAAAACTGTTACATTTTCAAGAATTTGGAGGCAGGCGAAGAGCCCTAAGGAGCCTTCGAATTCCATTCCTTGGGGCTCGGTCAAATTGAGGATGGGTTAACTGATACAGTTCATGTGCTTTGCATAAGTCAAATAATGTAATCCAAAAGTTCTGTAGTATTTGATTACTCTATTTCTTACTATGTAATTTCACAGCGAAAGCGCTTAGCATTCAAAACCATAGTACCATTGCAAACGATAGAGTTAGCTTGTTGCACCGTCTTAAGCCATCTTTCAGCTAGATCCTGAATGCCGCTGCGATACCAATTTTTGACTTTAAAGATGATGAACTCCTTTATCTTCGCTCCCACTTTAAGTTTCACTGCAATTCTTCAATACTTTCCGTGCTTCAAATAGGTTTTCAAATATATGCAGTTAGTGCTTATTTGCAAATTCTAGCTCAGAATACCCATTCAATAGTACATGCAAACACAGGAATCCAAGTATGTTTTTTAAAACCTTGCTTTTTTATTTGTATTCTACGGTATTTAAAGTGCAAAAACGGAAATAAAAATGAAGACTACATGTATTAAAACAATATTACATAAACACGATGGGGGAAATAAATAGTTAGTAATAAATTTTGCGTATTATTTTACGACACATCTTAATTTAAATAGTATCACTACAAATAATTTATGAACCACATGGCACTGATTTAAATTTCAGTCGCAGATGAAACGAATACGATTTTGTTTACAGTTTTTTGTTCAACTTCTAAAATTTATTATTTCATCCGTTGGTATGATAGCCCAGGGTAAGCTATGATGTTCTTTGGAACCTCCTTATGTTCGGCTTCCCATTTGATTAGAATTTTCCCTCGGGTGTAATTTTAAGAATATTAAAGTCACTGTCGGTCCAACCATGAAAACCTGGGCCTTCTTCTAATTCGTTTTCTCACTAGTTTATAGTTGGTTGAACATTTTAAATGTTAAATAAGAAATCATTTGGCATGTGACTAGCAAATTTAATGTACCTAATAACAAAATATTACTTTTTTATTCTCTTTGGAATCAAACTATTACTAACAGGATTTCATATAAAATCCGCTTCTATCCAGAGTTCACAGTCATTAAAAGATTCAGCCCTGTTGCATCTGTCGGTGGGTTCACAATAAGATATCCTACTACTGAAGCTGTAAGGGGCTCTATGTCAATTACGTAATGCCCGCAGAAATACGAGGCTGAAAGAAACTTGAGAAAGTGGCGTTTGAACAGGTCTAAATAATTTCTTGGGAATTTTTAAGTTTCTACCTGAAAACGGTCTAACTACTTTCCAGCATTTTGGTTCCTATTTGCTATAAATACCTGTGTCTTTTTCAAGAAAAGTTATGGACCATTATAGATATCTTCAGCAGTTAATGGGTTACTGAAGAGAGGTTAAGCATGTACAAGCACTTAAAGGGTCAATGAAGAGGATTTCATGTAAGTTCTCTCTGTTATGCGTGCGACAGATCCTACAATCCGGTATAATTCCAAACATGAACAAGTTTTTACGTAAGCTCTCTCAATTCTGAAATCAAAAACTCTTGCAAATTTAGCTGAACTTTGAAAAAGAATAATCTTATTTCATGTCCTTTGCATTAGCATTTGATGCACTTTATCTTTAGTGCTGTATCAATTATTCTTTCTATATTATTAACATTAGATGCCTTTGTTTGGTTGGCAATTTTTGTTTTGTTTTGTTTGTTGGTTAATATGTTCTTAAACATATTACAGTTTTTTTGCCTTCATAAATTCTGATTCAATTACCAGCAAGCAGACTTATTTAAAGTTTCAAATCAAATGGTTATTGCAAAATTAAATTACATTTTTAGAATTAATAGAAAATACTGCTCTAATAGAACAATCATTTTCAAAGCTTATATTTTGAATCTGTATCTGCACAAATCTCTTCCTAAGCATAAAGGTGGATTATAAGAACTAGAAAATAACACATTTTAAAACAAATGTTTTATTGAATTTTGTACACAGAAGGATGGAAAGAGATATATCATGGAATGTTATACCAGAAGCTACTTCAGCCAGAGCTGAGGCATAAACAATGAGGTCATAAGGCAAATACCACAGTGGTTTTGGTAATGTGTGTTCCCGTCATTGGTGAGCACTGGCACTATCACAATTATAAACACAGTGGCTAAAATTTCATATAATGTTTCACCTTATTTCTTGTGTTATGTATACAGGAAAAGGATACTAGACACGTTTCATGCTCATTTTGGTCCAATTATTATTACGATCAATCTAAGAGGCTGATCTTAATAATGATGTATTATACAAAGCCCTGATAAAAAACAGATTGACATAAAAATATTTAAGCATGAAATGATGGAACCATAATGAGATAGTAACATATATATGACATTGAAATTTAGGCAAGAAAACAACCTTAGCTTGATGTAGATTTTTGATCCTGAAGAAGTGCTTGTTTTTGTCTTCCCACGAAATTAATATAATTTTATTCAAAATCTACACCTTTTATAACTACGGTACTGTGTCATTTCGTTTAGGTATGAAGTATCCATTCTAAAGGTAAAGTTATGTTCACATGAACACTGAATTTGGTTTTAACACACATAATCCATTTACCGTTATACAGTATTTTACAAGATGAATTGTTAGACGTACTCCTTCGAATTATTAGGCCTAAACCTTCATTACTGCACTTCTTGTTCATGCAGAAATCCAAACTTCTGTGGAAACAGAATGCCTGAAGCGCCTCCTAATGGTTTGCAATAACAGTTCATAACACCAAATTAAGGTTGTCTTTTTTTTTGGCCTAATTTAAATTTTATATTCGCATGTTCCTTTTTCATCTAAATAATAACACTCAAATGACATTTTCAATTGAACTTTTGTTCTTTGGCAAAGGTACTGCACTTCACATGTCTAAGTATGATTGGAAATTATTGATAGACCTCATCTGCATGCCTTTTTAAAAATAGTTTCTCAAGGCATGAAAAATATTTGAATAAATTATTTCAAATCCAACAATAATACTTTGCCGTCTCTAGCAGATTAGTAAAATATTAGAGTATAGAATATGCATGAGACATACTATTAAAATATTTCAAATATTACGAAATTTTACAGATGTTGAGATCTTACAGAAATCTTTACTTGCAGTTGAAATAACAAATTAAACCAATACTACATTAAAAAATCTGCAAAGAAAGTTTGGTATGGACATTTTCTTCTTAAAAAAAATAACAAATATGTTTCATAGTTTTATATGCAACTTAATTCTCAACAAACCATTTCAACATCAGCTATGAAAAATCAAGTGCAGCATTCAATTATAATGAAGGGAAATGCATTCCAGGGGTAAACATAAAAAAATATGGTTTTAAGAAATGTCCGTATACAAAGGTAGAAAACAAAATTTCATTTATAGGTGATTGCTCGATAAGGTTAAAAATTGTGATCCTATTATCAAAAAATAGAGTGACAGCATGACAGCATTAAAAAATCTGCAAAGAAAGTTTGTTACTAGTTACATCTTATTCAAGTAGACAACCAGTGCTGATAAAATTGCTCTTAAATTTTTCAAGTTTTTACGATTACAGAATCCTACACATTATAAGAGTATTTCAAAATGTGAAGCACATTCATTTATATAACCTTCCATAAAATAACTAAATCATAAACATATGGCAGAGTCTCTCACAGCAGGAATTTACTATAAAAATTAAACTTAAAATATCATCATAAGGAATTATAATGTATAATAATTATTGTATGTAGCTTTAACACACAATTTGCAAATGAATATAAAAATTACAAAGAGGTAAATACTCTAATTCATAGATTACTACATAAATTAAGAGACTTAGTGTTGCCATTGAATAATTTATATATTTTTAAACAGATATCTCAGAAATTTTATGATATGTATTATTATGCAGATTCTATGGTACATACAAAATATAAAAATAAAATTCTCAATGAAGTGCAACAACAAGTATTTTAATACTTCACATTGTTATTATAAAATATGTGAATTGCATAGTAAAAATTTCAGAAAATAAGTCCAAGTTAAATAAATATTTTCACATCTTTATAGCTATAATTCAGTTGATACAACAACACAGTTAAAATGCATAATTATTTTACACTAAAATACAAAACAAAATCACACACTTTTACACCAAACATTACAACTAAGTAGTTATGATCATACATTTAATGTATTATAATAATTTATTATACAATAAAATTAATTCATTATATTTAATTTTTAAAACATCTATCAGAAATTGCCAACATATTCATTTCAAATACACAACTCTTATTAAAATACTTTCCTGAAATTAAATGCTCGTTACAATGTCGAAAAATCTGATTAAGATTCATGCAATAAATTTTAAGTAAATGCCAGTAAATAATATATTCCACAACACATAAAAGTAAAATCATAAAAGGTTTGGCACGGTTATCTTTCTGGTAGTTTTTTTTAACTTCGTAGAATTTTCAATAATGTTAAAATAAATAAAAAAATAAAAAATAATCTCAATTTCAGCTAAAAAGAATTTTTCTTTATTAAAATACTATGTTATATATTATAGATAATTTCTCAACTTCAGTATCACTTCCTAATATTTCATCTCGAATACTACTTTCTCTAAATTAAGTTTAAAATACTTAACTCCCCACAATTAATTAAAAATTAATTTCAATCAGAAGAGCTATACATATAAAGTTGCCGATACATATCTATATAATACATTAAAACCATGTCATAAAATTCGCCCTCAACTGGAAATTATGATTCTCAGTAAATATGCAAGGAATGTATATAACTTGAAAATATATAACACACCATGAACACAAAAGAAAATCTTTCATGAATATATAAACAAATATGAAACTTAGATGATAACTCGTGAGTTGTTTCTCCATTCTGCTACACAATACTCTTCCATTTATAGTTTTTAAATTTCATTTGACAACTTTAGTATGTATAACAAGCCTGAAATGATGGAAAACATATAATGATACTGAGCATAATAACTAACATTTCAGTTATATTTCATTGCTTAAAATCGAGTATAATTAATTGCACCTTCTTTTTTTGTAATTCGAGTTGGGCTTGTATAGTGACAAAAGTGTTTACATTAGACTGCGTCTTGGTATAGTTTGACCGTCTCAAATGTAACCTTGGCTGGCATTCTACCAAAACACATAGACTCGTCCAAAAGGGGCGTTATTACTTGCTGCGACGTCAAAGGTCACATGAAGACCTCCGGAAAGAGAGAATTTATATGCTCGAGGAAAAGAAAGTCCCCATCCTTCCACCATATTTTGAGAATAATTCGGTCCGAATGGCGCATACGTGTTTGCGCTCATGGTCACGGATGAGGCGGTAACCACATATCAAGTACACTTATATTTCTTTCAGTAATATCACTTTGAAATTAATAAATTCCAGTTCCATGTTTATTTAATGCTATTAATTCTATAAACTTTACAGTTAAAATATGAGTCTAATTAAATAGGTAAATTTATAAACATCATCAAGAAGAATAGCATAAGTAACACTTCAAAAATACATAAAAGTCTAAACTGCATTTCAAATATATGAACAAAATAGTGTATGATGTGGTTGGATCAGAAAACTCACATTATCAATACTTAGTACAATAGTAAAATACTTCTTCATAATTTGCATTAATGAATAATTTTTGAAGAGTAAGTGGTATCAGAGTGGTAACAACGTCATGTATACAACAGCTATGTAAATGATACAAGATCCCCCCCCTCAAATTACTTTGAATTTTGTGCAACATTTCTGAAAGACCATTTAACATGATGTAAAGAATCATGTCAGAGTGTTTTGCCTTTAACAGCCATAGAGAACAAATATGTACAACAGCAATGGCTGACATGAATAGATCAAACTGGTGACGTCTGACTAGTCCTCTGGATATTTTTAAAATTGAAAACAAACCTACTGCGTCCTGGAACTTCTTCAGATTCTGATGGAGTTTCAACTTCAGAAGCTGCTTCCGATGGAGGTTCAGAAGGATAATCTGAATTTCCATATGCATTATTTAAAATGCTCATAGTTTCAAATGACAGAGGTGCATTCCGTACAAAATTTCCTCCTTGCATATTCTCGATAGCTTTTCTTAACTAGATAAAATAACAGATACATACATTAAAATTTAGTGCTTATTGTGCTACAATAATTAAAATGCATTATTACATGGATATATTGGATACAGAAATAATGCAAAACACAAGGACTTATAATATCTAATGTAAAGTCAAGGATTCGCTTTTCACAAAATGGGAGATTTTGAGTTAATGACCCAAAATTTTACATAAATTCCTATTTAAAAACCAGTTTTAATTCTTGGATTAAAGATTTACATGTGTACTACTCAACTTGTTCAAGCCAAAGCCAATCTTGGTATGATTACTTATTAATAGACATTCAGTTACGTAAAACTTGTTTTGGTAGCCATATTATGCAGCTATTTTATGAACTCTCTGTAATTTGCCATTAATTCATTTCAGTTTTAGTTATCCACGATTGCTATTCGTTGCATAGTTTCCCTAATTTGGGATTCCCTTTTTCAGCTTTCGAAAGATTCAATTGTTTGCAGTCTTTGCATAATTATTTTTCTATTTACTTTTATTCATTTTATTTTTTTCAAATTTTTAAAATGAGAAGCAATGTGTTAACATCATATAATGCTCAATAACAGCAATGAGATGCTATCAGTGAACACTGTCAAAACGTTCACACTTTCATGACCACCAATTTATTACAAATTAAACTATTTATATTTTTAAAAACTAGAAAAAGATAGAAAGTTCCGACTGGCTTACGTCTGCCCACAGAATAATATAGTTTCAACTTACCAGTCGTGTACCTCGGATTGAGCATCATCGCTAACATTAAAATCATAAAACTGCCTAAAACATGATTAAGAGCAGGTTTTAGTTTATTATCTGATTTCTATAATTTTCTAGTTTGTTCTGGATTTTCATTATGTAATTTAATATTTTATATAAGACACTAAAAAAAGAAATAACAATAACTAGAAAAATTTTCTGTTTTAAAAAACTGTAAAAATGACAGTTTGAGTGTAGTGTTTTCATATACACTACCCGACATTGAAAATGCAACACCAAGAACGAGTGGCCCAAAAATTATGCAAATTTCAGGATAGACGCAAGGAGAAGGAACTTGCAGAATATTCCAATTTCGTGCCGTTATTTCTGCTACGGAAATCCCCGCAGAAAATTTGTTCTTATCTCAGAAGGTGCGTATAACAGCAGAAAATGCCAGACCGTCGTCAATCAAAGCAGTTCCAGCAGTCAGAGGATTTTACAAGGGGCATGGTAATCGGACTGAAAAGGGCAGGTTGGTCCATACGGCAAATTTCAGCTGACACACACCTGGACGCGTCCATAGTGCAACGGCTGTTACGAGGCTGGTTGGAATAATGAAATGTGGTAAGTTCCAATGGTGACGGTGCATCCAGAGTGAGGTCAGCATGCGTGGATCGACGCACCCGCCGATAAGTGGTGGCGCACCCACAAGCCAACGATACGTGGATGATGTGCTGCGGCCGGTGACACTCCCCTACCTTTAGGCAGTGCCTTTTATCAGCAAGCTAACACCCTATCACACACTGCTCGCATCAACCAACGTGCTCTGCAAGGTATACAGATGCTTCCCTAGCCTCCGTTCTCTTCTGATCTCTCACCAATCGAACACATTTGGGATGTGATGGAACGCCATTTTCAGATCCTGCCATTGTCGCGTTCAGAAGTCTTAACTGTGGCAAATGGTTCACAGGGAATGGAGAGTCATTCCTCAGGATACCATCCGTAGTCTCTGTACCTAGACGTATTGCTTCATGTATCGTCGTCCAAGGTGGTCCTACAATATATTGAGCCGACGCTGTTCTCGCTCTGTATTATGCATATCTTTTCGAACTAAAGTTCACTTATTGTTCGTTGCGGTCCCTCTCTGTCTGCCGAGTTTCATCACTTTCTGACCACTCCTTCTTGGTGTTGCATTTTCAATTTCAGGTAATGTATGTTAACTCAGACATGAATCACATACCTCTTTCAAAGCCACCACTCCCACTAATCGTCCAATAGCAGTCACGTACGCATGGTTGAGCCCGAGCATAGAAAATAAGGAATGTACCTACAAATAAACATATAAATGAATATTATTGGATAATCAGAATAAGGAAATGAAATAAGATTTAACTTAAGTGGGAAATAATTCCCGTTTAGATACTATAATTCAGGGCCGTCGCATGCGCTAGCTGAGCATTTGCCCAGCGGCCCACGAGCATAGACGCTCCGTGCTAATCCATTACATTTATTTTACTTTTCATTTCTGCGAGTGGTTGTCGCAGAGGCCCCAGCACACTAATTTTCCCAAAGACCTAAAATATAAGATGCCACTGCTATAACTAGGCAAATGAATATAATGTTTATCTTTCTGACACATCGTTAATAGAATATGACAAAAAAGTTAAGCTTAAAATGTTGAAACATTGTGTATGTGTATAACAAAATACGATAGCTGCTTAAGAATAGTTGGTAATCTCAAAATAAACTATTCTAGATTTGGTGCTCTCCCCTTAAATTCCTCTGTTCTTCCAAATTCGAGATCCTTCCATGTTATATAACATTGCTTGAAAAAGGTAACTAAGACTAAAATTAACCAATCACAGCTTGTCTCTACAATTGCATCTACTTCAGTATAAATACCGCTCGCAAGTTGATTGCGCCAATCTTTTCCTAGCTCCTGCCACGCTACCGACTCTATGCTATTCTGCCTGTCTTTCTCTCTTTCTAAACTAACGTCGTATCCATTTTAATCTGTGTATATACGAAAATATTGTAACTGCTCATGATCAAGAAGTATATTATCTACGAAGAATTGTTCTAATATGCTTGAAAATAAAGATTGTTAATTTATCGAAATCCAGTTTCGTTATCTTCGTCAGTACGCATTCAACCCCCTGCCATGACGACTGCACGCTGATTCCTCCAACATACTAAATTATCACAGTTAAAAAAGCAATGTTATATAACATGGAAAGATCTCGAATTTGGGAGAACAGATGAATTTAGGGGGAGAGCACTAAATCTAGAATAGTTTAATTTTGAGATTGCCAATTATTCTTAAAGCAGCCATCGTATTATATTATATCTTACATAGTATATACTGTATAAAATGTATGTATAATATGCATATAAATTAAATTAATACGTTTAAAATCTATCCTATATTGAATAAGAAAAAACCATATGCAAAAATAATAGTGGTAAATTGCACGAAAGGTATAATAAATGTTAAAAGCAAAAATGAAAAAGGCAGAAGCACTTTATATCTTTCATTGCATTATTATCAGGAGGTTGAGGCAAAAGGCACAAATTAAAGTTTAATACCTAAAATAATCTCCGAAATTAATCAAAGTAATCTGTGTTCTTTATCAGTCCAATCCCTACAGTACATAGTAATCAGTGAAAAAAAATCCCAGAACTGTAGCCATCAAAACCATTAACAAGCTTAAAAATCTTTAAATTCTTTTTTTTCTTTATAAAAAATTATTAGATTTTTTAGCAGATCGAGTCCAAAAACCAAAACATGTGAATACAAGCAATTCGACACAAGAAAATATAATAACATGTAAAAATCTGAAACCATACAGACAAGAGGCAGGGCTAAAGAAAAAGGAGGGCTGGGTCATCACCTTGAGGGGAACAATGTCAACACGAACCGTCTTGGAGAGCATACCGGATGTTATGTGACGTCACTTGATTCGTCCCATGAACCTTATAAGAGATTATTTCTTATAAGGCCCATAATTCGCCCCCTCGCCTAGTGACCAGAGCTTCAGTGCAAAAGATTGGATCTTTAGTTCTTAGTTTCAGAGAAAGAGATTTTCTTTTATTTGGAAATTATAACTGAGGATACTTTTAAATTGAATTTGTATTTAGAAAGTGCTTGTAATGAGAAACCATTGAAAAAATGGTACCGTGTGCTGTTGCTACTTGCAGTAATACGAAAGAAACAAACGCACAAAAACATGCAGGTAAGGAAAGAATGGCTGCACAGGTTTCCAAAAGCGGAAATTGTCCAAAAAAAAAAAAAAAAGAAGCTCGAATATGCAGCAATCGCTTCAATGAATCTGATTATAATGATGGTATGAAAAACAGGTTGCTAGGATTTCCGATAAAAGAGGTACTGAAGTCATCTGCTATCTTAACTGTTAATATACCTGACTTGGTTTATTTTTCAGGGTAGGATATGAATGGAGCGAAATTTAATTGAAGACCCCATTCTTAGTGCCCACTGCCCCACAACGAATAATAGCCAACTCAATCAATCAATCAATATGAGTATGACAGGAATATCTCGCGCGGGGCGACGTGTCCTGCTCGATGACAAATACGCCAAAAAGGCACATCACAGTAGAAGTTCCGGACGTAGTAAGTTTCCAGCAGGAAAAGTCTTGAGGTGAGAAGAATTTAAGACATCACAGGTATAAGAAGTCATATTATCATAACAGCTAAAGTTCATGTGTGATCCACGAGTTAAGTCACAACGTGACGCCATACATCGAAGCCCACTGAAACTAAAGAGAAAATTTAGTAAATCATCATACGAAAGGTGAACTAAATTACATGTCCATTCAGATTATCTCTTTGACGATCCCCAAGGCAAGTAAAATCTTCTCTTGGGGGAACTGCAGCTTTTGGCATTGCTCCGCAAACTCCATAAATTTGCATACCAGTATTTTAAAATTATCATCCATCAGGAAATCCTTTTCATCTTGCCTCACAACATCAGAGTAAGATTTCGCATTTGGGTTTTTATCTTTGAATGCTCGCTTCTCATTCGACGGAGAACTGCTAGTAGGAGAAACGGAGAATCTTCTATTGGTTGAATGAGATTGCTTATTTAGATTTTCAGTATTGCGAATTTTCTCTCTAAATTCGCAGATTTTGGGCGACGCTACATGGTCTAATTTACAGTTGACGCAGGTATGCCTTTCATCTTTCTGTAATTTACACGTGTAGGTAAGATGATCTTTTCCGCACTTCATACATCTTGGTAAGTTGTTGCAGAATAGCTGCCCATGTCCATATCGTTGGCATCGAAAGCACATCATAGCGTTTCTGCTGCTCTTAAATTTACGAAAAGTTACCTTAAGGTCAAGTAGCTTTTTCTTTCTATAAATGCTTCTTCCAGCATTGGTTGTCTGAAGCTAGACATAGAAAACGGGAAGTTTTACTTTTGAACCATCTGTTTTCTGAGTGAGTTGAGAGACTTTAATCACAGGGAATTCTTCGCTGCAAAGTTCATTCTTAATATCCTCCGTGGAAGAATCGTCGGTGAGACCTCTGATTACAACCTTTAAAGGAATATCCTTCTTTGCTCTAAAAGTGTTAAATTGAATTTTCATGCTTCACCAGGATAGCAAGAGCACGGTCCCGATGTTCAGCAGAATCAAACAGGCTGGTTATCTTGTGTCTAGTCAGCATTCCCGTAAAGTTCAATAACTCCGTGTTTGGAGAAGAGACCTCTTATTTTGCTCCATGACACCTCCGGTCGGAAATAAATGATAGACGGGACTCTTTCCTTCTTTATAACTAGCGTGAAAACCTCAGAGTTTTCATGCGAGACGTCTTTCGTAGAAACTTCTTTATTCACATCCATGGGTTCTGCCGGGGGGGGGGGTGGCACTAAAGACAGCCCATCGAAGTTATTATTCGTGGAAATATCCGCGTCAGTCTTTGACATAGGAATTGATAGGTTAATTACTTGGCTCAGGAGTACGAGTAATAGGCAATTTGGCTGTTTTCTGCGGCTTGATCCAACCACCATCATCATGAGGATTTGAGTTCGATACCAAATCTTTCTTAAATTCTGAGGCAGCAGGCAGCGATTTCGCAGCTAGCTTATTTCTTCTCATATTTTGCCGACGGATGAGTTCAAAATAATAAACTTGTCGCCTTTCCTAAACTGCTAGCGTGATCGGGATCATAAAACTGACTACGATCCATATCCTGGGAATCCACGATACCGTAGAAGATTTTTTTCACTCCTTCGTAAAGCGGCTTTGACGGGTTTGCCCTCTTTCAATTGGTTTGAAGATCATCGACAGTTCTAAGTGCCATTAAAGAGTTCTTTATCCTCAGGATTATTTTTTGAGTGCCCAAAGCAGTGCAGATCAGCGTAGGACTGATCTACGAGAACAGCGCGGTGCTCGTTAGGCATAGCGAAGCAGGTAAGCGTACGAGGCGGGCACGTCTAACTAAAGTCATGTGACAACAACCAAGCAAGAGCAGGAGCAGGAAGATCCGCACCTTATCCGCACAAATATTGCCGGAATATCGCGCAAGGCGCGACGTCTCCGGCTCAATGATAAGCAAGGCCAAGAAGGCACATGACGTTAGAAAATGACGGACATTAGAGGTCTGAAATGGGTAAAAAAGGGATGACCCGGAGTCACAGTCCGAAAACGGCCAAAGACAGAGGAGGATACAACGAATCGGAGCAGTAGTGAGGGCTAACTGAGAGTCATGTCTGCGCTATACTTGAAGACAAAGACAAGATCATGATAAATTAAGCAAACATAAATAAATACACTGCATGACAAATTAAACAATACATACAAGTTAAAAGATAAATGGGAAAAAGTTACAATAAAATATCACTGAAATACAAGATACATAAAGGATAAATAAAGCAAAAACAGTATTTACATGAATATGTAACAAAAATTGGGTAGGAAAGTTTGAGTCACGGGTGAGATAGGCCGCAAGGGGTCTAAGATCTGAGACCATTTCGAGAATTTCATAATTGAAAATATTAAGCTGTCCCAGGTGGGAACAAGTCCGGGCCTTCTTGAAGAAATTGCCGTTCATTCTATGGAGAAATTTATCGACAGTCTCGATCTGCAGGTCATTATGGAGTGTACCACTGGAGACATAGCGATGAGCACGGGTAATCCGTCGTAAGAACTTATTCTGAGTAATCTGCAATTTGCATAGGTTAATTGTGCGAACCGCCGACCATGCAGGCGATACGTAGGCAAAAACGGGCTTGATAATGGTAATATAAATATTCTGCTTTCTCCTTAGGTCTAAGTTCGAGTCTGCAGCAAGAAGAGGCGTGAGATTCTGGATAGCTCTGAGCACTTTTCCCCTAACATAGTTGATGTGCTCCTTCCACTTGAAGTCTGAAGTATACTTAACACCAAGATAAGTGGTCTTAGTGACAATCGGCACAACAGTGTTGAAAAGCTTGAGCTGAGCCGTGACTGGCGCCCATGTGCGCTTCTTCTTAATAATTAGGAGATTCGACTTATCCGCATTGATTGCAATTCTCCACCTCGAACACCACTGCTCGATCTGAGGCATGAGTCTCTGAAGCTTTTTGATGGCATGATTCGGGCAGAAGGACTTGGCTGCAATAGCAGCATCATCTGCGTAACATGCAATGTAGTAGCTGAGGTCCATGTTCATAGTAGGAAGATCAGCAACATAAAATAGATATAACACGGGCCCGATAATCGAACCCTGCGAGACGCCGGCGTTGTTGCGCTTGCAATCAGAAGTGTCCTTTCCAAGCTGCACAAAAAATGAGTGGATGAGAAGTATGAGTTCTTTGCTGAACTGGAATCCTATTAGCTTGAGGATAAGCCCCTCATGCCAGACGCGGTCGAATGCCTTCGCCACGTTCAGCATGAGTTAGGCGACTTTCTGCTTATTATACAAGGCGCCCACAATATACTCATTGAGACGCACGAGCTGCTTCGTGGTCGATAGGGTCTTTCGGAAACCGAACTGCTCCAAGGGTAACTTGTCAAGGTATGGCTGCATTCTACTAAGAATCAGTCTCTCTAAAATCTTGCCCATGCTGGGCAGTAAGCTAATAAGCCTATAGCCCTCCGGATTCGTCTGGTCCTTTCCAGACAATTTGGCCTTTTTCCACTGTCTGGGGAAGTAGCTGTTGTAAAGGCATGCATTTAGTATTCCAGTAAATCTAGTGATGATACCGAGTGGAAGCCACTTGAGTGCAATGTTGTTAATATCGTCAAATCCGGGCGCTTTCCTGTTCTTGAGCTTCTTGATAATTTCCGTAATCTCGCGGGGAGAAGTAAGTTCAAGAGAATTCTGAGCATTGGGGGCATTAAACCAGTCATTAACAGAAGAGCTGACATCTTAAACAAAGTTGTCATCACATGGCCAATTATTTGGACAGAACTGCTTCTCGAAGTGCTCCGCGAGGAGACGGGCCTTGTCCTTATTTGTGAGGGCGATCTTGTTCTCCGTGTAGACTGGCTTGCTAACAGTGGGGGTATTCTTGAGCCTTTTCACAAAAGACCAAAAGTTATTATCAGGTTCATTAAAACTCGTGATCTTGTCTTCCCAAAGGTGCGTGGAGATTAAATTTTTGATTTCTTTATTAAGCTTAGTAATCTGCCTTTTGGTGTGCGGAACCCAGGTGACGTGGAACCTCTTTCTGAGCCTATTCCTGTCTTTAATGTGTTCCCTGATATGGCTAGGAAGTCGATCTGCAATGTGCTGCTTGGGAATGCTCCTGGTAGCCTTATTATACGCAGCGTTGATTTTCATCGTGAGCTGATTCACAGCAAAATCAATATCCATAGGCGTGCTGAGACTGAATGTATCAGAGGCTCAGAGGCGTTATCATCCAGGAGGTCATAGGAAAGCTTCCAGTTCTTGGTAGTGCCAAGAGTGGCTACAACCGGGCAGTGATCGGAGCTCATTTCTTGGATAACTTCAAAGTAGAGAGGCAAGGCAGTAGTGGAAAGGAACAAATCCAAAATATCACCCCGATGTGGGTTGTGCGGTAGAAAAGTATACTCACTCGGAGCATAAAATAGACAGGGTAATTATTAATGAACTCCATCAGATGTTCACCATTCTTGTTCGTCTTCCGGCAATACCACTCCTTATTCTTGGCATTAAGATCACCTGCCAAAATCACATTCTTATTAGTGTCCAGTATATTTGCCAGCCTGCTAATTTCTAAGAGCAGGAAGAAAGCACAACCTTCACAGATAAAGGCCACATCGATGAATATGGGATTTCGAAGAATCATCACATCGACGAATAGCGAATCGACCACATCGACGAATTGTCAGCTTTTTGATGCCCCACCTTATATACGAAGGCTGAAACAGAACAAAGAAAACTCATGAACTGCACGAAGCTGCTTTTCCTCGCAAGAAGATGGGTGCTAAAACGAGTCATTTAACCTTATTACTGGGACATTTCAATGAGATTACAACCCACTATTTTCGTATGTATTTACATCAGATGCTTAATTTTTGGACATGAGGATATTTGACTTTGCATAGCATTTAAGAAGAGATGAGTATCAGCTAGTGCAACAAATACTGTTATAATATTGTTATTCTAGATATACTCAAAAATATATCTGAAACTAAAATATTACTTTATGATGAAATACATGAGGGCAAAATGTATAGATGAATTACTTATTAAACCATCTTCTTTCTTAAGTATCTCAAGAAAATTAGATAAGCAGCATCAATCATATGTTGCAAATCAAATTACACCACGCACTGCATCATGAAAGAAGAAGCATATACTCAGATATAGTACCAGAACGATGCAAACGTGCTAGAGACTAATAACTAAATGGTATGGTTTGTTGTGCACTTTGAATATAAATATTGAATTAGTTAAATACGATAGTTCATGCTCTATAAATGTTCGTAGGTGGGCATTTATATATATAAAGTAATGTAATTTTGAAAAAAAAATCAAACTTGAAAATTTATTATTAAATCATAGCCTCTTCCTTATGGAGGGTGTGAACTTGAAATTACGTTAGTGCTTTATAGTAGTGTTTGAAACTATACCAACATACACTTTAGAGCAATAAAAAACGTTGATATAGTTTTAAACCACATACATACACACCTATGACCATACAATATTGTATTAAAACAAAAATACAACAAAGAAAATCTTTTAAATCATATTTAAAGAGAAATATTTCATCATACAAGATTTAAAATAAGTGTAGTAAGAACTTGTTTACATATGAGCGCTGAAAGAAAGAATTAAAAAAAAAAAAAAAAAAAAAGCTGTTTACTAGTATGCAAATATATAAGTAAAGCACGATTACAATACATCTTTGCATTATTAAATAACTAAATAACATTTCATTGCTTGTCATATTGTGACAAAAAATGAAGAACTCGCTGAGCAGTTCATAATAAACTTGCAGGAAACGAAAATGAGATTTCTTTCCAATAGCTTACTCACTCACAGTTCTAATGATCTAGCTCATTTTTCACAAAACGTTACAGTTAAAAAAAAAAATAACACTTTTTACCTTCATTAATGAAGTTCTTTCGACTAACTGAAAGGGAGCAGGGTCAATATGGCATTTGCTAAAATCTACTGGAACATTTAATTGTTCTTCCTCCCATGCTAATTGCTATAGGAAAAAAGAACATTTTTCAGAGACATGTACATGATTTTTTAAATATCAACTTTAAAATAAACTATTAATGTACAGGAAAAAACACTTACAGGCATGAAAAAAAAAAATGGAAGCGGTTTTTTACCAAAAAAGCTCTTAGTAATACAGTAGAAAGTCCGTAATTCGGAATCGTCGGGACTTCGGCGATTCCAGATTAGGGTTTTTTTCCGGATTATAGATCATCAATTTAAATCTGGTAAGATGACAGGCAGAAATTATACAGTTAAGAATATGAAACCGTAATTTATGAAATAAAGAGCAATTATGATCTAAATAAAAGGTATCAAAATTTACAAAAAAAAAAAAAAAAAAAGCTTAATATTTATTTGTTTACTTTATTAAACATTTCTTTCAATGTAAGTTGTTTAAGTTGCTTAGTTTTTTTTTTTTTTTTTTTTTTTTTTGTGCTAATACTTTCTCTTTAATTCTATAAACAGACATAATTTCGTGTTCAGTTACAAAGTTCCACTGTTCAAGTCCTGTAATTGTTGTGTCGAGAATACCGACTAACTTGTCAATCGAAATTTTTTCGTTTTCAATAACCTCTCTGTCACTTTCTTAACTATCGGAAGCGGTATTTTCTGGATCTAGAACCATACTACAGATTTCGCCGTCCGTTAATTGATTGATGATTGGGGCATTGTCGTCGTAATGAAAAACTTCTGTCATATCATCTTCATTTATTACCGCTTTTCCCCATTTCTTTACAAAATCCAATAACTGAAAAATTTCACCTTTAGTTTGCGATGTCCGAAAACCTTCAAATTCGCGGGTTATCATCTTCATCGTCCTCACCATGAAATATGGTTAGCTGGCCATAAATTATGCCAAGCATTTTTTTAACGTATCTGGAGACACATCCTCCCACGATCTTGCGATGCTCCACACAGCAGATTTTATGCTAAAAAATTTCAAAAGTCTTGAATAGTCTTGCCATTGTTCAAGAAATTTAACATAGATTTTAAAAATGCTACTTTATACTTGCATTTCAGCTCGTGCACTATTCTCATATCCATAGGTTGAATGATAGACGTACAATGTGGAGGGAAGAATAATACGGATACATTATCTTTCAATAAAACTTTAACTGAAGCATGCGCCGAAAAGTTGTCAACAATCAGGACTATTTTTGAGTTATCAGGTAAACCAACCGAATTCAAATGCCGCCGAGCCTCGGATATAAAATGATTTTCAAACCAATCATTCATCAACGCTTGTGTAATCCATGCTCTTTTTTTTTATTTGCGCGATATATAACGGGGAAAATCGTTACCCATTTAAATGCTCGAGGTCGTGCATGTTTTCCGATTACGAAACGTTTCCACTTGTGCGTTCCTGCAGCATTTGCGCACGCTAAAATTGTTAGTCTCGCTTTGGAAGCTTTGACACCAGTTTGAGCCTTTTCTGTAGAGGTTCCCAAGATATTTATTTCGCTGTACATATTGCCATAAAAGACAAGTTTCATCAGCGTTGTAAATTTGTTCTGGAGATAATTGTTCACTAGTAATGAGTACAATGAATTCATCTGCAAATTGTTCAGCAACTTCAGTATCAGCTGAAGCTTTTTCACCTGAAATTTTTAATTGTCTTATACCATGGCGATTTTTACATTTGGTTAACCAACCTGTCGAATATGTGCACTCAGTGTTTTCATGAAATATTTTGGCTTGAGCCATTAGCATTGGACCCGTCAATGGCACGCCCTCGCTGCAACGCTGTCTGACCCATTCAATCATCACTTTGTCATGATCATCACTTTTAGCATAACGAACTCTTTTTATGTTATTCACTGCAAGTGGGGTGTCGGAATCCACAAAAAATTCAAAAAGTTCCTTTTTTTTTTTTGCGTAGGTCATATACAGTTGACTTTCCAATGTCATACTCCTCGCATAATTTTGAGACGGATATGCCTTTATTCATTTTTTGCAGCAATTCCACTTTTTGTTTGATGGACATCGAAACATGCTTTCGCTCTGTAGATCCTTTGGCAGCTCCAGAATTGGAAACTCTTTTGACATAACCGAAAGTTCAAGCTTAATTTTTATAAAATTACTCTAACAGTCTGCAAAAAATAATAAGCCGGATCCAATTAGAAGATTAAGGAACAGCGCAATCTGCAAAATTAACTGAAATGCCTTAGAATCAGTAAAAATAATTTTCGTCTAGCTTATACCGTCCGTTATACATTAAACACACATGCGTAAACGCATTACGCTCATGCGTAAAGCATACAAAAAAGTTTGTGGCTTTGAGGTCCAGATTATAGATCATTCCGGATAATGGACGTCCGGATCACGGACTTTGTACTGTATAAAATAGGATCTGGACTAGCAGAATTTTCTCTAATGAGCAATTCATAGTTTCAAGGGCAAGGGATTCATTTGAACTAGATTGGTATACTCAGACTGTTATGAAAGCTCATGACAAAGACTGCCTGTGACACATATGAAACCATACGACTCACAAATGGTTGTAAAACTCAAACGTATTCCTCATGAATGTCCAGTGATATAACTAGAAATTTTAATTTACATTAATTAAATATAATCACATTTCAATTTATAGGTATCTTTTGGACTATACTAACATAAAATAGTTTCAATTTACAACTTCATATATTATTTAGGAAAAACAGCTTGAAGAAATTCTTAAAAAAATGTTAGGAGGCATTATTCATAGTGGCAAATGGGAATGGGACAAAAAGAAGTTCATTTTTTTCCCCAAAACTCAATTTTCCTCATAGCATTTCCCACATTATACTTTACATTGGCATTTGCTTTCTTAAAAGTGAAAATAAGTTAAAACTTTTAATAAGTATGAAGTTTTAGCAATAATTTATTAATAAGTTATCATGTAAAAGTTTATACAAGTACAGTAATCATTAATAGCTTTTATTTCAATCCTTTCATAGTTGCCAGTGAAAACTGCATGTTTCATTTCATATACACATTGCATAGGCTGACCATACGTCCGAACCGAACAATATCGTTTTTCCATATTTCCTAGCCGTCTACCAATTTGATAAAAAATCTTCTGTTTTAAATGAAGTCTATAAATATACTAAGCAATCATAAATTGCTATTCACAACCTGTAGTGGTAATATCAGTATCAGGAATGATGGGATCAAAAGAAGCTGAACTGTTAACATTGAGAGATGCATTATTCAAAGAATTTTAAAACAAGTGAGGCACCTAAATCCCTCTGAAATAAAGTGAACATTTCTACATCTGATAGATGAGTAAGAAATTTTCTGAAATGAGTGGAAATCGTCATTATTTTTAAGATTACTTTTCAACATTGAGTTTATTCTTTCCAGGAAAACGTATCTTCTATTATGAACAATATATTGTCAAAGAAGAAATATATGCATTGTTCGAGAATATACGTACTCATGAAACACAAACACCAAGATTTAATGGACTGTAGCTTTATTTCTTTTAACTTCTGTTTGGATGGACACTCTTGCCATCGCATAGGTGCACCTCCCAGCACGCAATCAAACACAATAATAATGGCCGCTAGCTAACCACGTTGTCGTTTTCTCCCCTCGTGGTTGCCAGATCACTTCTGCCTTAACATACCGCCCGGGTTGGGCATTTGTTACATAGTTAACAATGACCAAAATTAAACAGTTTTAAATCACCATATAGTCCAAATCATATATCAGAAAATTTAAATTGATACACATGAACAAAAGCAATAAACATAATTAACCACAGAACATAAAATGCACAACATCTAAATTAAAATACAATGCATATATATAACAATTTTTTGAACTCGGGAAATATACATGAAATTATGTAACATCTACTGGTAGTACAGCTAATTTAGTTATTGGTCTTTTTAAAAAACCTGACTTGGTTCTTACAATACAAACTCTAACCTTTTTATCCTTACCATAAATTACCTCTTCTATTTTACCCAGTAACCAAGTCGAAGTGGGCATGTTGTCTTCCTTTACTAAAATTATAGTGCCCTTTTTAACGTTATCCTTAGAGAAATACCACTTAAATCGTTGCTGTAAATGACTGATGTAATCATTTTGCCATCTTTTCCACAAATATTGCGTTACTTTAGTAGTGCGCTGCCAGCGCTTTAAAGAACTATCAGAAAAATTAGTTAAATCAGGCTCTATTATTGATGATAAAGGTCGCCCGACTAGAAAGTGTGCGGGCGTAAGAGCTTCTAAATCATTGGTGTCATTTGACAAAGGGGATATTGGACGTGAATTTAAAATTCCTTCAATCAGGTTCAAAATTGTAAGAAACTCCTCAAATGTAAAAATCAATCTCCCAACTGCACGCTTAAGATAAAACTTAAACGACTTTAACACCTGCCTCCCAGATACCTCCAAAGTGAGGAGCCCTGGGAGGGATAAACTTCCAATGAATTCTTTCAGATGTCAGATATTTGGTTAAGAATTCATCAGGGTATTTCAACAAATTGTAGAGTCGCTTCAATTCATTGCTAGCCCCAACAAAATTTCGAGCGTTATCTCTAAATAAGGTTGCGCATTTACCCCTTCTAGAAATAAATCGCCTCAAAGCAGCAATAAATGATTCTGTAGACAAATTTGAAACGATCTCGAGGTGGACTGCACGAGTCAAGAGGCAAACAAAAATTGCAACATAAATCTTGTGCACTACACTCTTCTTCTGAGTTGTATACTTTATACCAAAAGGGCCACAAAAGTCAACACCAGTATGGTTAAAGGGAAAGGATGGATTCAGTCTCTCTAATGGTAAATTTCCCATCTTTTGATCCAGCAATACTGGTTTTACTTTGGCACACGTAACACATTCTCTTACTATCTTTCTAGCAAGATTACGCCCACTTATCGGCCAAAATTTCTGTCTCACACTATGCAAGAGCGCTTGTGCTCCAGTATGAAAGTTTCGAATATGGTATTGTAACATAATTAAATGAGTCAGTTTATGATTTTTTGGCAGGACAGCAGGGTGCTTTGTGTTAAAGGGTAAGTTAGCTTCCTGCAGTCTACCACCTACTCTAATAACTTGAGATTCATCTAAAAAGGGACATAAAAATTTTAACTGACTATTTTTACATACTTCCCTTCTCTTACTTAAGTTCTTGAATTCTTCAGGAAAGTTTTGACACTAGACTAAGGAAAGTAATTTATTTTCACTTAACGAAACCTCATCTACTGTCAGATGACCTACTTGTTTTTCCTTGGATCTACAATTTCTTATAAATCTTAAAACACAAGCAAAAACATTAATTAATTTAGCATAACAATTAGTAATACTAAAACATAATCCAAAAGAGAATTTTTACCAGTTACGGTCAAATTTACATTAGAAATAAGTTTCAGTTCGTGCACATAGTTCTCATTTGAATTTTCAAAGTTATTATTAACACTATAATTGATGACCTGTTGATGCAGAAAATTTGGTCCTTGAAACCACAAAGAGTTGTCAGCAATAATTTCCGGTCTCAGACCGCGAGAAATTATGTCAGCGGGATTGTCTGCTGTTCTGACATGTTGCCAGCAGAAATCCTTAGTTAGCTCTTGGATACGAGCTACTCTATTTGACACAAACACTTTTAGAAGATGAGGAGATGTAGCAATCCAAGCTAACACAATTGTTGAATCTGTGTACAGAATAACTTTGTCAACATATAAACTCAAAGATGTTATTACCTTACACACAAGTTTGGAAAGGAGCTCTGCTGCACACAACTCCAGACGAGGAATGGTTATTACCTTGATAGGCGATACTCGAGATTTGCTGCAATGTAAAGTCACTTCGCCAATTTTAGAGACACAGCGCAAGTAAATTACTCCACCATATCCAAACTTTGAAGCATCAGCAAAACAGTGGAGCTCAATTTATTTAATTGATTCTATTAGAGTGCAACGAGGGACTTTGATTTGTTTCAACTCTGGTAGGGCCTTTTGAAATGTCTCCCATTCTTGTCGCTCTTTGAAAGGAAGTGGATCATCCCACTCTAGATGTAAAAGCCACAGCCTTTGCAGGAATATCTTAGCACGCATGATTATAGGCCCTAGGAAACCTAAAGGATCAAACAGTTTAGCAATATCTGCCACAACCGTGCGTTTTGTACAGATTTTTGACGAACTAGACACAGTAAAACTAAAAGAGTCTTCTTCTGGATTCCATCTTAAACCCTTTACGGTGTCTTTACGGTGCTTTGTGAAGATTCTCCAAAACGATACTCTTGTTTTTCGAATGGAACTTGTTCTAAAAGAATTTTTTCGTTTGAGCACCACTTGTGCAATTCCATTTTCGCAGATTGTAGCATGTCTATTAACTACCACTGCAATTCTATAGCAGAGGTGACATCTTCTGCACCAGACAAAATGTCATCAACATAAAAATCGTTGAGTGTCGTTTTAGAAGCCAATGGATACTTATCTTTTTCATCTAAGGCTAACTGCCTCAAAACTCTTGTTGCTAAAAAAGGCGCTGATTTTGTTCCATATGTTACCGTAAATAATTGATAAAGTTTAGATGCATCATTCAACGTATTTTTCCAAAGTATGCATTGAAGTTTTCGTTGCTCAGGATCTATACGAATCTGCCGATACATCTTGCATATATCAGCAGTGAAAGCCACCTTGTGTTTTCTAAATCGTAGCAAGATAGAAAACAGGCCATCTTGAACTACACCTCCATTCATCAAACAGTCGTTTAACGAAAAACCAGACGATGAAGGAGCCGATGCGTCGAATACCACTCGTAACTTAGTTGTACTGCTGTCTGCCTTATAAACACCATGATGAGGCATTATGTATTTAGAAGTTTCCGTCACACTCTGCATTTTTTGCATATGCCCTAACGCTTCATATTCACTCATGAACTCACAATACATCCTAGACATGTCAGGGGTTTTGTCTAGTCTCTTCCACAAATTATTTAACCGTTGGGTGGCTAATTGCGAAGAATCACCCAAATGAACATCTTGCCTTAATGGTAGCGTCACTACATATTTACCCTCAATATCCCTCTGATGGGTTTTTCTAAAATGCTCCTCACATTCTACTTCTTTATTTTTTAGTTTGAGAGATTCTGTAACAGCCTCAATTTCCCAAAAGGACTTGATTAGTGAATTTAAGTCTTCTTCGACTTTCATAAATCCGCACTGAATCGTATTGCCTGAATTTGAACCAACATTTACACCGGTAGCAATGTATCCAAATACGGAATTTTGAAGAGTTAAATTAGAATTTCGTGGATGAATTTGATCAGCCTTCAATAGTTCATAAAAGCATTCTGCACCTAACAAGGCATCTATTTTCTGGGGCTTGTTAAAATGAGGATCCGCTAGTTTGATCTTTTGTGGAAGCTGTGAAAATGAAAGTTTAAAATAATTCACTGGTACTAAATCATTAATTTTAGGTACAACAAAGAATTCAAGAGCTCTGTGGTAATCACGCTTGTTTGATACAGCAGTAAGCTTGGATTTTACCGATAGAGCTTTTCCATTTAAACATGAAATTGATATGTTAATTTTACTCCCTTTTATTCCAAGCCTATTAGCGAAATCATAGGTGAAACACGAACACTGACTTCCGCAGTCAAGTAAAGCTCGACAAGCAATAAAATTCCCACAAGAATCTTTAACATAAATAATAGAAGTAGATAGTAATACCTCCTTCGAAATCACTTGTGAAGCAGTTACAGACGAACCAATAAATTCCGAATTGTTTATTTAGTTGCAATTAGATAACATTTCAAAACATCTGGTGTCAGGGTTTAGATTCGAGTTGTCTACTAAAGGAGGGTCAGAATTATTAAGCGGTGCTTCCTCCTTCCCCACACAGCTCGCTATAGTAGCAGGTGAATGCGAAATGTCTTGATTGGGAAAATGCAGTAAACTATGGTGTTTTTTCATGCATTTTGAACAGCTGAATTCTGAACGACATTTCTTTGCAATATGAGTCGGATTAAAACCCAAGCAATTAAAGCATAATTTATGTTTCTTAACAAATTCAAGACGTTCACTTACAGTCATTTTCAAGAAAGAATTACATTTATACAACTTGTGAAAATTGATACTTTTACAACAAATACATTTAAAATCTTGACCTTTAACATTTGACACTAAGGCAGTCACCTTTTGAATAGGTTGACCCTTTTTTGCATTAAACACATTAGATGACTTTGACGACTGCAAAGTTCTAGCATGATTTTTTAGAAATGTAATAAGCTCAGATAATTTAGGTAACTCACTTGTTTTTGAATCTCTTTCCCACCAAAGACGAGTGGAAACATCCAATTTTTGCATCAAAATATATGCAAGAAATGTTTCTGCGAATACCTCTATTTTTTGGTCTAATATTTCCAGAGACCTTACACTTTCATTCACTGTGTCTACTAATTTCAAAATAGAAGACGGGCTTTCATTTTGTATGGGAGAAATTGACATGAAACGCTTTATCTGAGCGAAAACCTGATCACGTTTATTGGAGTATCTCTCTTCTAAAAAATCCCAAGCAATTTTATAGTTATTGTCACAAATTGTGACTGATTGAATAATCCTAGCTGCTTCGCCATGAAGCGATAACTTCAAATACGAGAGCTTTTGGGAATCCGATAATGCATTATTATTATGAATGCTTGAAATGAAAAGATCCCGAAAGCTTAACCAATCTTGAATATTTCCACTAAAAGACGGCAAGTTTAATTTAGGTAATTTCATACCTTGTGCACTGGTATTTTCAATCTTTACATTACTTGCATCTTTAGCACTAAATTTTGACATTTGTCGTTTAACCTTAACCCACAAAGTATCAATACTGTCTTGAACAGTTTGTTGTTCAGTTACATATTTGTCAAACTCTTTTTCATCAACTATTACAAATAATTTATCAAAAATATCTGAACATTCATTATTAAATTTTGCACATTTATTTTCAAAAAGTTGTAACTGAAATTCATCACAAGTATATTTTTCGAAGTCTGATGTCGCTTTCGTTATATTTGACTTTAAAATTCTTTTCTTAATTAAAAATGCTTCCATAATTAACGTTAATTAATAATACCGAACATATGAGCAAATTCACTTACCTCCGTTTGAGGTACTCCAAATGAACCCGAAATTTGTAAATCCAAACACACACTAATTTTTATGTCGAATGTGAAGTAACATATCACACTTTTTTATCAATTTAACACTTCACCTTTAAGCTTTTTAACCAGCACTTTATCCATAGGCACTAATCTTCCTACCGGGTTGCACGGACCACAATATATTCGAGAATAAACATACTCATGAAACACAAACACCAAGATTTAATGGACTGTAGCTTTATTTCTTTTAACTTCTGTTTGGATGGACACTCTTGCCATCGCATAGGTGCACCTCCCAGCACGCAATCAAACACAATAATAATGGCCGCTAGCTAATAGAGCTGGAGCAAATCGCATGTATTCGTTACCGAGTAACGGGTACATCGGCTGACTCGAAGTATCGATTCGGTACTCACAAATTCATTTCGTTACTCGCATCTGTCGTATGATGCGGTTTATTCGAGTACGAATGATGCGGTTGCTGTTCGAATACGTATGATGCGGTTGCTATGCAAATACGAATGATGCGGTTTCTATGCGAATACGAATGATGCGGTTGCTGTTCGAATACGAATGATATATTTGCTAACAATACCCGTGTGCCACATTTTTCATTGATAATTTCGAATTTTTTTGGTTAACTCATCGGGCAAACTCTTGTTTACGTTATGTGTTTTAGTTGAAATATTGTTTAGTTGTTGATATTTAAGAAAATGATCAATTTTGATAGCGTGAAGCGTTATTTTGTATTTGCTTTTCACATTTAGATATATAGTGCATATTATGTTTGTAATTTGAAAATTTAGATGATTATTGATTTTTTTTCTTGAGCGTGCCATAGGGAGATTTTATTGATTTGAAATATTTATATACTGCACTTGGGTATTGTTTAAATAAGAATATGTAGGTTAATATAAGTTCTTTACTTCCTTGTACGAAATAAAAAGGAAGTAAGTATTGTAATCGAGAAAAATTTTTGGGTATCATATTTCAACGGAAATATCCATTTTTGAAGATTACAGAATCCATGTGAATTATTTTTTTGGATAACGTCTGTACTAACAAACACAATTTTTTTTTTTTTTTTTTTCCAGAAACGGATTGTTAAATGTAATCCCATTTACTCTAAGCTGATACTTATGACTAATGATTATGACTCTAAGTTGATACTTGAAAGCGATTTTTTCGTGATGTGTAAGTACGTATATATGCATTTCGCATAACTCAAAAACGATTAGTTCTAGAACGTTTAAAGTTTGTATATGGGCCCGTTATAGCATCTAGATGTGCACCTCCCTTTTTATTGCAATCGGTAATACTACGAAACGTAAATATGTATATTTAAATAAATTATAATTAAATGTAAAGTACATATATATATATATATCCTTATAATTAAATGTAAAGTACACACATATATATATATAAATATAAAATAAAAGCCAAGTAAGGCGAAAATAAAAGCCTTGGTTTTTATTTTATTTATTTATCACTAAGTTACTTGGCTTTTATTATTTTACCAGAGTATAGATAGAAATTTGGTTATGTAGCCTATTCTTCTAAAACTACGTTTCGTCGCTGCCTTCCCCCCACCAATTCCCCTCTTTTTTTTCGGTTTCGGATTATTTGGTTACGGCAATGCACACTAGGGCTATTGCCTAAGGGAAGGGATGCCTTCGTGGAGGACTTTTTAAAAGACACTGGCTCATATGCAAGTTACACATGGGGAAAGCCACGAAAACGACCGTGCAGCCAGCCGTTAGCCGGGAATTGAACCCCGAAACGAACTATTAGTCTTCAGCGACTTTACCGCTCGAGCGCTGGTGGGCTCTTCGCTGTTTTCAAAATAGGTGTTCACTTTACGATAAAGCAAGCACCTGTTTTCTTCAATTAAAACAGGTTGATGACTCTTACTACTTCATTCTCACTTAGCTTTTGATTTCTAATATTGATTCAATATTTTCTGTAGACATTCTGATTAGAATAATGGATTTCAAACATGTGCAAAAGGTGTGTATCTGAATGTAATTAGGTTTTTATAACATAGGGCCCATTTTATTAATTTATAAAACAATATTATCGCTGTTTAGAACCACATTATCGCTGTTTTGAAAGAAAGCAAAAATGTGACAAATGTATAATGAACATTAATATACATGCTTTACTAGAAATTCACCCTTTCGTCATTAGCGGTTCTGATGAAAGGAATGGGGAGAAGCAGCAAACGAAATAATGAATAACGGACAAATAACGAAATCTAATCTTTAATGCCATCTCCCAATTTCTTTAGCCCAACAGCGGTCGAGCGGTAACGTCGTTGAACACTGGTAGTTCGGTCTGAGGTTCGAATCCCGCGAACGGGCTGGCTGCATGGGTGATTTCGTGGTTTTCCCCATGTCTAATGTGTATACCAGCAATTTCCCTTAGAAAGTCCTCCACGAAGGCATCCCCCCTTTAGGCAGATAGCCCTAGTGTGCTTTGCCTTAATTAAATACACCAACCCAGTTTCTTTATTTGTATTTGGGAAAGTTTTATTGTCACTATGAAAAGTGAAATTTGATATGGATACCGCATAACTTTTTAAATTATACTTATTTTTGCTGCACTTCATTTAAACGTATTTCCTCGAATTATTCTAACTTAATTAAGCGATACCCGAAGGCAACTTACAAATGGCATCAAACACTGCGAATTTTGAAATTAAATTTCCCGGTCAATCTCTGCCTACGGGACTCAAACTTCTTGTATTTTATTTTTTCATAACGAGTATAAAACTTTGCCAGCTATAAATATAGGAACCAGAAGACAACATTAAAAGTTAGATTTCATAATTTGTCCAAAATTAATTCTTTTTAAAATTTGACATTGACAAAATATGAATATTTTCGTCATTTAAAATACTTCTGTATTTTTGTTGCACCGTATTTAAACTTGCTTCTTCGAGTTATTGACATTAAATTACATTAATTCCGTTATCTATTAGAAAATAATTATAGCAAATCATATAATTACGACATCTCTAAGAGGTCACTTTCTAAGAGATCTGTATTTTTGAGAACATAAACAAACATTGGTAGTGAACATCACCTTTTTAAGACTACGACATGTAAAATCCTCTAAAAAGCATGAATGGTTGCATTTAAAGAGGACCCATTGTTTTTAATAAAGAATGTAACATTAATGTTAATTATACACGTTTTTG
Organism: Stegodyphus dumicola; assembly: GCF_044657685.1. Classification (NCBI taxonomy): domain Eukaryota; kingdom Metazoa; phylum Arthropoda; class Arachnida; order Araneae; family Eresidae; genus Stegodyphus; species Stegodyphus dumicola. Next base: position 118,067,161 of record NC_140781.1, read on the forward strand.
GTGTGTGTGTGCCAAAATAGTGATACCATGGTTCTGTTGCTTTAGAAATGTGTGAAATTAAAAAAAAATGGATACTATATAACAAAAATGTTGCTATATTTAGACACAACACCTTCTGAACACGTCTGAAATTCATTCTTCTGCTCAGCATAATACGTCTGCATAAAATAATAAACAGTATTAGAAATCAAAAGCTAAGTCGAAGTAGAAACAGTCATCTCTTCTAAACCATTTTAATTGAAGTAAACAGACGTTCGTCTTATCGTAAAGTAAACACCTATTTTTCAAACAGCGGATAAAATGGGAAAGAGGGAATTGGTGGGGGAAGGCAGCGAACGAAATGACACTTTTTGGAGCTGGAATGAAATGAGAAAGGACGAAAAGGTACTAAGCCAATAAGACAAGGTCTGGTATTTTACTTTATAATTTAACTATTCATCATAAATTTAAGAATTATTTTAATTTTTATTTGTCTTTACATTTTTGTTAAATTTTACTTATAAGTATTTTATATTTCAGTTGCTAATTATTATGTTACGTTAATTATTCATTATTTTAATCACTATTTTTTATTATTTTAATTATTAAGTTTTTAATAAGGAATTTTTTATTATTTTAATTACTAATTAATGTTATTATTGTAATATTTATTTTATTTCGTTATTTTATTTTTTTCTATTTTCCTGACGGCCTTCCGTAGGCGCTTCTGACTTCTGAGACACCACAAAAGGAGGTGAATTATTTGTATCTAAAAATACGACGTAAAACTCCCTATCGCATAGGGCCGTATACCGATCCGTAAGGCGGCATCCCTAGGGCCGTATACCGATAGAATAGGCTCAGGATACGAATACCGATCGATTTTACCGAAAGTAACGAGTAACGATACGATAGTAACGAGTACTGGTTCACCGAGTAACGAATACATACGGGTACACAATTTCTCGTTACTTCTACAGCACTACTAGCTAACCACGTTGTCGTTTTCTCCCCTCGTGGTTGCCAGATCACTTCTGCCTTAACATGCATTAAGACAGTGAAAGCATGCTAAATTTTTAAACAAAACTGGGTCATCAAATGTAAGAAGTTTTTGATAAAGTGTAGAAAGACCAAAGTGTGTGTAAAATAACTTCATCAGAAATATTCAAAGCACAAATGTGGCTAAATACAATTCACATGTATCTAAAGTTTAAATATCTAAAGTTTCAATGTAATGTAAGTTTCAATGCAATAACACATATCTAAAGTTTAAATGACTTTTACGGGAAGATAATGGCAAGTTCAAAATGCTTATGTCATAAATTATTTTCGATTACCTTACTTTTTTAAGATTAATCTTCATCCCAATGTCCCATTTCGTCTAATGCAAATATGGTCAGCCTAATACAGCATAGTTATAAATAAACAGGGTATCCCGTAAATAGCGTTTAAACTTTCCATAGTGATGCTCCTCTCTTTACGAAAATATCTAAAATCTACACGATCTGTAATTTTCGAGAAAAATTGAAAAATTCTGACTTCCATACGCTTCAAGAAAAATAAGCATTATAAGCACATTTTATTTTAACATTTATTTTAAATATTAAACTGCTTGCGATAAAACATAATTATAAATTTGCGAAAACATTAATATTGGATTTTTCAATAATTCCCAAATGGAATACATTCCAGAGTGTGAAGCCTGCAAGTTGAGAAGACTTAAACAAATGAAGCCCATAGTTAGCCGACAAATGCATCTATCTACGTCTATCGTAGATCGCATGCATCAAATACAAAATCAATACTTTTACAAAGATACATTTGTGAGTAAAAGAGAGATTGTTTTACTATAATCGGCTTGCATGTTTATATTGTTCAAAATAAAGTTTATTTTTTGCGGAAGTGACCTCATAATTTCTTATTATAACACTCCTCGATAGAATTTTTTCCTCGAAACCAAGTGTTATAGAATTACAAATCTCTGAACAACTGTCATTTATTTAAACAGAGAAATCTTACTATGAAAAGCCTATGCGGTGTTTATCGAAATATTCTTCACAATAATTACTAAACATTCATGCATACTGACAAAATGTACAAAAATAGGATCTTACCTCCTCCTGGGACATGTCTATAACTCTTTCTTTAGGCTATAAAAACAGAAACAAGCAAAAGTTTATTACTTTGTTGTAAGCAAAACAAATTGACCTGAAAAACTCAACAATGTAAAATTTTTCAAGAGTTCAATATTATTCATAAATGATTTTGTTATTGATAACATCGTTTCTATTAATAATACTTCCAGACAACACAATACAATAACATAAACAATTTGATGTCAAATACCAGGCACGGCAGCGTCAACAGCATATAAAAAAAACCTTACCAGAAGCGAACATTATTTTTTAATTTATTATTCGGTTCGCCGTATAACAATTTCTATATGAACGCCACTTATTATTTAATGTTTGATTACGACCTTTCTAAAAGGATGGCCTGGCTACACTCCATTTCTTCTGAGTGGCGTTGAGAACCGCCAATTACCAATTACGAGTCGTAATATATATTGTCAAGAACACCAGCGACAGTTACTGTAAAGTTTTCTTCAGTTCCACTATGGTGATACAACATGTTCTGAAGACTTCTTACTTGAGGCAACTCCATAAGAAATTGCAGAATCGTTATCTTGAAACTATAGATAGTAGAACTATGGTTGATTGGTTTGGTTTAGTTAATTATGTTAAAACATTAGTTGGTTTGGTTTAGTTAATTATGGCAAAGTACATTAGGGCTGTTTCCTAAGGGAAGGGATCTCTTCGTGCAGGACTTTCTAAGGAGAAATTGGCTCGTACACACGTTACACATGTGGAAAACCACGAAAACGCCTATGCAGCCAGCCCATTCGCCTGGAATTGTAGAACTATGGAACCGTTATTCATGAAATAAGTTTCAATAATGACGTCACAAAGTTTAGCAATCCTGATCTCCTTGTTAAACGAACAGGCAAAATGGCAGCTTTAAGAAGCGGATTTAAATAATTGTGCAAATTGCAGTCGCGAAAGGAGCGCCCTAAATTTTTATTACATTTTTAAAATAGTAAACGTACTCTGTATCTTAATAATGAAGGGCCCAAAAAAGTAAGATGAGCTCTTTACTTCGAACATAGGAGATTCATTGGTAAGTTCATTAGCAAAAGAATGCCGCTTCATCTCGCTCACATTAATGTATGGCGTGCATTGTGCAATGCGAATCAAAAAATTCCATAGCCGCCGTCGAACTCTATATCACTAGACATTTGATAAGAAAGTATTCATTTCACAGAAAAAGTTTTTTTTTTATTAAATTAGCAGCAACAAAAATATCTACAGTCTATGTTAAGTTTTAAAAAATTTCTAAAGTATTTTATATAGAAGACTGTATTTAATTCATTAGATTACAGCAAAGCAGGTATTTTGTACAGAACACTGGATTTAATTCATTAGATTACGGCAAAGCACACTACCGCTATATGCCTAACGTGATAGATGCCTTCATAAAAGACTTCCTAATAAAGAGAACTGGCTTGCATTCAAGTTTACACATCGGAAAAAAAAAAAAAAACCATGAAAAAATTTCCACACAACCTGCTCTTTCGTCAGGATATGCTTTTAGGACCGTATAGAAGGAAGCAATGTTGCTACAAAAGTCAAACGACACTACCCAATATCGCTTGGTGAAAAAGCGGAATAACTACCAAAATATTTAGCAAGTTAAGATCGTTTACTACCACATGTGGTAATTGTTAAGATAACCAAATAAACTGGTAAAAATTAGTTTAAACCACTTTAACCTGGTCTCATGCAGTTTCTCACGTGACATTAAAATAATCTCAAAGGAACTAAGCGAAGACTTTAAAAGTATTTTTGTTAGAAGCCAAATGTTTGTGATATACATTCTTGCTTGCATTAGTTTTTATACTTTATTTTAGTTTGAAAAAATAAAAATATATATATATATATAAAAATTCACACACAAATACCAAAGAGAAATCCCAGGCAGTACTTGAATTCTTATCGGGAAAAAATAATAATAATGTACCTTTTGTCCACTTTCTGTACAGAAGCAGGTTTCTTCTTGTATATGGATGTTATTGCGTCAAGCCATGAGCATTTGCGTGCTAATCGTAATAAGTTTCGGTTTTCTATTTATACTTTTGAAATTATTATATGTAAAATAACATTGTGGTTGCTGCCAAGAGATAGAGTATAGCAGCAATTAAACAGTGTGATTTTGGATAGAGAGACAAAACTTAACTGGTGGCATCATCTCGAAATAAATAAACATTGTTGGCTTTTAAAATTGCAACCACTATGAAGGAAACTTGAAATTTGTAGAGAAGGTAGAACATACTGGGTTATGCCAATTAATTTCATTTCACGGCATGGGCTAATTATAGACAAGACAGATAACACCTCGAAGTAGTACAAAAGAGCAGGGTGAAAAGCCGATTTTTCAATCGGAATCCTTATTTACTCCTTTGTTTTTTGAGTTAGAGACCATATTACGCAGCGCGTAAAAAGAAGGAATTCATATTATCACGTCCCAGAATTCAGTCGGGACAGAACTCTAGAGTACAGGGATGAGGATTATCCTAAAGCACAAATTCTGTTCGCTTTGATCAGAATCTGCGATCGATAGTTCCACTAGGTACACGGTATTTCGACAGTACCCAGTCAGCAAATGCTCGAGACGAAATGTATTCGTACGCATCACGGCTACGGATGACGTATCCTGGGTAGGAAAATTGAGTGTGTTGCACAGCGTGTGAGTGTGTTTTTTGCGTATATGGTGGGACAATTGTTTTCAATGCTACAAATTGTTGACAGATTTTTACTTCAGCTTTCTCGACGCTACAATACAGGATTAAATGTCTACGGTAGTACGTTCGCGACGTATATCGAGACATCGGTAACTTTGTAAGGATCTTAAGTTTTACTAACGTTTATTTTATTTTAAATCTTTACTATCACTTCTTATTTTCTACTTCCGGCCAGAATTATAAGCGTTAAAGTATTTATGCAAAGTTTGTCTGGCGAACGCCAAGTATTTAAGTTGTGGCTTTTTGCCAAGCGAGAGAGAGGAAGCAGTTAGTCGACGCAGGCCGCTTACCTTAGAAGTTTTACTCAGTTGCTGGTTGCCTTCCAGGCCAGAGGTTTAATCCTCTTGATAACTTTAAACGTATTGTAGTGTTCACAGTTCTCTGTACTACATACGGCTTCCTGTTAATATAAGGCCAATCTTCCACGTTTATTATTTTTAAGTTAAATTAGAGTTTAGTTTTATTTTTATATTTTTACGTTTAGACCACAAGTGGTGGGTCTTTGTATTCCGAAGTACGGAAGGTATTGTAAATAGAGAAAAGGGTTTTGTATACCCTTCTTGTGTATCCTGTCTACATCCCACAGTTATTGAACATAGCTTTAGTAAGCTCTCTGTTCCGAGTCCGGTCCTTGCATGTTCCCGAAGAAAGTAAGACGGAACATTGAACCTGATAGTGGCGCCCAACGAAGAAGAATAACCATGGCCGAGTTACAAGAAGAACCTGTGCTGCCTGCAGAAGCGGCTCCGAATCCAGAAATGCCAGCTGCCGCCCTGGAAGGATTTGGTTACATCGTCCAGACCATGCGCGCTTCGATGAAACCAGAAGCAACATTTAATGGAAACTCACCGGTAACTAGTTTTTTGGAAAAATTGGATGACCACTTCATGCTCTACCCCGTGCACGAATTTCAAAAAGTTACCTTAGCTACCAGCGCTTTGAGGGGCCAAGCGCTTAACTGGTTCAAGTGTATAGGCAGAAGTCTCTTGGGTCAAGCAGGAAGTCCCACCTATACTTACGAGAATTTCAAGACTGCCCTAGTAAAAGCCTTCCCTGTTGTAAGGAATCGTGCGAAATTAGAAACGGAACTTTTTAGTATATATCAGCAAAGAATCGAAAATCTCTCAAGCTTTATTTTAAGAAAAATTCACGTCTTCAAACTCTTGTATGGAAACCGTCCGGATCCTGAAATAATTCAAGTGATTTTGCCGAGGTTACTGCCCCAAGTGCAAGACTTTATTGAATTAAGAAATCCGACTACACTGGAAAAGTTATTTCAGCTAGCAATCCAATTTGAAAGTAGAAGAACGGCGGACATTGAAAGAAGACGCCAATATCAACAGCGAAACCAATTTGGTGCGCCAAGACTACAGCAAACTCAAGCACACGGCTACGGAAGCAAAGCGAATCAGTGGGCAAGGAAACCCGAGCATTCAAAAACAGCCGGCGAACGTCGACAGTTCAATAGCAATCCAGGAAAAAAGTCTCAAGGCCAGTGGGAAAAGAAGGAAAGCACGGATATGAAAAATAATTTAAACTAAAACGGACTTCTGCTGACGGGAGGGTGCGGAAATCCGAAGGCCACGAAAACCCCTCTTCCTTCAAGTTAAATACAGTAATGGTAAAAAATTTGACTCTTCCGAAGATTGAAGTGTAATATCCCAGCCACCGCACTCCTGGATACAGGCGCGCAGTGTTCCTGTGTGGCAGAAGATTTTTTAGGAAGTATTTTCGGAAATACCGCATATATAATTCGGATAATACGACAGTGTTAGCGGCGCAAGGAGAAAAATGTAAGTGTATAGGTAAATTACCGCTGTATGTCCGTATCAAGGACGAACAAGTAAAGGTGATGTTTTTCATAGTAAAGAATCTGCAAGTACATATTATTTTAGGAATAGATTTTCTTTCAGAGGCACAAGCAACGCTGGATTTTAATGAAGCGTCCCTTAAGCTGACAATGAAACCAGTTCCTGGAGAAAAGGCTGAACCGCCGATGTTAAATCTTGACCACCTGCCTAATGAAGAACAGCGAAGAATCCGACAAGTGGTAAGTGAATTTCCTTCGTTATTTAGTGATATTCCAGGATTTACTCAGGTTACTAACCATAGTATTGACACCGGAGATTCAATGCCAGTTCGCCACAAAGCATACCGGTATGATAAGAATAAGGAAAAAATTATAGAATGGCATATCACCGATATGCTACGTAAAAAGATCATAACGCCCATCTCAAGTAGTTATGCTATCCCGGTGGTTTTATGTAAGAAAAATAATGACTATCCTTTGACACATTAAAAAAGGTGAAGATTCGCAATTGACTACCGTAAATTAAACTCCATAACTAAATATCCGGTATATCCGTTACCTATTATTGAAGAAATTCTAAGGAACATAACATCCACCAAATATATGACGACTTTAGACTTAACGACTGGTTATTTTCAAATAGGGGTTAGGCCTGAGGACGTGCCTAAGACTGCTTTTATAACCAAGTCTGGCACTTATGCATTTTTGCGTATGCCGTTTGGCCTTTCAGGGGCGCCGGCAACATTTCAGCGATGTATGGACATTGTGTTAAGACCTGTTCTTGGTAAGTCCACATTTATCTATTTAGACGATATCATTATTACTAGTGATAATCTCGACCAACATGTACAGGATTTAAGACAGGTGTTTCCTTTATTAAATGAAGCCGGTCTAAAAGTTCATGTCGAAAAGTGCAAATTTGCAGCCCCTGAATTAAAATATTTAGGTTTAAAATATCTCAGAAGGGAATCGAGACAGATGAATCAAAAATAATCGCTGTACAAAAGTATCCGACTCCGAACACGGCAAAGAAGCTCTCTTCTTTTCTAGGACTTTGTTCATATTATAGGTCCTTTATAAAAGATTTTGCAGCTATCGCTAAGCCATTGTTAAAATTAAAAAGGAAAAAGGCGAGATTCTCGTGGACGGCCGAAGCCAATAGTGCTTTCGAAAAATTAAAACAAGCATTAACGCAAGCCCCTGTGTTGAAATTTCCTGAAAAGGATGAGAATTTAGAAATTTCAGCGGATGCTTCGGATTATGCGGTAGGAGCGGTACTTTCGCAAAATCAGCAGCCCGTGGCATTTTTTAGCCGAACTTTAAATCAAACGCAAAGAAACTATTCCGTGACCGAAAGAGAGGCACTTGCAGTTCTGTTAGCAGTGCAAAAGTTCCGAGTCTATTTTGGAAAGGCGCCAATAACAGTGTACTCTGATCATGCGGCGGTAACTAGATTGTACTCAGGGAAAAACTTATCCCCAAGGTTAATAAAATGGGCACTCAAGGTACAAGAATATAATCTGGTAATCAAGCATACCCCCGGAAAGGAAAATATCGTAGCAGATGCCCTATCCAGAATTAAAATAGATGAAGAAGGTAATACCGTAAAGGTGGCAATGCTCACAGCCTGTACAATAAATTCCCGAGAAACTGTAATAACCGAACTGGGTAAGGATCCTGAGTTTGGAAGCATTTATGAGTATTTAAAGGATCCTGAAAATTTTAGCCACCAAGATATTGTGGCGATAAGAAATAGGGCGGCCCATTACGAACTAATAGATGGTCTATTATTCTATACAAAAACTACGAATTCCAACAACGAATTTCGACCTGTTATCCCAGCTAGTCTTAGATTAAATATCCTGCAGGAGCTCCAGCCCTTTAGCTTCTCATGCTGGTATTCGAAAAACTATCCAACGCGTACGCGAGGCAGTCTATTTTCCTGAACTGCAAAAGTTAACAAGGGCGTATGTTCAGTCCTGCCCAACATGTCAAGCAGTTAATTATATTAATTTCCGCCCGGCCGTGTTTCTAAATAGTATTAAATCCGAATTTCCAAATGAAATAATTGGCATCGATTTATTGGGCCCTTTCCCAAAAAGTCAGTTAAATAAAAGTCGCTATCTCCTTGTTATGGTTGATCATTTTAGCAAGTGGACCGAAATTGTTCCCTTAAAACGAGCCTCCGCGAAATTAGTTACTGATTCTATTTTAAATAAATATATTTTAAAATACGGGGCGCCCCTAAAAGTTATATCGGATAATGGTCCTCAATTTGTAAGTAATGTATTTGAAGACATGTGCCAAAAACTGGGCATACGTCATTTAAAAATGGTCCCGTATCGGCCGCAATCAAATATAGCGGAACGGGTCAATAGAAATATAGTGAAAATTATCCGTAGTTATGTTAAAAATTTTCATAAAAGCTGGGATAACTATGTCAATGAATTTGCTTTCGCCCTTAGGACCGCAAAACATGATACAACGGGCAAAACTCCTGCTGAGTTTTTTTTAGGCAGAAAGATTATAACGCCGTTAGATAAATTATTTTATGTGCAACAAAGAGCCCCAGAATTTAAAATGGGTGATATAGAAAAACTAATTAAAGAAGCAAAAAAGAATACTGAAGTAGCACAGAGAAAACAAAAGCTATATTATGACTTGAAACGACGGGGAGTAACTTATAAAGTAGGGGATGAAGTTTTAAAAATGAAGCATTCACTTTCTTCAGCACCAGAAGATAAAACTGCCAAATTTTTTCCACGATTTGAAGGACCATATGTCATAGAAAAAATAACTCACGCTGTAGTAGTGTTAAAAGCCAGAAATGGTGAAACCTGCTCCGCAAACATTGATCAAATTAAGCCCTACTTCGATCGTAATAAAATGCAAATCTTTTCAGATCTTTTGCAGGATCCGGCACGGCAGACACCGCAGGCACAAGCTCCAGAGGTGGAACAACGACAAGTACAAGGGCAAGCCATTAAGAGGCAGGAGCAAGTGAAAAGAAAGTTTCCCCGCGGGAAAATTGAAGGTAACAAGAAAAAGAAGCCGTTCCACCGTCCAGAAAAGAGAGCTCACGAACACCCCCAGAATGAAGACGGGAGAAGGACGACGTATGCAAAGAGCCAGGAGAAATGACGGCAACTATAACCGGGCTCTAAAACGGAAGATCTACTCATCCGACAGGACTCTCCGCAGCAAATGTCGCCGAACTGCGGAAGGGCCATCAGCGGCGGAGGAAAAGTTACAAGGAAAATTTGAACGGCCAGCAACGAGGTCCGAGCAGGAACGCGAAAGAAGTTTCCCGGTTCCGCCAAGACCAGCTGCCATCAAACGGCCAAGACCACAGGCAGAGGCGAAAAAGAAGGTATTCAAGGGTGACCGAACTGGAAAAAAAAGAAAGCTTCTAGAGGAAGGCACTGAAGGGCGAGCCCGCACACGAAGGAGGATAAATCAAACAACAATCTACGCTACTTTCCGGGACTGGGCTCAGAAAAGAATGTCCGAATATCACAAAGATAAGTAAAATTTTATGTTACTTTGCAAACTTAAGTTAATCTTTCATTCTTACTGCAAGTGGCAGATTTCAAGAAGTTTTACCTCATGCGAGGTCTACCTTTATCGCCAAAAGGGCGAGAAATGAGTTGTTACCGATTTTGGTATTATGTTTTTCAATTACTCACGCGTAAAACTAAAGTTGATGTATAATAGCGATAAATTGTATAAATTTTATTTAAAACTTTCTGGCAAGAAAGAAGTTTTAGTCTGAAAGACTTTTTGAAATGTAGTATTTCAATGTAGAAAGAATTGGCACTTGCTTTGAAAAGAATAGAAGTTAACAATGTACTACTAATGTATGTTGTCAAATGCGTAAAATTAACGGCATGTTAATATGTTCTTATATACAATGTGAACTGTTATTTCAAATGTTAAGAAATACCGTGATATGGTAAAAGTGAAAGTAATGTTAAAAATTTGTTATTTGTGTGACTGTAAAAAGACTAAATCATGGTGAATATGTGTTAAAGGTTGAATGAATGTAGTTAGGCTCTCTGACGCTACACTTCAGAGTTAGCCACTTTCAGAATAGTACCTCAGGGTTTAGAGTTGAAGTTAGGGTGTGTTACGAGGTCTTGGTATGTTGAATTGTTAACACGTTAGTACTTTGATTGTAGGAGGAAGTGTTGAACACATAGACATAAACACATTCGTGTTTGGTGTTCTTTTACAACACATGTCAGAGAGCACGGGGAGAGATAATTAAAATAGTCATGAATGAAATAAGAATGTTAAGAGAAATATAATTATACATGTTACTTGCCATTTCATTGTGTAACATTTCATTAAACTAGTTTTCCTTCCAGATCTCTGGAAGGAACCAGATTTGAATAAAAGCTCCTGTGTAGATGCAGTACAGATGAAAAAATTGCGTATCCTGGGAGCTGCTATTGTAAAAACAAATTTCTTTCTTTTAAATTTTCTAGTTTCTAGCTAAGTTATGATTGTAAAAGATTGGCCTCGCGTTAGATTCTAGAGCTAAAAGTTTTCAACAAGGTCGTTGTAGACCTCAGTTTCAAACTAATTAACTCTGGCGGGAAGTATGTAAGGATCTTAAGTTTTACTAACGTTTATTTTATTTTAAATCTTTACTATCACTTCTTATTTTCTGCTTCCGGCCAGAATTATAAGCGTTAAAGTATTTATGCAAAGTTTGTCTGGCGAACGCCAAGTATTTAAGTTGTGGCTTTTTGCAAGCGAGAGAGAGGAAGCAGTTAGTCGACGCAGGCCGCTTACCTTAGAAGTTTTACTCAGTTGCTGGTTGCCTTCCAGGCCAGAGGTTTAATCCTCTTGATAACTTTAAACGTATTGTAGTGTTCACAGTTCTCTGTACTACATACGGCTTCCTGTTAATATAAGGCCAATCTTCCACGTTTATTATTTTAAAGTTAAATTAGAGTTTAGTTTTATTTTTATATTTTTACGTTTAGACCACAAGTGGTGGGTCTTTCTATTCCGAAGTACGGAAGGTATTGTAAATAGAGAAAAATAAAGGGTTTTGTATACCCTTCTTGTGTATCCTGTCTACTTCCCACAGTTATTGAACATAGCTTTAGTAAGCTCTCTGTTCCGAGTCAGGTCCTTGCATGTTCCCGAAGAAAGTAAGACGGAACATTGAACCTGATAACTTGACTTTTTTTCTGATGACTTATAGGCTTTTGCTTACACCTTCGTACCCATTTATGGAAGCGCTTAGAGAAACAAACGTCGAAGCCTTGCATTCTTCATTGTCATATTGGCCCAGCACTCGTCAGATCAGATAGTTTCATGGAGGTCGCAGCATATAGTCGGTCTCCGACTTTGAATGCGTCGTTTGGAAGTTTTTTAAGCCCTAAGGCGATAGTAATAAAAATTTAAGGCGAAATAGCTGCGCCATTATAGGTGAAGCTCAACAAATACTCTTATACGGTATGTGTAATTGAGAAATTTTGACATAAGAATTTTCTTCAGTTGCAGGGAATTAGACGGCAGGCCGTCCGAGCTGGGATTTATCTTCATGGTGACGTCTCAGCACTCGTATTGATGGTATGGAGATTTCCTGTTATGTTTTTACCACCAATCCTCGAATTCCATATCACAGATTATGTTCTTACTGCATTAATATAATATTAACAAGACATAGTGCACAATAAAAATTAAACTTTATTTAGGAACTTCGCGCATACTCCCCGACAGCCTGCCTGTTTCGCTCTGCTCGCTACTCGTAAGAAACTTCTCCTCTAGGGTTGCCACACTTATCGGAGGGCGCAAGGCGCGCTCCTTATCGCCATCACCACAGAGTTTCCCCCCAGTTCCTTTAATGGCTATTCAAAGGAACGACATAGGTTATGAAATTATCTCAGAGTATCCGTACTGTCGGGTATTTTTACATGATTACAAAATTAGAATATAAAATTAGAAAAGATCAAAATGCAATTCAATATATAACAAGGTATTGACACATATAATAAACATGAAATAACAAGAAATATGTTAAGATATGAATTTAAAAAAAATGTTTTAAATTGTTATGTAAGAAGCAAGTTTCTTAGGGAAGTGAACATGTCTTCCCGATCTGGTGACAGTTTGTGTCTTAGAGAGTTCGTTTGCAGATTTATTCTGCTGAACTGTCTTTAAGTCTTTATTTGTTTTTAGTTCAGGCAAATTAGAGTCCGAAAGCAAATAGGCTGGTTTCACACGGTCTATAGACACAGTAGATTTCAGACCGTTAACATCAATTGTGAAAGTTTTGTCTGTTCTAGAAAGGACTTTATGCGGACCTGTATATGGTTGGCACAGAGGTGGCTTTACTCGATCGACACGTAAGTATACATGCGTACACGACTTTAAGGTAGCACTTACGTAACATTTTTCTTGGCAATGTGCAGATGTTGCTATTGGATTCAACTGTTGCATTCTATGCCGAAGATTCGTGATAAATTGTGTGTCATACGGAGATATCTTAGATGACGTTATCATATCACTAGGCAGCTTGAGAGTTGTGCCGTACACCAGTTCAGCACAAGATGACTGTAGATCTTCCTTTACGGCTGTCCGAATACCAAGCATAACAACTGGTAGTGTTTCAGTCCAGTTATTGGTCTCGTGAGCCTTGAGAAAAGATTTTAAATGTCGATGAAATCGTTCAACAATGCCGTTTGACATTGGATGATAGGCTGTTGTTGTGATTCTGTTCGTACCCAAAATGCGCGTGAATTCTGCAAAAAGTGCGGATCTCATTTGAGAACCTTGGTCTGTTGTTATGATCGATGGGCAGCCAAAACGAGATATCCAACAGTTGAAGATGGCTCTGCAAATGGTTTCCGTTTTCATATCCGGGATGGGAATGGCTTCAGGCCATCTGGAGAATCTATCTATTAGAGTCAAAAGGTACACATTGCCTTCTGATGGAGGTAACGGTCCGACGATATCCATATGGATTTCTGAAAAACGTGCATCAGGAAGAGAGAATGTGCCCAGTGGTGCTTTAGTATGCCTAGTAATTTTCGATTTTTCGCAAGATTCACAGGATTTCACCCAATTTTTGATATGACGTTTCATATCAGGCCATACATAACGAGAACAAATAAGCTTCGTAGTAGCTGCAATTCCTGGATGTGACAGATTATGCAGATGATTAAAGATGAGTCTGCGAAAGGAATTCGGAACAAATGGACGAGGAATGTCCGTTGATATGTCACAAAGAATATTACCATCAGAATATTGGCACGGTTTAAATTCCAGTTTCAAAGATGATGTGTTGTTTTTGAGAAGGTCTTGTACCTCCGGATCATGCCTTTGAGCTTCCGCAAATTTTTTAAAATCCAAAAATGGAGATTTTGTTATGGAATCAATTTCGATTCTTGAAAGAGCGTCAGCAACGACGTTTTTTGAACCTTGCACATACCTAATATCAGTAGAGTACTGAGAAATAAAATCTAAATGTCGCAATTGTCGAGGTGAACATTTATGAGGGTTCTGTTTAAAAGCGTATATTAACGGTTTTTGATCCGTATAAATTATAAAATTTCTGCCCTCTAACATGTGTCGGAATTTCTTAATTGCAGAATAAATAGAAAATAATTCCCTATCGTACGCGGACCATTTCTGTTGACTTTTATTGAGTTTCATAGAGAAAAATGCTATAGGTTCCCATGTTTGTTGAGACAACTGCATAAGTGTGCCGCCTATTGCGACGTCTGAGGCATCTACCCAGATGCTTAGCTGGGCTCCGGGAATAGGGTGTCTCAAAAGGGTAGCCTGAGCAATGGCATTTTTGGCAGCAATAAAGGCTTGTTCAGCATTCTCGTTCCAATTTAATTGTGGGGATGAATCCTGAACACGAGAACGAGATTTCTTTTTATTAATATAGCCTTCTAACAATTTTATTAAAGGAGAAAGAATATGTGCTGCTTTAGGTATGAAACATCTATAAAAGTTAAACATGCCTAAAAATCGGCGAAGCTGAGTGAGAGTGGTAGGTTGAGGAAAATCTAAAATACATTTGACTTTGTCAGGAAGAGGTTCAATTCCGTTTTCACTAAGGTGAAAACCTAAGAAATCAATAGATGTTTGACCAAAGGTGCATTTTGAAACATTTATGCAAAGTCCATATTCCTGAAGTTTGGAAAATAAAGCTTTCAAATGCCTGCAATGTTCCTCAGAATCTTTAGAGGCTATGAGCAAATCATCGACAAAAGCGTAAACGCCTTCTAAATCCCGCGTGACTTCATCTATAAAACGTTGAAAAGTCGCGGATGCATTGCATAAGCCGAATTGCATACGGGTACTTTCGAATAAACCGAATGGTGTGCATATGGCGGTTTTGTGGATGTCGGCTGGGTTAATTGGTATTTGATGGTATGCCTTAATCAGGTCGACATGACTAAAAATTTTAGTACCGTGCAATGCAGCAGTAAAATCGGCTAAGCATGGAATAGGGTATTTGTCTTTTATCGTTTGAGCGTTCAATGCTCGATAATCTCCTACAGGTCTCCATTCCAGACTTCCCTTTTTTGGAACCATGTGAAGTGGGGATGCATAATTGCTGCTCGAAGGTCTCAAATGCCCCAATTGCATCATAGTTTGAAATTCTTGTTTTGCTATTTTTAAGCGATCCGGAGCTAACCGACGAGGTTTTGCAACCACAGGTGGACCTTTAGTTATGATATAATGAACGGTGTTATGTTTAACAGGTTGGTTAGGATCTGAAATCTAGTAACTGAAGGAAATTCTTTTAAAATTTTGTGATATGGTGTATCACTAAATACAGTTTTTACTGAATAAATGCTTGCATTTTTTACGCAACCGACGGTTTTAAAATGCGTTTTTAAATCTTTGAGACATTTGTTTCTGAGATCAGGCACCAATTCAAAGAAATGGAGAAAATCTGCTCCAAGAATGGGTGTACTAACATTTGCTATAAGAAAAGTCCATGTAAACTGTCGTCTTAATTTGAAATCCAAAGAAAGTGTTTTTTGACCATAAACATGAATAGTAGAAGAATTAGCAGCGAAAAGTGTTTGTTGGGACGAATTCCGTTTTTGAGAATTATTTGCTGGAAGTAAGGACACGTCAGAGCCGGTATCGACCAAGAATGAAAGGTTTGTTCTACGGTCACGAACGAACAGGCGACGTGAAACTTGAGGCAAAGAATAAGTCGCCTCTATTCTTTGCTGGTTTCGTTTCCCTGCCATGAACAAGGTTTTGTACATTTGTCATCTCTACACTTTTTCCCAAAACGTCTATGATACCAGCAAACAGAATAATCTCTCCTTTTGGAATTGCTTCTTTCCTTATTGCGATCTCCGCGATTTGGCGAGCGACCACGAGAAAGAGAAATGCGATCAATACGTTTGTTTAATTTTTCTATTTGTTTAAATAATTTATCCTCAAGAGACTGATCGACTGTGCGAGAAACGGCACAAGTCCCTGGGGTTGGATTTACTTCTAAAATTCTGTCGGCAATTTCTGCAGCTTTATCTACAGTTAAATTGGACACCGCTGCCAAAATAGACTGAACAGTCGAAGGCAAACGTTGAAGGAATAATTCTAACATTAAGTTATCAGGAACATTTAAAGATTCTGCTCGACGTTTCATATTTCTAAGCAAATCGGAAGGTTTTCGAGAGCCTAATTCCTCTCCAGATAATAATTGGCGAATTTCTTGCTGAGAAGATTCTCCTGCACGATTTATTAACTCAGTTTTAAGCTTTGTATATGGATCAATAGGATCTGGTTTCATAAGTAAATCCCGTACTAGTGATGCGATATCTGGAGGAAGATGAGAAACTACATAATTATATTTAGTAATGGATTCTGTGATAGGTTTGGGGGTGGCAAGAGCAAAAGTACTTTCACACATAATAAACCATAAAGATGGGTCTGATCGGTTATAAACCGGAATTTGGACGGCATAAACATCAGACATTGTGCAAGGTTTTTAAGCCAAAATAAAAGGAAAAATTTAACTAAAGAAAATGAAATTAAATGATAAGTAGAAAACAGAATTATAAAATGATCTATAATTACTACTCATCTGTGATTCGGAGGATGAAAACCGATGTAATCCATTACTTCTGGTTTGGAGATCTTGAGTGATGGCTTGTAGTCAAAACCGAAAGTGCTTGAGAACTGTTCATACGATTTAACACAGTCCAGGTTACCATTATGGTGATTTCCTGTTATGTTTTTACCACCAATCCTCGAATTCCATATCACAGATTATGTTCTTACTGCATTAATATAATATTAACAAGACATAGTGCACAATAAAAATTAAACTTTATTTAGGAACATCGCGCATACTCCCCGACAGCCTGCCTGTTTCGCTCTGCTCGCTACTCGTAAGAAACTTCTCCTCTAGGGTTGCCACACTTATCGGAGGGCGCAAGGCGCGCTCCTTATCGCCATCACCACAATGGCATCAGGCATCACTAGATTCACATACCGTTCACCTCTAATCCGCATACCCTAACGTTGACAAACCAAGTTATATTATTCAGATTTCAATGCTCACGGCTATGCGATATTTTCGGAATCTCCGTCGCCCCACTAAAGAATATGTACTATATGCGTTTCAGTTCTTCACCGATGTTGTTTCGGTGGTAACACCTCAATGCACAATATTTTCGACTCTTGCCTTGGCGATCTCTTTTCATTTCTAAACGTGTCCAAGACAAGAAAGACAACAGAGTGAGAGAGACAGAATGTCAGGACAACATCCGCCAGCCAATACGACAGATGAACTCTGGTGGAGAATTAAAGCCACATGGCAAATAAAGAATATAAAAATTCACACACAAATACCAGAGAGAAATCCCAGGCAGTACTTGAATTCTGATCGGGAAAAAAATAATAATAATGTACTTTTTTTCTACTTTCTGTACAGAAGGTAGATAAAAGGTACAAAATTTCCATGCAAAGTCTGTTCGACTCCATGCCTAGCTATGTGACAGCTGCTATTGTTGCTAAAAACAGGTGCTCGGGTTACTGATTTTTGCACTTCAAAATCATCTGAAACTTTAATCATTTCATTCTTCCATCAAAATGCATTTGCAAAACAAATATGATTCTGCTAGGTGCTTCCTTTCATGGCGTAGCAATTTTAATGGCTAGCTGTGCATTTTGCATCGAAACATTATCCTAAACGAGCAAAAAATGGCAAGCATATCAGTCTCGTATAAGTAAATTACGTCAGGTAAAATATTCGTATTTTTACTATTCGAAATTTGTAACACGTTTTATATAACTGTTTATCTGACGTCAAAGACACATTTAAAAACATTTGCATTAGAAAATTTATATACGTAGCTGTCTAAAACGATATTTATATAAAATGACTAAAAATTATACTTAATGATATCTCGGATAATTTTGATCGCACGAAATTTGATCCGCATTTTTTTGTTGGGGGAGACTGCTCTAAAAATTGGCTAAATTGGCTTTAAAAAAACACGTTTCTTATTTTTCCATACATTCCCGCGTATAAATCACAGAAATTCCCATATGCCCAACATTGCCATAATCTAAAGGCTTGCTTTATACGATTAATATTTTAAGCCTGAATTAGATAACTAAAATAAATTGTTTAAGATTATAAGGTATTTTCTCCCTCCTTTCTGCATGCCTTCGTGGTGTAATGGTAGCCCAATCAGCGCGTATTCAAGAGGTCCAGCTTCGAGTCCCAAAGAGGGCATTGCTCATTTTTCATTTCTATAGCATTCAAAAATAACAAATGTCTCTATAAGATATGCCATTTTTCAATAAACCTAATATGCCTAAATATGCCATTTTTCAATACATTAGTTGAAGAGTTTATCAAAAATTTCGAAGATAAATCGTGTGGGAATTGATAGCTGCATCATTCAAAAAAAAAATCAATAGAACTTTAAAAATTTAAAATACAGATCAATGTAAAAGATTTAAATACATTGTAGACATACCAATTGCACTCTTTTCTGAATATTTGGAGTAGGAGGTCCACTATCTGACTGAAAAGAAATATATTTCAATTAATTCCAGACAAAAAATTTGTTTTAACATATAACTTATACAATGCTTCAAATGTAAATAATTGAAATAACTAAAACACAATTATCACAGAACTTGGATGTCTGTATGAAACATCTAATAAAATTTCTACAAAATAACATCCCTCCAAAAATAACTTTTTTTTGACAGAAATTTTTTACCTTCTCACTTGGATTTGCATCTTGCAAAGTCAAAGCTTTCCGAAATATTGCTTCAAAAGCAGCTCGTAATCTGGAGTCTGAAATTGAATTGTATTAATAAATGAAACAAATAACAGAGATTTTTTGTACTAAATAATTCTTTTTAGTAAATATGACTTAAGTTCTTTCTCTACATTTTGTAAAATATTGCGGTTTAATTTGAATATTAATGTTAGTAAATTGTATACATTACTATTGCTTTATTAGAAAACAGGAATTTATTTAATTTAAATTTGCATTTTGTAGTGTTATTTCATATGAAAGGAAGGCGGCTATTTAGAGGAGGCGTTCAGAATTTTCGGATGAACTATAATAAATAATTAAAAATGGTTCATCAGCTAATTTTGGATGAACAGAAACACAGTGGCTTTCCTAAGAAATGAAATTCAACTGAGATCTGATCTACCTCCTCTTCATAACGTTGAATCTTTTAATTGCATTATTTTTCCTTTCCTTTTTTATGTATTTCTATTGCTTCCAAATTTTTTTCTAATTTTTTCCAAATCTTTTTCTAATTTAAAAACACTGAGTTTTTACGTTTTTATTGGGGAATTTTGAGATAGCACTGGTTTTAAATTTAATTTCTTTCATGTTTTTGTGGAGTTGGTTCAGAATTTATTACTTTTTTAGTCTATAATTAATTTTTCAGCAGCAATTTGCGCTGAAATGGTTTTGAGATATTTTTGTTGTAAAAACTTTTCTATAATACTATATGTATGTAAGATAAACAATATGTGAATCAAAATCATAATTTAAACTAACGGTAAAACTTAATTCTCCCTCTCTGTTCTTAAAATCGTAATAACTTCTCTGGTCATTTCTAAATCATTCCATTTTGCATGGGCTGCGCAGGGCTGATGATGTAATAATTGGGAACTGAAACTTTTAAGTCAAACCAAAACTTTTCTCCTCGTGTGCTTCCATATTGCATAACTACGCACTTCAGCTTCGCTCTCTATCCTGCTAGGATGTGATTTCGTTGCCTTGCTTGCTATCGCAATAATATCAAAAATGTAAATGTTCTGTGAATAGGCACGATTAGAGTGCCAAGCGATTGTGGCCACAAAAGTTAGTTGCAAATAAAAATGCAATTAAAACCGTATCGACTGCTACGTTTTTTACATATTTTGAACATAACATATTAGCATACTACGCAATCAGAATTCTTCCTCATCAATATGAATCTACGATCTATCCTATATAGCTATTACGCATCAACACTGCTCCGTAGGTTCCTTGCTATTATTACAATTATATATATATATATAGAGAGAGAGACTCAAGTGCAGCAAATGTAGCACGGATCACATTTAATAAACCAAAAACTCATTGAATATAAGATTATACGCAACCAGGACCAGCGAAAGGCTGTCCGCAACCCGGTACAATCTCTCCTATTCCTAGATTCTGCCCTCCTAAAGGCTCTAAATTTTGCTGCCTCCGAAAAATCTGTCTCCCACTGCAGCTGCATCGGCTCGGGTGCAAGCACTGTAAGCTATATATATCACTTATATATCCATAAGTAGTAAGATACAATAAAATACCACTGAGAAGAAATTTTTCAGCAATGAGAAATTTCGAATTAAACTATTTTGCTCACCAAGGCATTGATAGTATAAAAATCAACATTTGCTTTATTACATTTTACTTTAAAGAAAGATGTAAAAATTATTTTATGGAATGTCAAGCGACTATTTATCTTTATCTACATAACAGACGCACTTTAATTATAAAGTTTACAATAAATCAAGCTTCATTACGTTATTCAAATTTAGAAGTAACAGTCCCAACAGCAGAGGAAGCATTAGTAAGTTTAACAAAACTCAGGAGAATCCCCCTAAAAAGAATTAATAAAAATAACAATTTTACTTTGACAGAAAAGTTTGAACAGTGATAAGAACACTAAATAAGTAAAAATTTCATACTCATTTTAAGAAAAAGAAAATATACTGTTGTGTTATTTCCGGCTCAAGTAGCAGAAGCCCATTAGTGCATGATATTCGCCACCTGTTGTTGAAAATTTTATACTCCTAACCGTCATATTCTATGCTGAGTTCCAGCCCACAAGGGTATCACCAGAAATGAACTAGCTGACGATCTGGTGAAGCAGGCAGCAAACAACGTCCAAAATGAAGTGATTTGAACTTTCCAGCATCATATCTCAAGCGGACCACTTAGGAGCACATGCTCAAAAAGTGGCAGAAGAGATGACTCACAACTACCATGGGTCGCAGTGCATTCCTCTTTCCAAAAGCAGCAACAGAGTTACGTGGCAACTCCGCTTTACCGACATAATACTTCTCTGAATATGGTTCATTCCCAGCATATCTGTACAGCTTCCGGCGCAGTCTCACAGACTTTTGCGTGTGTGGTAGGGAAGGAAAAGCGGACTATTATGTATTTGACAGCTCACAGACCTCAGAATACCACCTTATAAAACCAGCTTTCACAAACTTGTCAGTGTAGGCCACTAACATTAGCAGCACCAGATCTGCACAAAGTAAATTTGCCTCAGTCATTACATATTGTGCCACTACCTTACTCAGCCATATCAAGTCATATGCAGCCTGCCTCAGACACTTCCAAAATGTAAGTTTCCTGCAGCAATAAGAATACAGCAGCACACTTTCCCCATACTTAATGGTGTTGATTTAACTCTATGCATAATTCAGTATTAAGATCTATATTTCCAATTTGATTATTTGTTTATCAACTGCTCATATTTTTAAATGATATGTCCTGCATAAGCTTATCCCTAGCTGCAATTTAATTTTGTGCCTACAACGCCGTTATAGTTTTGCCTCTCCCCGATTTCTCAAAGTGACTCGCGTGCTCAAGACTTCTGCAAATCATAGTGTACTGCCATCTTTTAATAAGTTCCAAGCTACATTTGGTCAGTTAATCAGTACCTATCTCATTGTCATAGCCATAGTATCTTCTGACGAGCTAGCATCTAAACTCCGTACGGCTAACATCCCGGTCGGAGACTAACTCGAACGTCCACCAGTGCTCATTATTTATATTTTGATGATAATGTGCACTTTACATAACATGCACTGTCCTCATTTTTGTATTGTGTGTATATTAGAATATTAACAACAAATGTACCGTCGCTTATTAAACTCAGAATGGCAAAAGATTGATTCTTCAGTGTCAGAATATCCTACTTCTACCTATCAAAGCTTTCGCAGTTCATCCATTTAATATATTGTGGACTGTGGTTTTATCATTCAGATACGTTGTGCTTTAACAAAATGCCAGTTTGACCGAAATTTTCCTATCCTGGTCCCTGTGCCTGTGAGAAACTGTTTACAAAGTTTTTTTATCTACACTAGATTTCAAAGAAGCAGAATTTCCATATCTTAACGTTAACAAAAATAAACATCTAGAGGCATTGTAAATCAGAGAGAGAGATAGAGTTCCTTCTTAAATTCTAGCTCATGGGATGTGAAAGTGGATCTTTTAAGTTTTCCACATTCAAAATATTTGGGAACTCTCTGTGAAACTTTAAGAAATCTCTGTGGAATTATAAAAAAAGTTCATGAAATACATCTAAGCATTACTATACATTAAGAGTCTTTGAATGGAAAGCTTGTGGCGACTACGGATGGAAGAAAAAAAAACAAGTACGCCATTGGTCATGTTTGTAAACGTAAAGTAGCAGAACAACTAAACAAAAGTCAATCTTTCTGTTGTCTAGAAACGTTACGTTTGAATAAATCACTGGAAGAGATTTTTTTTAATTTCCTCTGTGCTTTTTACTTGTAACATGTTGAAATGCCAAGTGAAAAGGCTTAAGCCTGATAGAAATGGTCAAATTGTTGAACGATTTGAATGTTCTTGGTAACTGAAGCCAGAGAAAAACTACATTTAAATTGGGAATTTCGCGATCAGCACTGTTCAGTTTACTTAAATAAGGAATCATAATTAATGAAAAAATAAAAAAATTGCGAATGTCTCAAGAAAGCACCAAAGGGAAAAAAAAACAGAAACTCATGAGATGTTGAAATTACTCTTCTAGTACATTTTGAAGTTATAAAGCTAAAAAAAATTTCTATTTATAGAACTTTCTCCAATAATTCGCTAAATGCTAGGACAGAATTTTACATCAGCTGACATATGACTTACCAAACAGAGAAAGAGAAATCTAACATTGTTCATCAGAAATTACAAGGTGAAAAGGAAGAAGTGGATCATCATGCAGCTGATAACTGCATAAAAGACATTTTATGAAAAGTCACAAGAAATTTATAATACAGACGAACGTGGACTGCATTACACAGCACTACTAGAACACACATTAATAAGTAATAACTGTGCAGAACGCATAGCTCTGATCTCTTTCTAAAAATATTTATGTCTTTTTCCGCAGATGCAGTTTCTAGCATTCATTCTTGAGACCAGGATATTATAAACGCTTTCAAATATGATTTCAAAAGAAATGTCTAAAAAATTATAAACAGAATCAAATTTTATGAAGACGCAAGCCCTTCAAAGGAGATAAGGATGCAAGTTGATATCTCTGCTAGAAGTCATGCATAATTAGTCGATACAGGTGGTCAATCAGTTAAAACAGAATTAAAAATTGTTTTTGAAAATGTGGCTTTTATGAAAAGAAGTCTCACAAGAATCGCAACCTATAGCTAATGTTTCAGATATCAGTGAGGGAAGTTCTGAGGATTCATTTTTAGAGGATTTGTCAGTTCCCAAGAATATTCAGACAATGTGTAGAAAAACCGACTAATAAAGGGTTAAAAGAACATCAGAAACTGACAGCAAAAAATGACACAGAGAAAAGTGATGACATGGCATCATCAATCGAATCTAGAAACGCACTGTAAATCTTAAGAACAATTCTTTTACTGAAAGTTGCTGATTAGAAAGCTATCAGCAGTTTTAGAAAACTGAGAATACAACTGAAAAACTGTTGTTGACAATATGAAACAAGTATAGATAGAATAGTTGTTTTTAAAAAATAAAATTTCATCAAAAATATAATTACAAAAATAGTTAAAATTCTTTTTAATTAATTTCAAAATAGCGTAAATAAACTGATATGGTTTGCAATATACAAATCGCCATCTATTAAACTCATCCGGCTAATTAACTCATACATGTTTGGAATGGAAGCGATTTTAATAAGTGCCATGTACTGTATTACAAACTTCAGGCAAACACAAACATCAGTTTCAGCAAGATAAAATGTATGTAACATTTTTAGCAATTCGACTAGCCAGGTTATTGAAATAAGTGACCTCCACTTTGACGCTTTTCATCCAATTTAATCTGTGCTACAAAATACCCATCTACACGGCCTGGACTCTGAAAACTGCTAAATACAACACATACAATATCAAGCCAACACATGGATTTCCCATTTCACACCCTGAATTATTTAAAACTTATCAACAACAGCAGAGTTTGACGTTCGAATTTTCAATGACTTTAGAGGCACTGATTTTAAAATCAGAGAATTATAGGACATAAATGGGGCATACAGTCAAAAGTCGTTAATTCAGACACCCATAATCCGGACCTCAAAGCTACAAACTTTCTGCGCATGCGCGTAAGACCTTTACGGCTGCGAATATGCGCGTGCGCAAAATACGTTTACGAATGCGCGTTTAATGTATAACGGACGGTATAAGCTAAGCTAAAATTATCTAATTCAGTTAATGTTGCAGATTGCGTTGTTCCTTAATCTTCGAATTGGATTCGGCTTATTATATTTTGCAGACTGTTAGAGCAATTTTATAAAAGTAAGCTTGAACTTTCGATTATGTCAAATAGAATTTCTGATATATATTTACTAATATGTAAAGGATCTACAAAGCGAAAGTATGTTTCGAAGTCCATTAAACAAAAAGTGGAATTGCTGCAAAAACGGATAAAGGCATATCCTTTGTTTATCTAAACTTTAACGTTTGTTTATCTAAACTTTGTTTATCAATTTCACGCCGCGGCGCGCAATGAATTGGAAGTTGATCTGTCAGCACTATCCTTATCTTCAGGGCAAATGTTTTTATTTTATTTGGCTTATAATTCCTTACTAAATGTAGTATTTCATCTGGATGTACTCCGTCTTTGATATGATTTAAATCAAATTCCTCGTCATTATAATTCGCTTCCGATTGCGAAGAAAGTGACAGTGGTTATTGAAAACGAAAAAATTTCGATTGACAAATTAGTCGATATTCTCGACACAGCAATTATAGGACTTGAACAGCGGAACTTTGTAACTGCACAAGAAATTATGTCTGTTTATAGAATTAAAAGGATATTTTATCACATAAAAAATGAAGCAACTTAAACAACTTACATTGAATGAAATGTTTAATAAAGTAAACAAATAAATATTAAGCTTTTTTTTTTTTTTTTTTTTTTTTTTTTTTTTTTTTTTTTGTAAATTTTGATACCCTTTAGATCATAATTTTTCTTTATTTCATAAATTACGGTTTCATATTTTTAATTTTATAATTTTTGCATGTCATCTTACCAGATTTAAACTGATGATCTATAATCCGGAAAAATCGATAATCCGGAATCGCCGAAGTCCCGACGAGTCCGGATTAACAACTTTTGACTGTATATCACAGTTCAAAACAGAATAAATTATTGGTGGTTTCTGGCTGGTGTATCAGTTGCGAAGACAGTAAGTCTTTCTGATGTATAGAGAGCCACAGTATCAGGCTCATGTCTATTCTGTGGAACTATACTGTCAAAAGTGGAACTTCATCCAGCCAGGAGAAAGAAATTATCCGAAAAAATTTTAATGCATTGCATTTAAAATTAATAAAAAATAATTATTCACATATAGTAAAATACTACAGCAGAATCACCCATTTCTACATAAACTACCTTTCATCAACTTCACATGGTTAATATTCAAAGTAAGGCAACTAATTATAGCATAGCTGTTGACAATCAGGGTCCATTAAATTCTGATTTTTGTACCGTTATGAGCACAAAACTTAGGCAGCATACAGTACAAAATGTGTAGTGTTCAGTGATGAGCCATCTTCATCATCTTTCCCAATTCTAGAAATCGTTATGTGTGAAAAGCCTTTTCTACATGCACATGATCTAGACTGTCTCATACCCAAAAAAGGAGAATGGAGGCGGAATGTTGACAGTTTTGGCCATAGTGAAGATCTCCCAGAGCACTGATAGTTCGTGATGGTCACATGACTGCTAAGGACTATCCATGAATTGGGTTCACATGATTGTTCAAATTTCGTATTCTGAAAGACAGCTGTGCATCAGGATGACAATGCACCTATTCACCCTGCAAAAGTGGTGACATAGTGGTTTGAAGAATATGAACGTCATCTTGAGCATCTTTCACATCCTACAAAATCCCCTGATCTCAATACCATTGGTTCTCTTTAGCAGATGCTAGAAGACAGACCTAGAAAACGTTTCTGCCCTCTATCATTACAAAGAGAAATCGCCACTGTTTTGCAAGAGGAATGGCTAAAAAATACGATTAGTCATTGAACAAAATTTGTAATAGCCATTTCCAAGGAAAATCGCTGGAAAAATAAGCCTCCAAAAGAGGGCCAATACTGTAACAATAAAACTTACATACTGCTGCTTTGAATGGTGTAGTGGTTAGCAGAGGCGAACTACTTGTACTTCAGTTTTCTGCAAACATTTTTATGTTTTAATTTCTCACAAGTTTTTCATCCAGATTAGCAACTTATTCAGTTTACCTTTGTTTTGCACTGTTTTTAATTCTTAAATTGTTGCATATAGAATTATATCTGTCAAGAAATATTTATTCCTGTTTGTAAACCTCACTGAATCAAATAAGAATAGAAATAAAATTATTTTAGCTAATCCTCGACGTTTTAACTCTCAGCATTTCTTCCTGAAAAAGATTATTAAACAAATAATTATATTACCAAATACTAAAAATATTTCTCTTAATGATTTATGATCATGAATTACACTGATGTAGCAAGAATTAGAAAAGTATTTTAATAATCACAACCGATTTTAACTTTAAAATTTTCTTAGAAGACCATACTAATTTTTAACTAATAGTAGAATAAGTTTTGATTACGTATCTTAATAGAGAGTAAGAATTTGAAAACAGTGTATTAATTTTTGCCACATGCAACAACTTAATATGCAGACAAAGGGAAAAACTGAAAAAACACAAACAAAGCAACGTCCAAAACCTACAATAAAGAAAAATCTCTATTATTTAAATCCTAACAATAATATTATAGCAATTAAAACAGAGGACAATAATAACAGCAGAATATTTTTTCAGACTTTGAAATTCCCAAAGTGTAAATTACATGCTTGTATGATGTTATTGTTATACAGTATTATATGTCTGCTTTGTTGTTTTTACCACGATATTTTAAACAATGATGTTTTAAAACTACAAAATTTTGTCGTCACTTTCTTTTTACCATAATATTTTGTATAGAAGTGTTTGGAACTGTAAGGATTTGTCACTGTACACTTTTTAGAAAGATATTTTGTAGGACAATATATCTCCTCACATTGATCTTTCTACAACAATTTCTTTCTCACGATGTTTTATCATGATCATTTCACAAGATATTAGAAAGTCCTTACCATGTGCAATACTAGATGTGATGGTTGAATAAGGAGAATGCATAGGAGAGTGCTTTAAAATAGACTTTTTTGGAGATGTAGGAGTCATTGGAGGAGATGGTGGAGGTGAGCCTCTTGATGAAGACTAAAACATAATCATACAAAAAATTTTACTCACGGTTTTTCAAGGAAAAAAAAATTCCATCTGATATATTATTAATAGAGTAATCAATTAGATTAACATACTTAATTATGTAAATACATTAAGTTAACAAGAAAAATATGCAGAACTAAAAAGGCAAATTTAACCTTTTAACTGTCATGCCCGAGATAATCTCGGGTACAGCACTGGTGTTCGAAAATGTCACGCCCGAGTATTACTCGGGGTAATTTTTTTTGAGTGCATCGTATTGTTATACCCGAATGGCAGGAGCAATTGACGACCGGTGCTGCCTGGTGACGTATCCAGGCGGTGCGCGGCTCTGCTAGAGGGTAATAGTGGAGGTTGAACCTCCACGACGTGCCCGAAGGCAGAGTCGACCTGTAGTGAGCTAGTTCTCGGAACGGGGAAGCCCAAAACCTGTTATACCCAAATATATATCGGGAGACGTTTATTTCGGTTTCATCTTTTTGTCAAACCCGACTGTATCTCGGGAAAAATTTGACAATTTGTGTACCTAAATCATCAAAATAACTTGACAGTTAAAGGGTTAATAAAAAGGAACTGAAAAAGCAATTTGGGTTTGGTACAAATAACACCCAATTCTTACCCTTCCATGCCCAGCAACAGGAATCACTTCAAACCTGGACATCCTTCTCTCTTGTTCTTGTGCAGCTTTATACGTTCCTTCATCTACAGATTGTCTTCTGGCCACTTCTTCCAATCTGCGTTCCCGACCTAAATGCCTTTCCAATAAACGCATAAGTTCTATTCTTTGAACAGAACCCAGTAATATCATTGATTCTAAGAAAATGCAGAACAATACAAATAAATATTATTTTAATATTAATTCTCTCTATTTGTGAATGCTTATGTGAAATTGCAATCATTCTCACTCTACAAATACACATATAAAAATAAATGATTGATATACAATGGTACATAATAAGTCGTACCTGACAAAATAGTCTAAGATTCATATTTTTAAATAATTTTAGAGTACATAAATTTCAAATATTTAAAAATTTATTTATAATTAAAAAATAACAAAAGCACAGAACTGATTGTTGAAAGTAAGAATAAATAGCTTCAAATAAAACAATATAAATTTTGGATGAAATAGTTTTAATTAATAATAAATTTTGGAACTTCGTAGTGCATAATCTCAATAAATGCATTTTAACATAAATTTTTGTAACTCTCATAGATATGACTTTTCCTAAGTAACCCTAATATAGCAATATTTCCAAAAAATAATTATACTTTTAATAACTATTTAGTTCACACAATGTAAATAATTTAGAAATGAATTATTTAAAAGTGTCGTGCATGTGCTTTAGCAAAGTAAAGAGAACAATGCAATACCTGAAGATTCTACCAATGGGAATGACTGCAATCGTTTGTTGCCTTTCAAAACTGCTTTAATTTCTCTATATGTAGCACCTTCTGATATATATATTATCTCACGTACCATAATATCATCTACGTAAATGTTGTAAGCCCTGAGGTATAATAAGAGTATATTAAATCACTTAATATTACGGCAATGCAATAAACTAAAAAGAATAACCACAATAAATTCATTCTCAGTTTTTTGGTCTGTGTATCTATTTATAGAAACACAGACACTAAAAGAAAGTATCAAAAATTAATTTCAACTATATTTAAGTAGTTAGCTGCTGTTAAAGAAACAGATTCCTAAGTATTAAAAACCACTTACTGAGATGAAGTGGAAATAATGGAAGGTAGATATGGAAGTTTTTTAATTTGTATTATGCTATCATATATGGATGGCTGAAGAGACTGAGCAATGGCATTTGCAATCAGAACCGCAATCTAAAAGAAAGAGGAAAAAATCCTGAATCTCAAGAAATTAAAATCTAGAACTAAAAATTTTTGAAACATAACATATGTATCAAATTTCATGCCAAAATAAAAATATTTTATGATAAATTATATATTTATTAAAACAAAAAAATTTACATATTACCAAAAAAAAGAGAGAAATTAAATCAAATATTATTCCATCCCCAAATAATATATTCAAAACACCATCTAATTGTTCTACATTTTTGTTTTTTTCCTGCAACTTATTTCTGTATAAAAAATTGTTCCTTCATTGTTTCTGAAAGACTTTATAGTGTATAAAACAAACTGCAAATTTAAAACATGACAAATATCTGACAGATTTCTGGCTAGGAATCAATGCAACTACCATATACCAGTATAAAAGGTCACACATATAAGACAACTCTTGATTTTTGGAAGTATTTTATGGGGGGAAATAGGGTTTCATATAAGATGGCCTTGCATGTATCCAGTTGCCTAAAAGTAATCAGCTATTTATATGAACATGCAGACAGCATTACCAATTCAAGACATATACTCATGTTATCTACTCTGCACTCTTTCCCACTTAAAAACATGCACACACATAACACACACATTTATAATATGTATTATGCAGCACTGTATTAGCTTTTAATCTATATGGTTATAAATCTGTCAGATTTATCTATATGTACTCATATGCAAGTCACTGTCATTTTAAACTGTACATATGTTGCTACATCTAAAAGTTTTTGCCTAATATAATTCTAAAAAATAGGGAAAACTTTAATAATTTATTCTGTATTATGGTCTCTTTTTACCTCGATACATATTTCCTAGTATTTAATGAGCAGCTCTGGGCCCCTGAAAAAGTAATCTGAAGGTTTGCCCTCAAAATATTTTATAACTGCAATTTCAAGCCATCATCATCATTAAATCTGTTTCCATGAAGGTCACATTTGAGTTTGGAGAATAGATGATAACTACTTGGAGCTAAATCTATGCTATAAAGGGAAATGGTCAGGCTCCTTAAATCTGCATTCTTGTTTTTGATTTATATTGACACATTTTTGTTTTTGAACTGTGGAAAGAAGTTGGGGTAACTTTCTTGCAGAAAATTTATTTGCGTGAAGATATCGATGTAGACTGTGTAAAACAATCCACAGATTCAACCTTGTTATTATCTTCTTGACTTTTAATTTCAAATCACAGAATATTTCCTCCTGGATGCAAGCATTATTTTCTGATTTCAATGCCTACCATAATCCACTTTTATAAGACTTATACTCCGGGGATTCTCAATCTATGTGAAATTGTTCACCCATTCATTCAGGGTAGAGTAGGAAGGAGACAAACATGCAATACAAACATTGCTTTATCTTTTTAGAACTGAGATCTTCTTTAGTCAAAAATTTATTCATATAATGATACTCAGTTTTAAGCATTTCATAAAAACTAGCACATCACTTCGTTCACTAAATAGTCAAACAAACAAAAAAAAAAAAAAAAAGAGAGAGAGAGAGAGAGAACGTAGACAATTTCACTAATAAAATTTTCAAACTTAATTGTTTAGTGCTGCAATTATATATGTTCAAAAGGACTTTATTGTCAAACATATTTTCATGCATGAGAGTGGAAACTTACATTTAGCTATGAATATAACTTAGCAGACTTGTATTTCTAAAACTATCAGCAATTTGTATATTGTATAGTTTTGCAGTGCATATGTACTTAATATATCATAATAACTAATGCACTGTTGAAATTTTTTTATTACAAGACAAGGCCAGTTAAAAGTGCTTTAGGGAGCTCCACACTGGTTCTTTTCTAAAATTCTACCATGGAGTATCTGTTAAAATTCGTTTTTACTGTCTGTTCTAACTATCATGAAACTTATCACTTTCAGTCATTTTATTTTTTGAAGCCAAAAATTATAGATTTTTATTCAGTATTTCTCATTAAGTAACAACTTTCAAAATGGCTTCCATTACAAACATATTAGAATACAGTAATACACTTGCCCAAAATTAATTAAAATGCATGCTAATTTCAGTGAAAGAAAAAAATATATGGCATATTTTTCACTCATTTCAGAATTACAGCACATTTACTAATTTCCCTACTGCACTTTTAGAGTTTTCTGTTTACTATAAAATTCTTAAGGTAGTAAATAACACTGAACACATCAGAGCAATCACTTACCTACCCACTTTCTTGTTCATCAAAAACATGAGAGTAGTGTCTACTATAGCTTTGAAGGAATTTATTCATAGAAATTAATTCATTTTCTCCCTTAATATGGGCTTTTTGCCACCTTTACTCAGAAAGTGCCTTTTGGTAAGTTCTGCATATCATAAATTTCTCTAAACTGAAGAACACCCACTAAATTTGTAATCAGTTTTTCTGTTTTTTTTTTTTTTTTTCATAGGTATTTGTAAGCTTTACTGATATATCTAATTGCATGTCTTTCTCAAGTGCTTTATTAATACATTGACTTTAATAAGAATATTTTGCCTGATCACAGGATCGTGAAAATCAACACCATATACCGGGTGCAGAAAACCCAGCAATATGCCATCAAGAGGATTTTCTGTGAAGAAAATTATTGAATCAAGATGATGGGAAGGCCCACCTTGGTTGGCATTGCCGGGAGAAGAATGGCCTCGTTCTATCTCAATCGATAATGAAGAAGAGGTTAATGCTGAAAAACATAAAGCAGTTATGGTTTCGTTAAGCAATGTTAGCGATATGTCTTCACAATTCATTGGCAATTTTTCAAAGTATAAGAAAGTACTGAGAATTATTGAGTGGATAAACAGATTCGTAGGAAATACCCGAAAGAGGAAAGAGAAGCAGAAGAGCTAGAAGTTTATGAATTGACAAGAGCTGAGAAAGCTATCGTGAACATTATTCAACATGAATCTTTTTCATCTGATGATATTAAGAAGCTAAAGTCAATAAATGTGTTCAAAGATGGCGAAGGCGTTTTACATGTGACTAGAAGATGAAGGCATTTTGCACGCGACTACTGTGTTGTTTTTTTATATATGGTGGGTATGTGCCCAGTGATGATTACAAGATGTACACAAACATCGTTTATTCTACATTGCTCGTCTACTATTCTATATTACAGTTATGATTAAAGGTAATAATAGATACAGTTACAGTTACATATATAACATCTCCCTTTTTATAAAAAAATAATAATAGTAATAAAATTAAACATGTTTGACAATTCAGTACCAAATCTTCAATTTCTTTCGACATTCCTGGCCAATATAATATTTCTCTTGCTTTGATCATGCATTCTACTACTCCTAAATGACCATAATGAATTCTGCTTAGCATATCTTTTGATAAACTTCTAGGTATAACAACACAGGAATTTTTAAATATTAATCCATTTGCTTCTGATAATTCTTCTCTGAAGTTAAAATATGGTTTTGCCAGTTCTGAAACCATACATTTTTCATCTGGCCATCCAGTTTTAATTAATTTTCTTAAAACTTGTAGTTCTCCATCTTTTTCTGTTTCCAGTTGAAAAACTTCCATTTTGCCTTTAGACATTGGTATACATTCTACAATCAATCCAACATGAGCTTCTATGTCTCCTTCAAAGAAATCAGATCCTTTATCAGTGAATGATCTTGATAATGCATCCGCTATAAAAAGTTCTTTTCCTGGTTTATATTTTATCTCAAACTGATATGGCTGTAATCTTATACACATTCTTTGTAATCTTACAGGGCATTTATTTAATGGCTTTTTGAAAATTAATTCCAGTGGTTTATGGTCACTTTCCACAGTAATATATTTTCCAAATATATACTGGTGAAATTTCTCACATGCAAATACAATAGCTAAAGTTTCCTTTTCAATTTGAGCATAATTCTTTTGTGTATCTGTTAATGCCTTAGATGCATATGCTACTGGTAAATTATTCTGCAGTAAGACTGCTCCTAATCCTTCTTGAGATGCATCTACAGATAAAACTACTGGCATCTTTATATCATAATACTGTTAAACTGGTTTATTTACTAAGACATCTTTTAATCTTCTAAATACTTTTTCATATGTTGCATTCCAGTTCAGATAACTTGTTTTCTTAAAAATTAATTCAATTCTGATGCATTAGGTATGAATCTAGAAACATATGTAATCATTCCTAAGAAAGTTTCTAATTCTTTCACATTTTTTGGTGGTTTTATATCTAGAATAGCCTTAATTTTGTCTTCATCTGGGTTTAAACCATATTTAGAAAATATATGTCCCATATATTTCACTTCATTCAGCCTAAATTTACATACATTTAAATTAAATTTAACATTCTTTTCTTTGGCTCTGCTCAACAACTTCTTTAATCTTGAATAATGTTCTTTTTTATCTTTACCCCTAACTAATAAGTCATCTAAAAATTTTAGAAAACCTTCTGTGGAAAACTTCTCGTGATGAACTCAGTCCATATGGCAACCTCAAAAAACAATATCTACCAAATGGAGTGTTAAATGTAGTAAATTCACAACTTGAATTTGACAGGCCAAAATGCTTTGTTTGCATCTAAAATACTAAAGACCTTTGCATTTGTCATTTGAGATGAAATTTCTTCAAAGGTTGGTATGTGATAATGCTCTCTCAGTATATTTTGGTTAAGGTGCTGAGGATCTAAACACACTCTTAAATTGCCATCCTTTTTCCTTACTACCACTAATGAATTCACGAATTCTGTTGGTTGGTTAACTTTCTTTATAATACAATGTTTTTCCATTCTTGCTAATTCCTCTTTTAATGGATTTAACAAGCTAAGTGGAATTTTCCTACAGGGTTCTATTTTACCAACAGCCCCTGGTTTTAATTTAATATGATATGTATATCCAGTTAAATTCCCAGTTCCTTTAAACAAATCTTGATATCCTTTTAAAGATTCTGGTAACTTTTCATTGGAATCAGGATTTACTGTACAAATCCTTTGTATTAGGTTTAATTTTTTCAATGTAGGTAAACCTAAAATAGCTGGAACAGTTTTATCACATACTACGACTTGAAATTCTACTTCATCCTTGTTCCCTTTTGATGTTTCACATAATAATTTACATTTTCTGACTACATCAATTGTAGTACCATTGTAATTATTTAAAGTGACTTTTGATTTAGTCAACCATTTATCTCTTAAATTTAATTGTTTAAAGTTAGGCAATGGTAACACATTACACTAAGTTCCAGTATCCAACTTAACAAATAAATATTTAGATATGTTTACTTTTAGTTTTTCAAACCATTCTGTTCTATTTTTAGAAAATGGATTTGAATCTTCCACTGACCCTAAAATATATTCATTACCATTATTATGCAACTCATGCTCTAAATTATTCTGTACAACATTAACATTTTTATAAGTGCACATTTTAGAAAAGTTATTTTTCTTTTTACACTACAAGCAAATCTTATTATAAGCAGGACAATTGTTAACTTATGAAAAGTTCCACATTTTGTACATGGTTTTGGATTATTGTATTTATTTTCTTGATAGTTTGAAGAAGAATTAGTACTTTTTTGCTTTTGTTTTACATGATAGTTTTTCTTACAAGGCTGACGTTTTCCCTCTGAAGATGGAAATTTGGTAGGGTACGAACTGCGCCAATTTGATCGAAAATCCCCGTCCCCCTCTTTTCTAATCCACGAACTGCGCGACGTTTCCTGTCCCCCATTTCTTTCCAAGAAGATTGGGTGCTACAAAAATTCGTTTATTGCCATTAATGGGGCATTCTATTGAGACTGCAAGTCTTTATTTTCTTTTATCAATATTGTAAAAATTGTGCATGTAAAACAAATATTAATTTAAAGTCTGGCGTGTGCTAAAAAATAAATTTCTTTTACACTCATTTTAAAATTTTATGATGCTTAAAGGAATGATGAACCAGATCTTTTTTATTCTCTGTAAGAATTAAAAACTTTCCAAGTTGTAGATTTTAGTCGCTGATATACATATCAGTTTTGAATAGTAAAATTGATAGATTAATGACATACACAAAACTGATACATAATCAACGTATCAAATATCGGATTTGTAGCTCACCTTAAATAAGTTTCTTGTCTAGATAAATATTAACAAATCTTCTTAGATAGCAGAATGGTTTTAACTTTCAAATTTACCATTTTAGGTAAACAGTTCTAATTTAATCATAAAAATTATCTTTATTAAATCTAAAAATTGGACTTCTTAAGTCGTTCTAAATTCACACTAATATTATTGCAATATATTCCCGTATTAAGCTTTCCATTTTTAATCATTGAAGTTATTTTAAGGTTATTTAACTTTGTTACAAATTCCATATTTTAATACTAGAAACGTTTAATATTTATTCTGTTTTTCACCTGATGTACTTTGGCATACATTTAATTTCTAATACACATTTAATTAATAAATTAATAATTATGAGCATCAGCAGAATTTTCATAATTAACAAAAAAAAAAATAATAATAATAATAATAATAAACTCCCTTATATTCATATCCTGGGATTTTTAGTTCCCTTTTAATGCATTCCTTTTTCAAATATTGTTGCACTGTACTCAAGTTTTCATGTATGTAGTATTTATATACTTTGTATTGTATTTATGCAAATTTATATTTAAATGATAATTTTTACAAATTCTTGCATCACAACTCTAGTTAACTGAAGATGTTTATAACACCTTGGCAAAGCTTAATCTTCAGCATGTAGCTTATTTTCCATTCTAGTTTCAGGCTGAATTATTTGTAAAATTAATTACTTGAAATTATTTGTTAACAAAGATGGTCGCTAAATCACGCTAATAATATTTCTAACTGTTGTAATTTATAATGCAACGTGTTCATGTGATTTATAATATAATTCATTTATAATTTTTCAGCAGTATTGAAATTAATAGCAGATACTGATAATGATACACATTTAGATTACAATGATTTAGATTGCCATTGCCTTCTTCACTCATGCTTTTATGCTACATTCCTAATATTTCATAATGGCATACAGGTAAGTTTAACTCATTCACCATGTAAATCTCTAATTCAGCCAACTTTTGTTCTTACGTGTGCTGTATCTTCTATTTTCTTTAATATATTGTTCAGCCTAATTTCAAAAGGTCTTGTGGAAAAATCACTAAACATTGGTAGTTCGACTCGAGTTTCTAGTCCCAGTGATCCCCCAGCTCTTTCTTTTTTGTACTTATTTACTGTATAAAAATTTCAGTTCATGAAGTAAAAATACTTTTTTAATTTATTCTTTAAAAATATTGCAAAAATTTTCACCTTTACCTTAGCATATCTTTTTACAAATCCCTCTAATAAGAAAAAATAAGGAAAGAAATTAACTCAGTTTCGGTGATTGATACCTCGGTGCAAATTATATGTAACATTTTTCCAAAAGCATAGAGTTTATATGGATATCAATAAATTAAGGCTTATTTCTCCATCTAATTTTCTTAACATGTTTATTCCAGAATTTTCTTTTCACACTGTAGCGCTTAACTTTATGAGTTTTCTATAATCATTCAATTTCTCTAGCCATGGCAGCTTTGCATACCTTCTGACAAGTAGTTATATTTTTAACCACTGTATTTTAATCCCTGCTGACTATCAGTACATTATTCACTTGTTTCACAAGTGCAACTTTTATTTTATACGCAAATCTACGTAAAATAGCATTAAAACTTCAGTTATGTGGAGCACCTGATCGATTGCTTGTTTTAGATTGAATGAAATTAAGCTTAATGTTACTGTTAATTAGCTTGTTATTAATTTAATTATACATTTCTAACTAATTATATGTTCAGATATTTCCAAGTATATAACACAAACTTTTGCATCCTAATTTTTAGTTTTGGTTAAAAAGTCTGCTTTTATTAATTGAGAGGCCTGATTGATTATATTAATTTGCAGTACTGTTTATCTAATTCTTTTCTTCTAGATAAATTTTAGAAAAACTTCTTAGCATAATAATTTTAATTTATTTACAATTTATACGTCAGTGATCCAAATGCATAGTAATGTTGTTATAATAGATTTCATGCTAAGCTTTTTTTTTAAATTTAACTATTAATTTCTGCAAATATTTACATGATTGCTTTAATTAACGAAAAATATTTCTAGCACACTTTAACACACTTTGATATGGAATAATTTTTTGCACTCTATTAAATTTTCCAGTCTAGTTCAGACATCTTGACTATTATTGATGTGATTTATTAAAAATATAATTTGTATGCTTTATAGTTATTTAATTTATGATATTATTATAATAAATGAAAGATGTTTGTAATGCTAATATGTATGTTTACCAATACCTTTTATTTTCTTTGTTAGCTCTCGCATTTATTACTGTTATTCAAGTAATTAGCCTGCTTGTTAGATAGTTTTTTACTTGTCTTGTGATATGTAATTCTATTTATTTATTTTATTTTCCTCTTGGCTACAATTGGCTTCAAAAAGTTAAATTGTAACCCTGTAGGCAGCAGGGGGAAGAAATTCTGATCGGCGCAGTTGGACTACAGCAGGACCCAGGGGATATTTTCATTAGCGCAGTTGGAGTACACCCGGAAATTTATTACGTTTGATCGCTTCTATTTTATTTTCTTCAGTTAAAGTTTTCAGCTGAAGTTCTGCTAATTCAGAAGCTTTACACATTTTAATACATTTCTCCAATGTTAATTGAACTTCCCTTAATAATCTATCTTTGAGTTTTTATTTAGAATTCCACTTACTATTCTATCTCTTATTAAACTATCTTTTAATTCTGCAAATCCACAGTTGCTACTTAATTTCTCTAAATAAAAATATATGCTTATCAACACTTTTGGTATGCAAAAATTTTCGAAAGCTTCAATTACTTAGTCAACATCCTTCTTATCTTCTTCACTTAAATTAAAGTATTAAACTTTACAAGTGCTTCTTCACCAATAATATGCAATAAAATAGCTACTTTAATTTCAGGTGATTTAGTAATACCACCAGACGCTAACATATGAATTTGGAATTTTTGTTTCCATTTCTTCCAATTTTCACTTAAATTACCTTCAAAATTTAGATTACTTGGTGGCTTTAATCCATCCATATTTAATTTAGGACTTTTATATACAGTCAAAAGTCGTTAATCCGGACTCGTCGGGACTTCGGCGATTCCGGATTATCGATTTTTCCGGATTATAGATCATCAGTTTAAATCTGGTAAAATGGCATGCAGAAATTATAAAATTAAAAATATGAA
Organism: Stegodyphus dumicola; assembly: GCF_044657685.1. Classification (NCBI taxonomy): domain Eukaryota; kingdom Metazoa; phylum Arthropoda; class Arachnida; order Araneae; family Eresidae; genus Stegodyphus; species Stegodyphus dumicola. The sequence continues at coordinate 118,105,886 of NC_140781.1, forward strand.
ACCGTAATTTACGAAATAAAGAACAATTATGATTTAAAGGGTATCAAAATTTACAAAAAAAAAAAAAAAAAAGCTTAATATTTATTTGTTTACTTTATTAAACATTCTTTCAATGTAAGTTGTTTAAGTTGCTTCGTTTTTTATGTTATAATACATTCTCTTTAATTCTATAAACAGACATAATTTCTTGTTCAGTTACAAAGTTCCGCTGTTCAAGTGATATAATTGCTGTGTCGAGAATACCGACTAATTTGTCAATCGAAATTTTTTCGTTTTCAATAACCTCTGTCACTTTCTTCGCTATCGGAAGCGAATTATAATGACGAGGCATTTGATTTAAATCATATCAAAGACGAGATGAAATACTACATTGAGTAAGCAATTATAAGCCAAATAAAATAAAAACATCTGCCCTTAAGATAAGGATAGTGTTGACAGATCAACTTCCAATTCAATGCACGCCGCCGCAGCGTTAAAGATAAACAAAGTTTAGATAAACTTTATCCATTTTTTGCAGCAATTCCACTTTTTGTTTAATGGACTCCGAAAGATACTTTCGCTTTGTATATCCTTTACATATTAGTAAATATATATCGGAAATTCTATTTGACATAATCGAAAGTTCAAGCTTACTTTTATAAAATTGCTCTAACAGTCTGCAAAAAATAATAATCCGGATCCAATTCGAAGATTAAGGAACAACGCAATCTGCAACATTAACTGAAATAGATAATTAGATAATTTTAGCTTAGCTTATCCCGTCCGTTATACATTAAACGCGCATTCGTAAACGTATTTTGCACACGCGCACACGCAAATTAGCAGCGGTAAAGGTCTTACGCGCATGCGTCAACGCGACGCATGCGCAGAAAGTTTGTAGCTTTGAGGTCCGGATTATAGATCATTCCGGATTATGGGTGTCCGAATTAACGACTTTTGACTGTATACGTTTTTATATACGTATTTTTAGCCACTTCAAATAAAAATAAACAACGCACTTACCAGCGATAGAAGTTTCAATTTCACTGTAAACAACTTCCCATCATGTTTTTGTTTAGAATATCTTTACGGACCCTGCATGGTTCTTCAAAAAAGATTTTCTTTTTTAATCTATGGCGGACTCGACTGCGTCATGCATTGTTTTTTTATATATGTTGGGTATGTGCTCAGTGATGATTTCAAGATGCACAGAAACATCGTTTATTCTACATTGCTTATCTACTATTCTATATTACAGTTATGATTAAAGGTAATAATACAAACAGTTACAGTTACATATATAACAACTACGTGTGTTTGTGACTAGAAGGTCTAGGTTGACTGAAAAAAAAAAGACCATGAAAATTTTATTTATCCAATGTTATTTCCGAATAATCATAAAAATGTGGAAAAATTGATAACTGATAAACATCTATCTATGTCTCATGCAGGAATTCACGTACTGATGTCAACATTTAGAGAGACGTTTCGGATACTGAAAAGCACAGCTATGACTCCAAAAGCCTTATATGCATGAGTCAGGTGTAGGAGACATGGAAATAAACAACTACAGACTGTACCTGCTACTCTACCAGAAAACAGACTTAGAGATGTTCGTGTTTTTGAGATTGTTGGGGTTGATTTAGCTGGTCCATTAATTTTGAAGGATAAAGGCAGAGCTTGGATTTTACTTTTCACCTGCGCTGTTTTTAGGGCAGTTAATTTAGAACTGATTTTGTACCTTTCAACTCAAGGATTTTTACTTGGCCTTAGAAGATTTATTGATCGTAGAGGGAGGCCATCGATAATTTATAGCGGCAACAAGAGAAGTAATTTTGTTGGATCCAGTAATCTCTTGAAATCAATTAATTGGGATACCATCGTGATAGAAGATGCCACAAACAAGATCGACTGGAAGTTCAGTGAGACTTGTTCAAATGATTAAGAAGCTTTTGCGTCAAGTTCTAGGCCAGTTGTGTCTGAATTATGAAGAATTGATGAGTGTGCTATGTGACTGCAAAGCAACTGTGAATGGCAGACCCCTCACTTATGTATCAGAGGACTCTGATGATCTCATCCCTTTGATACCGTCCTTATTTTTAGGTGGAATTCTAGTGTTTGTAGTTCCTGACTTGAATCACATTGACAAAGTTGATTTCAACAAGTTACTGAGACATCTACAGAATTTCCGCGTGTTCTTGAGAAACAGATTTAGAAGCGAATATCTTGGCTTGCTAGTGCAACGTGCCGATTTCTCAACAGATAAAAATCGGGAATATAGTTCTCATCGAGTGTGATTACAAACGCAAGGTGCTGTGGCCTCTAGCAAAAGTCATTGTGGTATATCCAGGAAAAGACGGCAACCTTCGAGTTGTTCGTGTCAAAACCATGTCTGGAGAATTAGTTTGAACAATCTAGAGAATATTCCTTCTCAAAATACCGTCATCTTCAGAGTCAGATAAGGCAAATGAAATTGAGATGCAGGGTGAAGACAGTTTAGTTTCAAAATTACCAAAGAATAATTTATCTCCAGATTTATCAATGTACATTGACTGTTGTGACTAGAAGTGGATGACAAATTAAAATTCCATCTAGATTTCTAACCTGAACACTACTCGAGTCATTTTAGTGTAGAAATTTAAGAACTCAGTTTGCTTTTTTTAATTTTTTAACCTTGATATTTGTGTGGACAGTATTTTTTATATTTTATTTTGATTGATTAAGTATATGTCATCAATCAAAAGGTGGGAGTATTGTTAGACCCAAGCCTCAGTTGTTACCTTTCTTTTATAGTTTGACAATGTAAGAGTGGCATCCATCTGATCTTTGTTGTAGTTTGTCGTTCTTCTACGGATTTTGAAATAAAATATGATGCTTTGGAATATTAGATGTAAAACTGTTTTATTTTAAGTTTATTAGAAGAAAGGAGAATGGTTCTTGCAAATCTCGAACTCTGAGTCATTTATAACAGTTTAATGGTATATATGAGCTACTTTCAGCAGCTTACTATGGTAGCATGCTTTAAATTGTTGCTTGTCTATGCATTGTATTTAACAACTGTATTTCTTTTAAGCTGCAATATGTTAATAACAAAATTAACATTTGCAGTAATTGTGAGTAATGCCTTGAAAAACAAAGATAAAATTCGGCATATATAAATACAAACATGAGCAATATAAGAAACATGATTGAAACAGTACCAACCAAGCATTACTTCAATGCTTTATTTTTCAGAGGACTTTACAAGTTCCTCTCAATCGGCCTGTGCTGAAGACCAAAAGTTAGGAAAGAAATTAGACAAGAAAAAAAGATTTCTCATGTTCAGAATGGTGGCTCGGCGATCAAAGAAAAGGCATAACATTACAGTTGTGAGTATTAGAGGGGAAGCAATGGCAGTGAATCAAGAAATAACATCATGACAGTTCAATGTGGAACGGCAAAGGATTTGTACCAGCTATTATTCTTATGATATCATCAGTAGCGATGACAGCAGACTATTTTATCAACTAACACTGAACAAAACATTGGAGTTTAAACAGAAAAAGTGCATTGGTGATAAAAAGTCGAAAACCTGAGCCATGCTGTGAATATGTTCTAAATTACCAGGATCAGAGAACAGGAACTGGTAGTAATGGAAAACTTCAAGAACTCCAGATATTTTAAAAACCTCGAATGAAATGTCTTATATTAGAGCCTGCAGGTTTTATTAGACACTCAAGATCTGGTATATTCCTTTAAAACACAAGCAATTGTATAAGTAATTACTGATTAATGTTGGATTACATATTAGGTACATTTTAAAAGTTCTTAAAATGCAATATGACAATAATTACAAACAGGTCAATACCGTGCACTTTCACTTACGATCACGGGTAAAATATGTGACATTTGGCCAGTTAGTTCAAAAACAATAACTGATGTAGATACAGTGTGAGTAGCACTCCCAGATAATGCAGCAGCCCCTGAAAATTGAAATGAAATATCATGTAATAATAACTAACGCATTTGTTGAATATTAAAACAGTATTATGATGTACAATTATAAGGTTAATTTCATATTAATTGGGAATCACAAACAATAACTTAAATAGCTAAGTCATTCTGAAGAAAAATTCTAAGGCAGCATTCTTATGAACTGTAGTAATTGAAATTGATTTTAGAACCACAAAATATTACTCGGAATATTTTACACTATACATTAATAATATGTATTTTCAATGTCAATCAATATTCTCTAAAATACAGAAACAGTTCAAATGCTGAATTTACCAACAACAGCATAACCTCCTGGCAATATCTTGAATATATTATCACCCATTCTTATCCCTTCAGGAAACCATGCTGCCATACACTCCCCTACTAAACGTCCGAAGGCAGCACCTACAAAGGCATAAAAATGGAGCTTAAAGAAGGCACACACAAAAAATTCTAATAAAAAGTATTGAAAGATATATGTTCTAGGATTGAATTTGTTTTATTATTTCAAGCAGAATTAAAATTATATTGAAACATTGCAATTAACATTATAATTATATTAAAATATTATAATGTAAAACATGCAATACAGCTATATCAAATGATGAATGGAATAAAAAACAAAATAATGCACACTAAAATGTTAAGAAGTCCATAAAAATAAAATAAATAAATAAATACAGTGTGTAAAAACGATGTAACACATACGTAACAGGTACTTGCCTTAATATTTCAATTTTTGCATTAGTTATAACTCAAAACACAATTCTCTTTCACTAATAAAGTTTTAATGCTGCTTTTTATAATAAGTGAAAAACAGCTTTTCTTTATACCCTGAAAACTTTGAGTTACTATATTTCAAGTATATAAATTCTATTGCTTCCAGTAAATTCTTAAAAAAAAACCTTTTATTAAAAGAAAAAAGAATTTTTCGATAGACCTTACCAATACGAAAAATAGGAATAAAAACACCAGCAGGTACTGGCAGAGTTGCACAAACAGTTGTTGTAACAAACTAAAAATAAAAATTGTAATTAAATACAGTATTAACAATACACAAAATGATTAATATGAAATCCAATGTTAAAGCTTCAAAACAACAGACTTACATTCATAATAATGAATACAGCAAGGTTGACATATATATTTGTGTAAGGTGTAGTCCAGTGACTAACGGTTATTGCATCATCTACTGCAAGATGTGAACCAGACCATGTGACATTACTAAACAACTCATTCATGACTTCATGATTGGTGAGCTAATAAAGGATGAATGATATGAAGTACATAATAAACTTATTTAGTATAATTATCAATATGCAATGAGTAAAGAATATTTAAGTTAAATCTTAAATAAAAAAATCAAAACTAGTGTCAACATTTTTCTTTTTAACCACTCAAGAACGCGAATTCTCTTAAATAAGAAGTAATACAGGTAAACAAATCTTATATACAGAAAAGGAAAGAAAATGTAATCAGCAGAAACTCACCTTATAAAATTATTAAGCAACATTAGAATTTCTCGCATAAGATGTTAACTGCCAAGCTGTGTGCACAGCAGAAAGCCATCCTTCAACCACAGCTCAGAGCAATGTTCAATGACATAAAATTTTACAGGATTAATAAGCTTTATGTAGATGTTCGCACCTATAAGAAGAAATACAATTAAAAACCTCAAAATTTTGTGTCAACAACAATACTCTGAGCCAGATTAGAAGTGTGAAAATCTGCTAAACACATCAGCAGAATCAAATGCTAACATCAAATTACAGAAATCATTATATTAAAACATATATAAGACTGCTGATTACAAAGAAATAAGAGTTATATTTTAAAACTCTTTAGAATATATAAAATTTGAAGTTATACATTATACATATAAGAAAAATGGAATAATTCTAATTAATTAGTTGTGTTTTATCATATCTTTCCTCATATACACATAGACAGAGAGCAGCCCTAATGAATAAACAATATACTTTCATACACGTGTATCTAAGTGGAATGGATCAAAATTTGTAAAGTGCAGTTCTTCAAAAATTTCAAGTATGTTTCTGAACTTTTAGCTGATATTTATATTAATAACTGGTGCACAACATGTAACATATTTAAACAAAATAAAACCTAGCATCTTACAGGGGCAATTTGAAATTCGATTACTGAAATTTTGAGTTTGCTCAATTCTGAGGTTGGACAACTGCATAATTCATGTGAAGAAAAAATTTAACAAAACCTATGCATTGTGAAGAAAGGAATCAATAAGTGACAATTTGTTTCCCCCCTCTCCAAAAAAAATTAATTTTTACATTAGATAAATGCGTCTTGCATTTAAAAAGGCCTTATGCAGTTTTAAAGTAAAATGCATTATTCCCCCATTTTTCATTAAACCATTAGTCATACATAGCTGGCAAAAATAGAGTAAAATACACCCCAAGAAAACGGAGGCATAAATTGAGAAAGAAACCGGGAAAAGGCAAAAGAGGATATGAAATAATTAGGAAATATACAAAAAAAAAAATTATCTAAAAAGAGAATGCAAGTGATGATTAAAGCAAAATGTCAAAATTATAAACAGTATGAAGAAGCTGCCAAAATAGATGGCATGTTATAAAAATTTAGAGAAATTAACTTAAAATTTTTACTTTCAATATCACTTGAACAGTGTCATAAATTCGAAAATTATAAAAGAATATTAATTTGTGATGTGACAAATAAGTTTTTAAAACTGGCTTATTTTATGCTTTAATATTTTTTCCCCCAAAATACAGAAAATACAGCATTCAATAATTCCTTAGTTCCCAACTTCTCCCCCTTCAGTTCATAACATCGCATTATAGGCAACTGGCAACCTAGTCCATAAAATCGTAATTTATAAACTAATTGCTGGTGCTTAAATCTTCATGTCGTAATTGTAAATATATATCTCAAAACATTTCTGGAAACCCTTCCTAAAGATCTATCCGAAAACGGGGAGGGAGGTAAATGAATTTATCTGTAATCTACACAGGTTCTAAAAGTGACTATAACCTTTATCTCTTTAAACACTGATCCTAGATATGTACTCCTAATTAAAAAAATTCACAAAGTATGGCAGAGAATTTTATGAAAACTATACATGTACAACATTCAATTTACTAAAAGTCTTGTGATACCTCATTAACATACCAACAGTGCAACTTTACCAAAAAAACAATTGTAAAGATTTTAATCGCTCCACTGTTCAAATTGCACACTTACAGCTATGTTTAAAAAAAAAAAAAAGAAATACCTTTTATGTTTTGCTGATAAATTTAAGAATAACGACTTAAGTTGTTTTTTTTTTTTTTTTTTTTTTTTTTTTTAATTTACGGTTAATAATACATATTGTTTAGATCCTAGTCATATGATTTATTCATTTTGCACGTATCATCACCGATTTTTCAGTTACTTTTGGGTCATAACGTTTCTCTCTGAACCATCCCCAAAAGGCATAGGGGCGCAACAGACAGTTTTGTTATTGAAAACAAAAAGGTTATTTTATTACGAAAATACTAACTTCTTTATTAACAGTTAGTTGCTATACCTTAGATTTTAAAGAGTACACTAATTCTTGTGTGGCTGACATTTTCTTTTGACTTGTGGAATAGAATGCTATGTTTTCCAAATATAATTCCACAGTTCTCCAAACTTCCTATTGGGTGTTGGTATTTTATCTTTTAGTTGATGCCATATATCCTCAATTGGTTTTGGATCAGGTGACTGAGAAGGATATGACAGTACATCAATCCTCTTTCGTTCGAAACAGTTTTTGTCAGGTTTCTTCAATGCTTTGGTTCAGTATATTGTCGATAGTGCCACTTCAGTAGCATGTTGTCTTTTGCCCATGGTAACACTGTGTTCTCTACATACACCTCTTTGGTCATGATACCATGTATTAAAAAAACGCCATACCCGTGAAAGCAATCTCACAGCAAGACTGTCCTCTCTATCTTTTAACGATTCTCCTTGGCAGTTTTTTTAATTGATATTCTATAGCTGTCAAAATAGTTTGCAATTCCACGATATTGCAATGTTTTCCCTCTACCCATTTTTTTCTCTTATGTAACTCAAGAAACAAAAGTGATTTCAAAATGAACAATCATTTACTAATTTAGATTTTCAGAATGACTAAACCATTTACTTTTTTAGAAAACGGGTAAAAGTGATAGCTCATCAAAGCGTTCCTGTATTTTTGTCCAGTGCATTCTTGGAACAGTCTAGAGAAAAACATTACGATACGAAAACATCCCAGTAATCCAGAAGAATAAAATTATATCTCTAAGGGCGCAGCAATACGCATTAGCCATAAATTTAAAATGTTAAACAGATATTCTTCGTAAGACTTAAAAAAAAGTAAAGCTATTTCTATATTTTTGGTCATTTTAGTACATTCGTACATCCATTAAAAAAGTATTTTAGATATAATTTTTTACTTCCCAATGTAAATTATTTAGTCTACAACGTCTCGATATACATTTATCATTTACATAGAGTAAATGCATGTATCACCATACCTGGTGAAGTATTGGGGGGGGGCGGTGTTGTATGCAGGTGTCAAGCCAGAATGTTAAATAATCATAGAGCCACTTGAAGCATACTTGGCTTCAAATAGGTATCCATGACACCTTTGTCATTTAAAAATTGTTATAACGATACAGACAACAAAATAGGCAAATAAGGGCAATAAAGAGAATATACCTGAATGAGTTGCACACGTATATAGGAATAAACACATCACGGGTTTATATAACGATTTATCATTAACATAGAAAACAGGCATTTATAAACAGAGCCGTAGCTAGGATTTTCAGCGCCAGGGGACAACTGAAAATTTCGCGCTGCCTCCTGTTTGCCAAGATCGGAAAACATTTCATTCTAAAATTTTGTAAAATAATTTGGCGTCCCCTGGATGCTGCGACCGTGGACAGATGTCCCTCCTCGCTTCCCTGCTAGCTACGCCACTGTAGTGAAAACTACATAATTAAAAGCACATTCAAGCTTGGAAAGTTATATTGTCCGTTTTTCAATTTTCAATAAATATATGTTTTGACATTTTAAACATACCTCAGCCGCCATAAACTGTCCTAAGCCCAAAGGAAATGTAAGACTAGAAATGACTATAGTAATGATCGCAGGATACATAAAACGGCTGAGAAAAGAAAGAAAAAAAATTATCATTTTTTATTACTATGACATGGTTTAAAAACACTTAATTCTTCACATAGCATTTAACGCAAAAATCAAAACTCACACAGTGATAAAAAAAATAAGCACTCTTATATGCAAAATAGTTTAAGTACTACAATAAACCCAGTTTAAGACATCAGATGCAGTCTTCACGTTACTAAACGTGCCGAAATAATTTCTCACACTTCTCCAACGGAGTATGACCCGATCGGGAATTGTATGCGGAGATTTCGACAGAGCTGATTGGCTTCAAACGTTATCAAAATGATCCAAATGAGAAAAACGAAAAATAAACAAGAGGTGAATGGGATCACAATCGCCCTCAGGAAGTATCAAGGATGACTCTCTCTCCTAACATTTCTTGATGCCTTCAAAATGTGCCTAATGTATACTGTATCGTATTTTCCGGCGTATAACGCGCTTCTGTAATTTCGAGCTATATTTTTTTAATTTTTAGAATTAAAAAGCTAGGTAGTAATTACTATATAAAAAAGACCTATTTGGTCTAAAATTTTTTTGCGCAATATGCTACAAAATTAAGGAAATGAGAAGAAGATAAAAAATACTGTGTTGAACTTTTTCTTGGAGCCACAGCTCCTGATAACTTTTTGGCGAGCTAACTACAATTTATCTTCTTCTCATTTTTAATTTTTAGGTATATTCGCCATATAACGTTTCTTTTAGTAGTAAATATGGCTCCTGTCAAACGAAACAATGCAGTGCTGGTTTCAATTGCAAAGTCATTCAGTTTGTGAAAGAAATTATAAATCGTGCTGCAGCAAAGATGTTTGGTGTTGGTGAAAGATGGAACGAATGATGATTATTTATTTTTGGATCAAAGTAACAGTGGTGGTGACGATGAAACAGAAGTCGATGATGTGCCTGAAGATAAAACGGAAGACGAACATAATGAACTTTTCAAGTTATCCGATAACGAAAAGTTTTTAAGTTCAAAAGGTATGCCATTTCTTTTAAATAAACAGCATAAGTACACGTAAAAGTGTAACTTTTGTACGCTAGTTTTTTCCATTTTTAATCTATCGTTTTTCTTATATCTGGCGTATAACGTGCACCCGTTAATTTCGATCATATTTTTAGTGTTAAAAGTACGCGTTATATGCCGGAATATATGGTAATTAAAATATACATTATGTCTATAAAAGTCCTTAGCCGGGCTTCATTTTCGCAACCGCTCTTCGTAGATAACATGTAAATATTTGTAAATAATAGGGGGACCGGAAAGTAATGTCGCTTTTTTACATTAAATTCAAACGAATAAATTTGTACTAAGTTTTTATTTTTAATCAGTAATATAATCACCCTCGTTATCAGCAAGCTTTTGCCATATAGTATGAAGATTTCAATCCCAGACCGATAAAAATCAATTGGTTTTTGAGTAAAATATCTCGAGATGGCATTTTGGACATCATCCAAATTTTCAAATTTTTTGTCACTAAGAAAATGTTGTAGGGATCGGAATAAATGGAAATCCGAGGGTGCGATATCGGGCGAATAATGGTGGGTGAGGCAGTGCCTCTCACCCCAATTCATTATATTTTTCCAGTTTAAGACATCAGACATTTCCAGTTCGTCTTGCACAGTGCGGTCTTGCATTGTCGTGTTGCAGAATGACGCCTTTTCCGTTGAGAATCGCCGGATATGTTTCGATTAAAGATTGGTTCACTAGATCCAATTGTTCACAACAAAGGCCTACATTAACAGTTTTTCCAGGTTTTAACAATTCAAAATGAACAATTCAGGGAATACTCCACCAACCCAGAAGCGCCTTTTCGGGATGTAAATCCTTTTAACTCCTATTAAAACTGCTTTTTGAGTTTTAGATTATCATATAGGACTTTTTTTTTTTTTTGGTTTCCACTAATCAAACGATTAAAAAGCGGTTCTGTATGGTGCCGTTGAAGCAATACGTTGTATGTGATAGACAGGTTGGCTTTGTTCTTTTCGGACAGATTATGGGAGACTTAAACACCTGCCTTGCTTATTTTTCCATTCTGCTTTAAATGTTCTTGGATGGTCGACTAAGGTTGGTTAAGAGTGTTTGACATGGATTTGCTTCCACTTCTGCCTTTAGCATGTTGTTGTCGACATGCACAGAAACGTCATTACTTTCCGATCCCCCTATTAGTTAAAGCCTTTCTGGTTGCACTTTTGTTTTTCTGTATTGTTGTAGGGTTGTGTATTGGTTAACTTATTTATTTAATTACTGCTTTTAAGATGATAATGTTAGTTTTTTGTTTTGTTTTTTGTGTTTAATCCAATTTGTGGCCACATGTATTAAGAGCTTATTTCTTACACAGAATTGTAGATCCTTCGGTTCAGGGCGCAACAATCTTTAAACTGAAAAAGAAAAAAAAAAAAAAAACTCAAAGAAAACGCAAATTTTTTTCTGACGGTCTAGGTGACAAGTTTTACTGCTAAGTTGGAGACATTCGGCGTTTTCTCGCCAATCTAGCTACTTTTTGCAGATTCGGAAAAACACATTTTCGAACTGATTCTTCAAGACTAGTGCACTTCCTACAACTGATTCCTCATTCAAGAAACCCATGCTACAGCACAGAAATATGGATCCGAGAGCTACGCAGTTCTTAATAAGCTGTGAGATTTCGTGGCTAGATGAATTGCAATTTTCAGTTTACTCAGCGAGTGATCTTGAGAATTTACGCTATTTCTCGTGCACTAAGAAAGAATTGCTTTATATCCCCATTTTACTTGAGCTGTTTCCAGCTATTTATTGTTCTGTGTGTCATGAGTTTTTATAATAAATTGCCAGTCTGCAGAGTTCATTTAAAGAGATATATCATCCAGCCTGTAGCTCGCAACAATATGCTTCCAGATAGAAAAATGTTTTAAATGGCGCAAACATTCATGTTTTGGCATTTTTAGATTTTAAGAATTTAGTAGTTGTGTGAAACGGGGGTTCTAGACCAGGAGGCGGAGCGTGGTCCAATCGCGTGAGAGTAAAATATTATAATTAATCACGGTAAAACTACTACATATTGAAAAATTGCATAACAAGCAAAATAAAATAGACCTATAAAATATAGTCTAAGAAAGATTCGATGAATAACAATTAACAAGCGTAAGGTTAAATTCTTAATTTAAAAATCTCGCAATGTTTAAGAAATTTAAACTGGTGATAAATCATGTAAAATTAAGTGAAGCAGAAAAAAAAAGTGGTATTATAAACAGAAAATATCAGTAAGCAAGTTAAAATTAAGAGCACGTAGGAAACTATAAAGGAAAAGAAATGTCAAAAAAGTGAAAAAAGTTACAACTAAAATTAAATGATATGATAAATATAAAGCGTGTATTTTAAATAATTACGCTCGTAAATTATAACAAATAAATTAAAAACTAGGGTACATTAAAAAGGTTAAAATGTACAAAATAAGTTAAAAATTACATCTAAAATTAAATAATGTAATTAATTAAAACGTATATCTGAATAATTACACTCGTAAAATACAACAAATAAATTAAAATTCAGAATATGTTGAAAATTATAAACGTTAAAAATATGAACGAAGTTAAAAATGATATCTGAATTCGAAGACAAGTGATGCACAAAGTCAGAAAATATACTAAATAAGTTAAAAATTAAAATACGTTGAAAATTACGAATGTTGACAAATATGAAAAAAGTTAAAAATTACATCTGAAATTAAATAAAAGTCATGTATATGATCGGAAAATGTAATAAATAAGCTAAAAATATGTTAAAAATTGAGAAGGTTAAAATGCATGAAATAAATTAAAAATTACATCTAAAATTAAATAAACAATAAAAATTAGTAATGTAATTAAGATTATGGAGAATGTCACCATGAACAGAAGATGTAAGAAATAAATTAAAATTAAGGATATATAGGAAACTATAAGTATGCAGTGTAGGAAATTATGCGGAAATTAAAAATTTACATCTAAAATTAAGGTCGGTCGAATAAGCAATTAAATTCGGAAATAAGAGGTATTAAGGGTATACATAAATTAACCATTACATACGTAGTAAAATAGCCGGAATTTAAAGAAAAATAGAAGTGTCAACGGGTAAAATTTGATTAAAAAAGGAAATTACATCAGAAAACTCAATAAAAGGTAATCTCTTATCAAATTGCAACGTTAAGTCTTGCTCTTTCCACTTATCAGTTGGTTGCGGCTGCACGTCGCCTTTTGGCGTAGAACCCCCCCCCCCGTTTCATACTACTATCACTTTTATAAAAAGTATGAAATCTAACTTTTTATATGTCCCTCCGGTTCCTTTATTTACACTTGAGAAAATTATGTTCTCTTTATCAAAAAATTAAACACGAAAAGAGTGATTTCCGTACGACTAAGATTGATCAAGATGTTTTAAAGCCTAAGATCATATTCAGGAGAGTACACAAATTGAAGAGCGAAATGTTTGTAACTACTAAAATAAAATATCAGTGTAAAAAAGCTGACGGGGTTTTTTTACTCAAATACTAACACTGAACGCATCAATCATACTAGAATATAAAATAAATTTTCAGAATGAAAAATAACATACTTTCTTTGCAGGAAGGAATTCATAGTCTTGTGTCGACGGTTGAAATATACTATTTGCCTGTGGAGCCATACAAACAAAGCGCCAGCAAATCCGCAAAATGCTCTAAAAAATTAAAATATTACCTTTACTCTGGATGACAATTTCATACCATGATTGAAAAGTAATCATTATATATGCATAAATATGTAAAACGTAGTTTTTAAATAATTATAATAACTTAAAATACATATAGCTGTATGATGTGCTTAAAATAAAACAGTTAAAATCTGTATATAATTGTTGGTACACAAAATCAAGTAAATTTTCCTTGTGTTTCCTTGATCAGTGTTTTAAATATTTTCTTCATCGCCGCTTTAGTTTATTACTAGTCTGGTTTTTATAAAAAAATGACTTTATTAGCCATAAACATAAACCATGCTTATTTATACTAGCCTCATTTTAAAACAAAAATAATACTTTAACAAATCATTGGTATTTATTAAAATGATTCAGAATTTTCAGCATGATATGGTTTTTTTAAAGGAATTTAAATGGAACTAAGATTGTTATTGGAAAAAATAACAATCGTTTGTTATTGGGAAATGCCATATCTGAAAACAAATTTGCCATAATACAGATTTTGAAACTAGTATAATAAGAATGTAATAACATACGCAGCTTTAAACAGTCAGTTTATTATGAAAGAACGTGCGAGAAGATAACTAAATAACACACACACACACCCCCAAAAAATACAAATCAAATGAAAAATAATTTACCTTTTGGGCTTTCACAAAAGAACTGCAGTAAGACAGATGCATATTTTTATCAAAATTATTCAAATAATCTCACAAACCTTTTCCTTTATTTGTTTATTTTGCTTAATATTTCTTCAGCTACAGTCTTTTCGAGATAAATTTTTAGTTTGTTCGTTACTATGAGACTATATCAGCCTCCACGATTCAAGAAATAATTTTTAAACCCATTTTCAAAGCACCTTTTTTATATTCTTAAAACAAAACTAAATACTTAACAGGTAAATAAAAGGCTGATCATCTTCCCCCCCCCTGAAACTATGAAATCCCTCCCGGTTGAGAACACCTTATTCTGCAATTTCTTCGACACTTTCTTCCATTTGTTCCTTTTTCTTTATAATCTATTTCCAAGCTTGATGAACGAAAATTTTTATCAGTTCCTCTGAACTGTCCAGTATTAATTTACCTGTTAAATGTTTCAACTGAAGAAGAGATATATCCCTTAATTTCATTCTCTTTATCGTTTTTATTAATCTCTATTTTAATAAATCCCGTAACATTTTTGCACACACTTTAAGTTGACGCTTTTAACAATTTCTGATATCAAGCTGTTTCTACAATAATCATGGATTTTACTGATTCTTGGTTGTCCGAACAGGCAGAAATTCCTTTTATGATATGATGCAATATATTTTGTGCATCTTGAATGCTTGAATTATTCCTTGATGGAAGGCTCTATCACACTAGTGAAGTGTTTGGTTGAGGAGGAGATCTACGTTTCATGATTTTCCTTTTAACTGTGTCTACGCTAGATGGCACAGCTGTCTATAATTTTTTTTTTTTTTTTTACTTTTTACTTTTTAAAATCAAATTCATTCAGTCATTTTAGATTCCATCCAAGGTGACTCGTGGGCTTCCCATTTCACACCAAGTTTACTAGAATTTGTATTCTTAAATCACATTGGTCTTCCCTATAACAAGCGATCTTTCAAAAATTCTTAGCCATACTGCTGCACACAGACTCTTTTTTTTGCCTTACCATGCATCTTCCATAATTTCTAATTTCTCAATGCATTTTTCAGTAATACAGACCGAATTTTCAGTAATAAAGGCATTTTTAATAACACACAATTTTAGTATATTAGACCTGTTTAAAACCATATTTTAAATGTGTTTAGGTCAAAAACATACACACAAGCTCTCAAGCTTTCAACTTCTTCAATTCTTTTCCTCAGTAGCAAAGTACCTACAGATTTCTGAGTTTCGTGGTATACATTGGAAGATTATTAATTTTAGGTTCATAGAGCGCCAGCTGGCACCAAATGTAAATGCTGGCGCGAAATCTATCGAGAGATGCGAAAGGCAACTTTAGAGATTGATGCAGTTTCATGATAAGAACGGCTATTTTAATGAATCTAAAATAAATGCAGAAAACAAAGACAAATACAAAAATTAACAAACAAGAACGCATATAATTATTCCTAACGGAACATGTACAGAGATTCACTTCTATTTGCAGTTGATAAGATGCTACCGAATGAGCTTCTTGCATAGCAAATATAATTACTAACAGAAAAAGAATAACTGAGGCTTTGAACCAACATTCGCTCTGTAAGCCTTTTTTTTTTTCCCGCCCAAAGGGGCAATTTGCCCAGAAGGATTATTAATTTCGTTTGGGCATTTTGCGGTGATTCACTATAAACGTTGAATAACGTACGTTTCCCACCGAATATGGGCATCTGGAAGCCCAAATTTGGAATTTGTTTTATTATCTATTTCATATTTTG
This sequence comes from Stegodyphus dumicola, assembly GCF_044657685.1. Lineage (NCBI taxonomy): Eukaryota > Metazoa > Arthropoda > Arachnida > Araneae > Eresidae > Stegodyphus > Stegodyphus dumicola. The sequence goes on from NC_140781.1 coordinate 118,122,115, forward strand.
TAAAACTTTAACGAATTTTTGATTAACAAACTCTACGGTTTCAAAGTGAGCAATGGCAACACTGTACGAAACAACAACAACAAAAAACATTTTTATCTCCAGCGCGCGAGACTGTGTATCGGAAATTCTAAAGATATGCTCATTTTAAAATTCTTTTTCGATATTGCTGTTGAACTCAATTTTATGGTTTAAGACCATGATATTTAATAAATAAAGGTAACATACAAATCGTTAAAAAAACGCCCCTTTGTGCGTAATGTAAAATCTAAAAGCTTTCTTTTTTTTTTTTTTTTTTTTTTTTTTTAAAAGACATGATCCTTTTTTTGCAGCACCATTTAGGTGCTTCTGCAATAGCAAAGTAATGGGAAGGAAAATGTAAATTACGTTATATTTAAAAATGACGCACATGTGAAAACTAAATTTATTGTAATAATTATTATTATTATTGATGCATCAATTCTTTCTGAACATCCAGGAGCAGAATAAAAAAATCATTTATCACTTTAAATTAAAGTATAATCATAAATATTGTCGACAGTAATATCGACTCCCACTGTAACGAGGGAGTAAACGAGTGCCTATAAAAGAAACAAAGTTACTCAAAAGGGGAAAATCTGACTCGTTGAATTTGATGCACGGTATCTGATCCATACGTTTCTTCTTACATGACATTATGTTCTGCTCGCATTCAGTTTGCAAGCACGAAATAATGCACTCTCGCACAACTTCTGGTTAACGCAGTTTCCCGAGTAAAAAACCAATAGCAGAACATACCAGCGCGTTAACCGGGAGCTATCATTTCGTGCTTGCAAACTGGATGTGAGCAGGATATAGTGTGATGTAGTAAGAAGAAAGAATTGGTAAGAAGTATATGGATCGGATATCGTGCCTCAAAAGAAACGAGTCAAATTTCCTCCACACTTTGTTTCCCTCTACAGTGCGTTGCAAGTAGCATCGATGATACTGTCGACAATATTTTTGACACCTTTTTTTTAAAAAAAATTTAAATGATATAAATTTTTTGTTGTTCTGCTACTGGATCTTCAGAAAAAATCGATGAATCAAAAATAATTATAATAACAATAAATTAAGCTTCCATAGGTGCATCGTTTTTATACATAAAGTAATTTACATTTTCCTTTCCATTCGCGTTGTTTCTGCCTCCTTTGATTTAGAATTCCCCAGGCACGGTCGTTTTCGTACATAAAATATCCTTTTACAGTTTACTTTGGAGATAAGATAATGCTGTTTATAAAAATTACCATGTCATTTAAATGTTAATTCTGCCCTTTTTAATGGATAAAATATATAAAATAATATCTTATAACATGATGGAAAATACAATTTCGTTTCCTTTATTTATTTATTTCAGTATGAATGATACCTTTGTCTTTAAATAATTTAATTGCGACACTCGTTATCCGGCAAATGCCATATCGCGTAATCCATATTGATTCTTTTTTTTTTTTTTTTAATAAATCAGTACTTAACTAAAAAGTAATTGAAAATTTCGAAGAAAATTACTGGGCCGATGTTCATTTTTTCCACTTATTCATAATGACGCCATTATATTATTACTCGTAAAACGGAAATAAACATTTGGCGAAATGAATTACCACTCCGGTAACCGAAAAATACTGGCGGATATAGTAGGTAACGCCAAATCACAATCGTTAAGGGCCCCGCGTTCCAAGGGGCTTCGAAATGCTTAATTAGTTTTTTAAAAATACCAAACATACCATGTGTCTTAAGATGAGGTGAGAAAGTTCAGGTAAGATGCGTTCCCTCTTCGTAAATCCGTCACAAGCCACATATATATTTAAATAATATAGTATGTCTAATCCAAAATCTTTTGAAGCATTGACGAAGGTATTTTCCGTGATTCAGAGAAATGTCTACCTTTTCGTTGAAACAAAGGTTCGCTTAAGCATGGTTTGCGTTTGCAAATCTAAACCAATCAATAAGGGTAACAGAACCTGCTATAAAAACTGAACCTATTATATAAAGATAACTGAACTTTATGAGAAGATAAGTGAAACAATATGTCATAATGTCATCAGCAGTTTCGTTGCTTTTGCATTTTCATTACAAACGTAGATGAGATCGGAATTTTTCTTGTCTTTTACTTTTTGAGTAATTTTCCAGTCTGTGTAGTTACAAGCAGAAAACATTCTGAAATTTTTTGTTTAACGGCTCTGTCCTTTTGTTATTAGTAGTAGTATTATTAGGCATCTATGACTTCAGCTTTTTTCTACCTTTACATAGTATGGTGAATAATAAACTACAGTATAAACCAAATCACTTCTTAAAATCCGTTTGCTCTTAGAACTGATGGCATGCCGTATTCAGTGGCACATCATTATTCTAAGAGCAGTTTATCACACATAACAACCTTCGAAATAAAAGTTATCTATAAATAGCGAAAGAATACACATGAGCATTATCATTAAAGGCCTTTCCCCTCTTCCCCAAACATGCCTTTTTTTACACAGGTCAGCGGATAATAAATTTAAATTCACCCTTTGCACACTATTTTCGTTTTTGCAAGGCCATGTACTTTTCAGTTTTTAAGAATTCCTGTCTTTAAATACTCCAAAATTCCATATTTTCTCTTCAGAAAAAATTCCTCGGCTTCTTTAAACCCTTGCCGATCCCAGATTTGCGGAACACGATTTCGCATATGCGTGCTATCTTAATTGTTTTCATTTAGTCCGAAGCTAGATTTTCCTTCATATGCGGTTCAATGTTCATTCTTCAATACTGAATGTTCGCTGACAGCTTTGGCCCGAAGTTATCAAAAATTTTAAAGGGTTTCCATAGACTAAAAATTACGCCAAAGAAATCGTACAAAGTGGAAAAGCAACTGGTGGAGAAGGATTTTCAGATATGGAAGAAGGCCAATCGAGAAATTATTATAAAAAATGGCGAATGAAAAACTGGATGATCTTATAACACCAACCGACAATGAAATTAGTGATAACGTAGAAGATAAAGCGCCTTTCACTTACAAGAGACTTTATGAAAGGCACTGAAAAACTGTTCTTTGAAAGAGTTGCGTCATTAATTGTCTCAAGCAAAAACCACCAGCTTTTTAAAACGATAATTATATCACTTATTTGTTAAGCAATAATAAACGTCCTTTCAATTAAAGTTTTCAGCCCTTTTAGTTGCAACAGCATTAGATTTGTTTAAATTATGCATATTTTCAAAATCTGAATTACACCTAATACACACATTTTTCCATAAAAAATAAACTTTGTGGAACGCTATTTTGCTGTACGCGCAGACGCATTAAACACGTAACCCCCGCCTCGTCACGGGTTTACTGTATTGCTTATTTTTACGCATTAGACTAAAAATGGACAAATTCCAAGAAAATGTTTCGACCAGTGTTCTTTTTCGTTCGCAGTCCGGAATGTCCCATTGGAAGCTAAAATGCTCTGATGTTCTATTTTAAGAGTCCGAGAATTCAAGAACTTTTTATTCGCAGGAAGTCTCTTTTAAAAGAGGTTCAGCAGTGACTAGTTATAATACTATATTATTCTTCCTCGCCCCACAGCAATTTCCAATTTATTAATCATTATTTAAGAAAGAATTAATCCTACGTGCAATTTCCTTTAAACTGTCCGATGTTTTACACATCTACATCCCATACAATGAGCCATCTCATATTGATAATTATATTTTCCTTGAAAAAGGCCACTCTAATCTGAGGAACGCTATTAAAAACATTTTATTATTTGTTTATTTAAATTTAAATTATTTATTACAAAACAGCTTAATTTACGTATCAACCTAAAACATTTCAAGTATTGTACAAAATAAGAAATGTACTAGCTTCAACAGAAAAACTATTTTGTAGTAAATAGAGTTTTATACATTTTTGAAACATAAATTTTTGCCTTGTCTCCGAGTAGAGTAATTTGGTTGGTGATGTCCACTTTTAGCCGTGGATTTTCTGTCGAAAAAGAAAATAGTGGATTTTTAGCCGAAAATTCTGCCCCCTCACCACATAAGAACACGTGCAAGTAACCCGACCCCTATCAGCTGTGGCGTGACTGAACAGTTTCCTCTACTCCAAGGAACTACTATCCATACGTGACTACTAGCCATACGTACAACTGCACATTTAGCGATAACCTGCTAAACTTGGCTTCCATAGAGCAGTCGAACAACGGTGAAATATACAATTTACATGAATTTAACCATGCTTAAAATTAATTATAGTTTAAAATCAAAGAGGTAGATAAGAAGTAAGTTTTGTTCTACTCTTTCAAGCATGAAATTACCTGATCATGGTGAAATAAAATTCACACAGATTTGAAACTGGTTAACAATAAAATGTAATTTAAACTTAAATTGAAAACAAAATTCTACAGCATAGCCTGGCTAACCGGTCCACCGTTTAGAAAAACTAAATAAATACAGAAAAGGATAATAGGTTCCAAAAAACGGCTCGTTTGCGACACAGCATTCTTCAAACGATTCAACAAGTTCCTAAGCTGTTTACCTTAATTTTCCATTTCCTGTTAGTCAGCTGGAAATGCATAATAAATAAAACTGTTAAGTTGCATTAAAATAAATTATTTTTTCTTTTCAAATAATTATACACAGTCGTGTTTATTTCAACCGTGTATGCTTGCAATTTTGTATTTTGAATTTCCATGGATGTTTAGAACCTAATATTATGATAGATAATGATATAAATAAAAGTTTTAAATATAATATAAAATATAAAAATACAGTATAAATGTTTTAAATTCAGAAAGACAATTAAAAGTTATTAAAGATGTTGCTAGCAATTTGTCATAAAGTCATAAAAGTACACTTTATGCAGATTTATGGAATTCAGACTATTGTAGAAAAGGAAGTGACTGTCGATAAAAAAGAGAAATCAAACAGACATACTTAAGTTCCTTCCCCCTCTTTAAGCGAACAGTATTTTAAAATTTGCTTTCCGCATTTAAAAATATTATCCACTTAAAGCATTTCCGAAAATTAAAATATAAAATCAATTTGTCCTAGATCTCTCTTGTTTGACTACATTATTCGTTATTTATAATGTGATTATTTCATAATTTTGTAAATACAAGAGTTTTAATAAATTGTGAAATTAAAGAAAAGAAACAAATTGTAAATACTCAGTTAAATGCTGGTTGCACTAAAAGCTGCAGCCAAATCAGAAATAAAAGTCATGGAAATTATTTTACGGATTAGTAAACGGTTAAATTTTCAAAAACGAACAGATATGCTTGCCTAAAAATGAAAATAAAAGGAAGACTTCTACGCTGAAGAATGCATAAGAATTCGAGTGTATTCCCCTAACTGCAAGAGTCACAACGTAAAAGTCTAAAATTCTCCCAAGTAGTCATAAAAGTAAGTTAAAAAGCAAGGTGTAAACACGTAACAGATGCGAAGCAGAAGGGAAAATCCATTTAAATCGCAGAAAAAAAATTATAAAACATAAGCTATGTACCGCACTTCTGTTTCAGTCCTTTCTTTAACAGGCTGTAAAAGCCAGGAACAGAGTAAAAGTTTAACGCAAAACCATAATCGCCATCGCCGTTAGCCATCTTCTCTAAACGACCACCTCCACACAAGATCTACGTTTCGTTTAATAAAGGATGGTCGTCTTAGAGAATTTTCAAAAATACTGTAATGAAAATAATTATAGAGCAAAATAAGACAGAAAATTGTGCGATGACATACGAAAGAAAATTTGTAGAACATATTTTTAATGCTTCGGAAATTATTTTATTATAATTTTATACATAAAAAGAGTACATATATTCAAATAATTGAAACTAAGCATTGAAATATATATTCAGAGAAGAAGAACAGAAATGAATGTACAATACACTATGCAACGAATAACTGCATGAACGCATGTTTCAGCTGTAGCTGAAACTGACACTGACCACATTGCCCTTTTCAGACTTGGATAAAATATTCAGTTACTATTGACTGCCACCAATGTGATACGGCTTTGCTACTCAGGTTTCTTGATCTACGCCAGAATATAAAATGAAAAAAAGAGTTTGTTCTGAGAAGTATATAGAGAGTATAGATTCTCACTAAACAAAAAGTAGACCTCTTAGGATCAGAAGGTCCACAAACAGTTTTGAAAGCCAACACAGTTAAGAATTTCCCCTCATTTTATGGACCCCGTTCTACTTTATTATTACATAATTACGAGAGGACGAAAAATGACAATGTGATTTTTGGATTGCGGATTTTATTAGTTTTAGATTACATGCAACTTATAAATTTCCACTTAATGAGATGCATTGTAATAAAACTTTTATTAAGAATTGATTGATATTGTCAATGTGACGGGAGTGAATAAACTACTTGAAAGTAAGAGGTTTCAATATGATTAACATCATATCAATATAGTTGATTGTTCCGATTATTTACATTTTTATAATAAACATTACATATATATTTGGGAAAGACGCAGATAGATGTTGAAGCATACATGTGATGATTTGGGAATGACGCACATAGATGTTAAAGCATACATAATAGATCTGGAATGACGAAGAATCTTGGAAATCATATAGATGCAATAAGAGGAAGTCGTAGCAGATTAAACTCGCATACTTTTTATTGTAGTTAAACATTTTGAGGCCAGAAAAACGTGGCACATTAATCGTCGGAACAACTACGTTTTTTACATTGTTTTGCGGAAAAAGAGAAAACAGCAAGCAGCGTCTTAGCGAGAACAGATGTAGGAAACAAGTGCATTGTGTTCAGGATGAAATCTTAATTCAGAATGTGTGAGTTTTGGTTTCAGAGCATTTGAGCTGATAATCAATAATGCTGTACAATTATTATTTGCTACTTGAGTTTTAGTTCCAATTACCTGTAGAGTTGCGCGCCTCCAACCTGCACGCAACCAAGTGGTGACAGCTGAAACTGGAAATTAGACAGAGTCCTGCGAAGGGTTTAAGTCCCTTTTTATTCAACTTTAGAAATTACAAATGCGTGCTCTTGACGCTCACAAACTACGCCGACCCGGCGGTTACAATAAAAAATAAGAACCTGAGAAGAAATAATAACAAGAGACTAACTACGAGGCTCTCTAAACGAAACTAACCTCACCGCGTTTTACAATACCGCTGCTAATTCAGCAAACTTTGAATATCACGTTGAACGATTAACAATTGGCCGAGACAAGCACACAGGCCGAAACGCGTGGTTCTTTAATTTCTGGCTAACTACCTCCGCGCTCGTGAAGTAAGAACAGCACACCTCGAACTCGTTTCCTTTCTATTTTACTCAGAATACTTCCGCTGATAATTTGAATCCTTGTGCGTTCTACAAAAATTTACATACTCTGGCATTGGCAGTTCCAGGGGAAAGTAAGGCTTGACAGGAAAGATAGTTTAAACTTAAAATAAATGTTAGTTAAAATAAATATAAACCCTACATACCTCACTAGCGTTATGTAAGAGTCACATGACATGGATTAGTCTCAAAATGATGCAGATGATATATACATTATCCTTGATTAATATATAGCAGATTTGATTAATATATATATTAATCAAATTAGTTTATAAATTAAATCATTACAATTTACAATTTAGTAGTTAATTACGTTAGTGGTTTATAATTTACTTTTTTCATTGACTCCCGAGTTCAGCCTCCATATTGAACCTTGAACACACTGCTAGACAAAGTTATTAATCAGTTCTTCTCTAAAACTTTGAAACAGCTTATGGTACCTTTGACTAAACTTAATTTGAAAGTTAGTTTTAAAAAAATCCTTTAGCTGCAAATTTAAACACGTTGATTTATAGCATGAGATGATAAGTAAATCTATGTTGACTAATTACATCACTGTAATACTCATGCTTTAATCTATGAACCACTTACACAGATAGTAAATTTTCAAAATTTCCAGATTGTTTAGAGAGATGTGATGAAAAGCAGACCTTTATTTAAAAATACATTTTCTATTTTTTTCCAGTTTGTTTTAATAAATAATAAAGTCAATTTCTGTACTCTCAAAGAGACACACAGATAATTCTGAAACACTTTAAATACCAAACAGAAGATTAAAAATACGAAAGAAAGAAAAGGATGGCGAATTATGATTGACACTTGTTAGAGAATGCGAGCATTAAACTTTATGTTTGTAGCAAACTAAAGAGTAATGGAAGTATACATATTCATGTATCCAATAAGTTTCATTTAGTATTTACGATAGATATAAAGAAAAAAATGTCTTAAAGTGATGTTACAAATGTAACTCCATCTTTATATTTTCTCAGCTAAATTCAAATCTATTTTCATAAAATAAGTTATCGGAATACTAAGGAGGCATTTGGGTATAAAATCGAAAGAAGTTATTTGACTTTTAATTGTAATTCATATATTGATGAATTAACTCTTTTAAATTCGATTCCAAACACATTTATCTATATGAAGTTCGTAAAAGTAATATTTTGCATCATACTTCTCAGAATGCCTATATGAGTAAAAAAATCAGTATTTTCGTTTGACATCTTTAAAAAAAAACATTAGGCATTATTAAAAAAACATCACTATTCCCAGATTTCTGTTCCACCAACACCTTGAAATAGATGGGATTGGATTATTTAGTTTATGGCAAAGCAATCAAGGAATTTTGTGCCTAAGGAAAAGGATACCTTCGTGGAGGACTTTCTTAGGGAAACTTACACATGGAACGTTACACATGGAAGAACACGAAAACGGCCAGCCCGTTCACCCGGAAACATGAAAAGCATATGAATCAGCTACTTTTTCCCCGCCACATTAAAGCGTTAAATGTTTCGCTATATCGCTTTGTTTTTGTAATTTACATACATAATACTACGCAACAGACAGAGCCACTTCTTCTCTCTATTCATTATTACAATACACTGTGCAAACATTTGCTACGACATTGCTTTCTGCTAATATTTTCCTGTTATTTCACCAGACACCTGCATACTATTTCAACGCTTTCCCTGTATTGCCGGAATATTGCTATATAGCCGCATATATACTGTTACATTTCTGTTTAGACATAATTCTCTTGCTCATATATTGCACGCTGTACATTACATACGAGAATATTATATACATATTAAACCACTCTGTTCAACATGGCGCTTAGCAATGCCTGCCGGCATATCGATGGATCCGGGTTCGAATCCCAGAGATGGCACGGTTGTTTGTAGTTATCTATTCTCGTTCTAAGAAGTGTAAAATCGGTCTCTCCATGCACTATCCCCTGAGCAATGCTCTCGATGAGCTCGGTCATTCCTGATGAATGATTGAAAGAAAAATTCATGGTAACTGTTATATTATTCATTTTGTTTCTAATCATGCATTTATATTAACTAGTGTATAACATACATGCCTTTCATTCATTTCTCTGGTCAGGTAACTAAATTCTGTTTAGGTTCAGTCATCAGCTGGGAAAGTAGCACAGGGACGACGTAACGATTTAGCAATCTCGTCGCATTAGATCGTCCTTAAGACGACCAGACGTCCACAAAATTCCACTCTTTTGCGATGGTTGCGAAGACATTGATATCATATCTTCTCTTACATTTCTTCAGACGCAAAATCATTGCTTTCGCGTCTTTATAAACCAGATATTCAGCGCAAAAAGGTAGCAAGATCGTAATAGCGTCATACTGCGAAGTCTTAGTAACGCCGCAGGAATCTATGATTTCTGGGATTTTCACGAAGGAGTCTTTATGCAACCTTTTAGTAAACATAATTCCGATACAACAGTACATTACACTTACTTAAATTGTTATACTTGATTTTTCAAATTATTCCGTGCCTCCCCACCCTCTTTCCCCCCCACGCGTTTTAAAATTCTGAAAATGATATACTTACTGGTTTAATATTTGTGTAAAACTGCGTTACACATAGTTAATTAGATAAAAACAGTAATCGATAAAAGCTGATCATCTCTTATATGTTATTCATATAGAATATAAAATATCTAATATTTCTATCATTGAAAAACTGCTTATAACTTGATTTATATTAATTCTAATAAATTGAGATAAGAAAATAGATCTTCAATGATAAGATCTATTATCTTCATCGAACAATTTACCATGCGATAAAAATGAAAGGAATATTTTCAGACATTAAATGACACTTTTCTTCCTGTAAATTTATTTTTAGATATTCCACAATTAATTAATATTTCCACATGATTTGAATGGTGTATCATTTTATCACTGTTTTAATAAACTGCTACTTAAAAGAATTTTGTATAAATAATAAATTTTTGTACTTGTCTAGGTTTAGAACTGCATTAATCAATGGCACCCTTCTTTATGGTAAACAAAAATATTCTGATTCCACAATTTTTTTTTAATTCACTTTTGCATACTATACCATAGAACAGATGTTCAGCATTTGTTTGCAGAGAACTAGAACTTTTCAAATTCGTTATGATTCTTTTCACCCTTTTTTATACTTTCCTAAATTTTTACCTAGAAAATATATAAAGAAAAATTCTTTCCTGTTTAGAAAAATGGCATTCTCGACACTATTTCAAGCATCATTATAACTTTTTTCCGTTACATTTTAGCGCCAAAAACAATGTTAAATCAAAAAACCCGCATTAAATTTTTTAAAGATAAATCTTATCAGTTAATAAAATAAGTAAGTTAAATAGTAGTAGAGTTTATATAATTGATAAATTATTAATTCAACATTTATTGATATGCCTCTTGCTTATAAACTGATATACAAAATCCTTATATCCTGAGGCATTATACTTCAATATTTTTAGGCAAAGCTTCAAAATTTCATTAAGAATTTATTACAGTTAACAGAAATACAATAGATCTAATATTTATCGTCTACTTCTGATAAAAACTATGAGAAAATTTTAGTAAATTTGACTAATAAAAATAAACAATGACATAATTTTAGAAAATTTCAATATAGAATGACCATGAAACAAATTATTATTATTAGTTCTAGTACTATAAAACAATTTTTGAATATTCAGAGAAAATTATGCACCCAATAAAAACATCATTAACTGGTTTGATAAATAATGAATATTTTAAATAGATTAAATGATAAATAATAATTAAAAGTAAGAAATATATATTTTACATGACTAAACACTGACCAATGTTTCAAATAGCAAAATAATTTACTTTTGAAAGTGCCTTTAAATATCTCTTAACATGTTTCAGTATTAAAAGAATTTCATATTTAATTGTTAAAAAGATTTTAAGCTTTTTAAATTAATTTTGCATAACAGGATTTAAAAATTCTAATATATTGAGATAATATTTTAAACTATTACAAAAAGCAGAACTCATAGAAAGTTTACAAGTCAATACCAAAGAATACATTTTAAACATATATGTCTAATTAAGTCACTTTAAAGGTCTATTTAAAATAAAATTGTGAAATTTAATTGCAAATAAATCACACTTTTTCAGTAAACAATTGATTTCAGTATAACGTGACTCTTCACCCACCTAGTATTTTAAAAGCACGAAAAACTAAGGTTTAGCTTTTCATACTCTTTCAATGCTAAACGTATTTATTGTGATGTTATAGTTATTAATTTATTGAAAAGTTTATATTTTCTTTCCAGTTCAACTACATGCACTTAAAAATGTAACATGTAAATGTGTGTATTCAATACCACAAATCTTAATTTTAGTTTAAGTTACATACATGACTGTGGAAAATGTACATAAATAAATTGGTTTTAGCTGCAAAGACTTTAAATTAAATGGCAATATCTTTAATAACATTTCAGTGAAAAATAAAAATTTGCTTTACCTTATTAAAATTTTTCACCATTATCTCTTCAAATACGATTTTCATGCAATCAAAAATGAGTGAAGTATCTATTCCATGGCGCATAGGCATACATGTTTTAATTGAAATTATTTGTATAAGATGATAATAAGAACACAAAAATCAAAGTAACTTCATTTTTAATTATAAAACATTACACAAAAGAAATATCATTAATCGTTCTTTTTAGAATACACAAATGAATTGTTTACTGTGCTTTTTAAAAGAATGTATTTTCCTCTTGACATATTTTCAAATCTTTTTTCCACAATGAAATAATCTTCCTTCTTTGACATTCCAAATAAATTTAAAAAAAAAATAATAAATAAATAAATAAATGAAAAAAATTACAACATTAATCACATTTTTTACAAGCTTAAAAACACCTTTCCTTTGTTACAGTAATGTTCCAGTCCTTCATTATTACCAACTGAATGAATTACAAAGTAAAGAAATTTTAAATTAAATTATTAATTACATGTGCTATTAAAAAGACGCCAAACAATCCGTACCTAAGTATGAAATACATAGATATAGAAGCAAATGTTATAAACTGAACATGTTTTGAGTTACATCAATTACATTATAAAGAATTACTGCATTTAAAAATCAGACAGTTAAGCAATTACAGACTGATTAATTCATAAAATTAGTTGAAATTCTTGAGCATTGCCCTTTGGCATTGCTTTAAGAAATGGCTATCTATGAGGTCGGCATGTAAATTAAAGTTCTTATATTTCATCCAGCAATGACATCTAGCAAGTCGTACGGATGATAAACACTGGTAATACAAAGTTACATAACAAACATTACGGCTAAAACTTTTGGATAGGTCTTTTATGTTTCTAATGTCAAAACTAGAACGATTTTATTGATCTAGCTTTACAGCACTTTGATTGGAATTCTTCATTCAAGCCATTTTACATCCAAGTACCTGAATATGATTTAGATCTCAATTAGATCCCTAAAACATGAAACACTGGGCTTTTTCTTGGGCAGGGGTCATACAAAACCTTACATAGCTTAAATGATAAGATTATAACAAATGAGATGCTGAAATGCCACCGCAGAACTTAATTAGACGTAATAGCTTTAGCTACGCTGGTGATGCTGACAAAATCTATGCTTAATAAAAAATTTTGGAAAGTACCCTTCAAAACCAGGAAGATTTTTTGTCTGTGTGGTGATGCACCTTCAACAGAACTCCATTGATAAATTTGACTTTAAATCACTTTATAATGCATAATTTGAAGTATTGATTAAATATTACATGTTTTTGATATAAAATGTTTTTGTTTTATTAAGAATGAATTAAGTATTGAATTACCATATTACATGTTTTTGATATAAAATGTTTTTACTTTATTTTTGTTTTATTAAGGATGAATTAAGTATTGAATTAACATATTATATTTTATATCAAAAACATGTAATATTAATGTAATATGTAATATAAACATGTAATATAAAAAATTATGCATTAATGTTAAATTACTGTGTGTGGTTTGATATGCACTTATGTTGAAAATATACGCACTTCTAAGTATACACAGATATAAATAATATAGCTTTTAAACACTACAAAGAAAAAGTAAAAATTTTAAAATTAGAGAAAGATTGTGTTATGTTAAGTAACTGAAACTAGATAAATTATAAATCAACTGAAATATAGAAGCAGCTTATTATAATTTTTTGTAGAAATCTTGAAACATTCTGGAAAATTTACAATGATGATTACGAATAAAATGTATAAGAAAATTTCTGAATTTTTTCATGAATCAGATACTAAAGGAAAATTAATTTATGAAATTTTCCTTTATTTTAATGGAAAATTTGAAATGAGTACAGCTCCTTAGAAAGAAGTCATTTTACGAATAACAGAATTAAATTACACCTAGATAGGATTAAAAACATAAATTGCATGCAATCATAATTTAAGTCTACACTGAAAGCTTGAGTAAATTTTGCTATGGCATTTAAGAACATGATGATTTGAAACCGCTATTTTACAATGGAAAGCTTATTACTTATTTCTCTTGCTCAGTTAAATATTTTTAAACTTCTTAAAATATTATTAGAAGAGCTAAAGCAACAAGAATCAGCTTAACATTCATAAATTAGTAGGATAAGTTTTGACGATTAAAATATAGACCCTTCTCTTCAGCGTCAGAAGTGAAAATGATGAAAGAGAAGCACAGTGCTCAGGCCATGAGAAAGCTAAAGCAACAAAAACCAGCGTAATACCTAAAGCAAAGATATTGTTGCTTTAGTTCCTCCAATAATCGCTATTCATTGGGTTATTTTAACTCATATTCCTAAAATATGTTACATTTATTAGAGTAACAACTGCCTAAGTCTGTTTAGAAATGCAGATAAAGAGCATTAGAACTAGATATGAGTACGAAAATTTGGAATAATAAAATATAATTAAATTATCTTATATTCAGATTGTGAAACACTCACCCGATGTATTTTAAAATGCAGTCTCCTCAACACTGGGTACTGAAAATAGACATCATACCATATCTTTGACTCAATCTTATACAACACGGGATTTAAAAACCTACTAACACAGGATCATCAAAGATAAAAATCATTATACAATATTTTTGCAGAATGTGTAGAGTCAATAGGTTTTTTTTTTTTTTTTTTTTTTTTTGTTTTTGTTTTGTTTTGTTTTTTTGTATTTTTGTTACTGTTGTCTTTGAAAGCAGGAGACGTGAAAAATGTGCAGTGTTCTTGCCCGGACACGAACCCTGGACCTCTTCCATACGCGTCGAGTATTCTTCCAATTACACCACAAATACATGCGGAAAGGAGGGAGAAAATACCTTATAAATGTATTTTCGGTATTCTGAATGAGATTTCAGTTGAATAAAAGAAATGGAAACTTTAATACTTAAGTATGATTGGTCATAACTGTTTAGCATATAAAGCAAGAATTTGGAAATTTCAAAAAGGTGCATTGTATCTTACCCCATTAACAACTATATTATGCACTAAGTGTAAAGGACAAAAGAATATATTATAGAAAATCAGTAATTTCATTGATGAATTTCCCCTTTCTTTGCATTAATTAACGCTTAAAATTCAAGAATAAATGCTACACTCAAAATCTTATTTTAAATTTAATTTAGATTTCGTTAATTTTATGTAGTCATTTATACAGAGTATCTATCAGTACGACGTTTCAGAACTTCTAGAAGGGGTAGTTTGCATCCCAATTACTCGGAATCATATAGTAATCAGGGTCTGAAATGCTTTTCTGACGTAGTAGATGGCGTTGCGCGAAAGTTCCGAGAGCTGTTACAGGGAATCGTCATTTCACAGAAGGACGCAGAGTTAGTAGGATGAATAATTATACGAACGCAGAATTAGCCAATACACATTTGGCATAAGGGGCTGCAGTTTGTAGTGGGCCAGCCGCCGAGCGCTTGTACACCGAACGATATCCTATGAGGCGAACACTCAGCCATAATTTCTTTGCAAAACTCCACCGGTGGTTAGCTAAAAGAGGTTCTTTTCAAAGAGCTGTCATGAATCGAGCACGATCAGCTCGGACTCCGGACATCGAAGAAAGTTATTACAGAAACCTCAACACGACGTTGTGCAGGTGCAGTACATCAGGTCAAAGGGACTCCACGTGTTGAGTACGCGAAATGAAGCGCACGCTGTCGAGGTTTCCAATTCCAGCAGCTGGAGGTTTCTCAGAGAAAACGAAATGCATCCGTATCACGTGCAGCATATCCAGACACTTCAACCGGGCGATTATGCACCTCGTATTGCTTTCGCACTATGGTAGCTTGAAAAGTGTGCTACAGATCACAGTTTCTCTAATAATGTGTTGTTCACCGATGAGGCATTTTTCATAAGAGACGGTATATTCGATGGACATAACGTCCATGTCTGGAAGGTAGAGAACTCTCATACAACCGCATGTCGTGTAGCGCAGAGTCGGTTTTCGGTTAATGTTTGGGCCGGCATTGTGGAGTATCACCTTATCGGACGTTACCTGTTGCCTTTTCGTCTAACAGGTTGGATTTACTTGATCTTTCTGCAACAAATCATGCCACAAGTTTTAGATGACGAACAGATTTCGGCATCGATGCGATAGATAATGTGGTTTCAATACGATGGGGTCCCTGCCCATTTCAGACATAACTTTCGTACCCACCTAAACGTCAGATTTGGCCAACAGTGGATCGGACGTGATGGTCCGGTGCGTTCACTGGATCTATCATGTCTTGATTTCTTTTTTATGGGGGCATATTAAGACACTGATTTATGACACCTCCATTCACAATGTCGAGGAGCTGGTAACACGAAGCGCAGTAGCTGCCGGGGAAACTCGAGATATGCCTGGAATATTCCAAAATATTCGGAATTCCATGCACCGTAGATGTGAGGCGTGCATTGAAGTCGGTAGATCAAACTTCGAACTCTATCTTAGACTCTTGTAACATTTGTTCGTGTAAATTTATTATTAAAACGAATACTAACTTACCAGGCGTCTTTTAATTTCTGATCTTACTCTGTACACCAGTGAGTCAGAAAAGCGTTTCCGACCCTGCACTGCTATATGATTCACAACCACCGGGTGCACCCTATCCCTGCTAGAAGTTCTGAAACGTGGTACTGAGATACCCTGTATATTTAAAGACATCTGCATATTATACACCACATTTACTCGCGAATTTTTTTCTCCCTTTATTTACTAATTCTAACGTACGAAAATCGACAGGGGAAAATTATGCGAATAATTTGACTTTCGAAGGAAGCAGCTACAATAAGAACACAACACATGAAAATTATGCATAGATAAACTATCGGTAACAATCTCAATATTATTTCTTTAAGAAAAAACCTACAGTCCAATCAGAATACATAGCAATATTATTATTACAATATCTAATAAAGATATCTTCATTTCTTCTTCCCTGTACCCTGAATCTAGCAAAATCTTAAATTATTTTCTACTGCTCCCCTGTAGGCCTTAAATCATTTAATGCTGCTGGAATTTCTGTCAGCGTCTTTTGCTACAGCTCTGCAAGTGTTATTCATCAGCACCGTTGTCACTGTCTTCGTCACCGTTCAGTCTGTCATGCCACGTGCAATAATCTTCAGAGCCATCAAGAGCATTAGACATCCGCGATTTGTTTTGAAGCTTTTTCACTATTATTGCTTCATCATCATTTTTCATTATTATTGCTTCACTATTATTGCCCATGCACACAAAATCCAGGAGCAAATCCATTAGTAAGATGAAAACGCGGCCGAAATCATTCTAAAATTTAGAGCAGCTCGCTGAACGATTTCAGAAAAAAATTACGTGAATACTTTAACAAATGTCAGAACCTTGTGCTAAAATGCAAAGGGAAAATTACGGGAGTGGGAAAATACGCGAGTAAATAATGTATACAGTAATACTTCGCGTACCCGACTTCGATCAGTCCGGATTCACTATAATTCCTTTGAAAATTTTAAAACAAACTAAATTTTAACTGAGCAAAAATATAATTACATTCTAGAACTTTAATACGCAAAATTATTTATGAATAAATAAATGATCAGTTTTTTCCCTTTATAAAGTCTCTTTTTGTAATATTTATTTTTATACGATTTTAAACTTATGCGATACGACAGATATTTCAGTTTGTACCGGGGAGTGGGTTTCAAGCCAGATAATTAAACATTTTTTTAACATGGCAACCTACATCGCCAAGCTATGAATATAGACTTCAGCCACGCATAGTCAACTGCTGAGGAATGTGTGGTGTGTTGATAAATTTTTAAACAGCATTACAGGCCAAAAGAAAAGAAGTAATTAGCACTGTTCGGATTAAGAACTACTAATTTGTTATTTAGCCTAAAGAAGCCCAGATATGCGGGAATTTATTTATTCGGTACTTAAAAAGCATATGTGAAAACAGACTTTAATTTTTCACTAGTTTATTTATTTATTTATTTATTTGAATTGTTCTAAATTATCGTTGTAGGTTTCTGCAATCGATTAATCTAACCTTATTTCACACACATCCCGATGTAATTTTGTTTGATATATCATTCCATATTTACTCTCGTCATAAAAGTTATTCTTTTTAAATTCATTTCATTTTTTTGGATATTCTGCTTCAATTAGAATTACCAATACTGGAACGTATACTAACCACATCAGGGAACTTTGAAAATAAATAAATGAAAATCGGATACCAACGAAAAAATATAAGGCGAATTAAGTTTTAAAATCCAAAAAATGAAAACTATCCTATAACCGCAATTGCAAAAAATCGAACGACGAAGTTGAAAAGCGAATGAATTGTTTTGGATTTTGCTGCTCACTAACAGAAACAGCAAACAAACAACAAAAAAATAAATAAATAAATAAATAAAATAAAATAAAATTAAAAAATAAAAAAAAAACCTTATAGGACCGAAAATCCTCCTTAGAGTGTGCAAATTTTGCAAAATGTTCAGAAACTCAGTTCTTGGTTAAAGAATTAATAAAAAGGTGCTCCTGAAGTGAGCCAGAAAGATATGCACTTTACCCCTGTCATAACTGTGCTGTTCAATGCGCAGTTAATTAGAAATAAATTAAAAGGCAGAGTACATTTTAATACAATACATGATATCGATTGAATACTTAATAAATAAACCTCATAAAATTCAAGCATTAGCCTTAAAATTTCAAAATTTGCTCTTAGTAGGTGAGATCGCATTTGTCACATAGAAGGTGGTGTTGTTATTTATGGGAAGAATAACATTTCGTCACGGCAGGTCGACTCAAGTAATAACTAAGACCTCGAGTTTGTTATAGTATTGGTAAACTTACTAATATATATATATATATAACACTGAGATTATTCATAAAGAACTTCTCAACGCAACTACTTATCAATCAGCCAACCTTACAGAAACATCTATAGTAAACAGGATTAAAACTTTTCATAAGAAACTCAATATTACTTTCAATGCAAACTACAACAGATTTACTAATCTTTATGCGATTCCCAAATTCCATAAAACACCATTAAAATTTAGATTTATAGCTAATGGAACTAATAATTACAAGAAAAATAGAGACTATTATTTTTCAATTCAACTTAATAAAATCTGTAAATTTATTTTCAATGATTGTAACACTAATCATAACTATTGCTGGATCATTCATAATAACACTCCTGTCATTAATACCATTCATACCATTAACATCCAAAACATTACCTGCTATGATTTTGAAAACTTATATACCTCACTTCCTCTAGAAGAAATCTATACCAGTCTACTTGATCTACCAAAACTTTTCCCTAATATACTCAATATCATGACTCTTGACAAATGGAAAACCTACCTAAAATGCACACTTTTTCATAACTACATCAAGTTTCAAAATCAACTTTTTAAACAAGTCAGAGGATTGCCAATGGGCTTACATTCCAGCACCTCGATCTGTAATATCTTTTTATTTGTCAAAGAATTTAACTTCCAAGAAAATCTACAACCACAAGAGTTAAATTACTACAAACACACCTACAGATTTATTGATGACCTTATTACAATTAATAATTTTGGTAAAATTGAAAACTCCGACATTTATCCGAATTGTCTTAAACTTAATAAAACTAATAATTCACAAAATAGCATAGACTTTCTAGATCTTCAAATCATTAACTACAAAAAAATTTTACTTTTTGACAAAACAAGAAACTTCAATTTCAATACTAACAAATTAATAAATTGGAACTCCAACATATCCAAAAAAGTAATTAACAATACTATAATTAATCAAATACAACGAATTAAAACTATATGCACAGATACAATAGATTTACAATGCGAAATTTTGATCCTTATCAAAATTCTCAAAAATAATCTAATTCCCTTTCAATTTATCAACCATTGCCTTAAAAGAGCAGGCGTTAAATACTCACTCTAAATCATTTAACTGATAGGGATATGATAATTTATTCCTAAACCTGAGAAGGCGGTATAAGTTGGATGACTGTCAGTTGAAAGATTTGTATATAGTGTAATTACTCAATTGTATATATTGTAAAAAGCTAATTGTCTTCAGACATATACTGTTACTATACTGTTACTAAAAAAATGGGCCTATTTCCTGCCTTTAGACTGTCTACTAGCTCTTGGATAGCGAAAATGCCTTTTTCCTTTCTTAAATTCTTAATCATTGCGACACGACAATTAGCCAGAAATTAATTAATTTCCATTCACTAGTATTTTTAAAAAAATCTTAACAGACGGTCTCTCTCAGATAAGAACTCCACAAAATACATCCCTCAAGAATTCCAAGTCCCACCCACTACCATAAATTTCTTCACCCAAGTCTTGCCGACTGATATAATTCAAAGCCCCTACTGCCGCTAAGAATTTTCGGACACCCTACACTTCTGAGTTAGACACGAAGAGAACACACTGCCAACTCCCCCACTAGAAAGAATGTAAGTTACTTAATACCTTTCTGGCCTTTATATCTTCATGTACATTCACTGATCTTATTTATATTATTTTCTATTTTATTTTTATATTATTTTTATGTTCTCTTTGATTTGTTTTTGCAAAGTTTGCATTATTTATCTTTTTTATAATCTTCTATGTTTATTTCAACTTTACTTTGATTTCAATTTCATAATGACAATTTCCAATGTTTAATTTCTACAAATAATATAGTACTCAAATACATAAAGATGATAGTGTCGGGGACGATTACTCGAGTTTTACAAGATTTCTCTACATTAATTGATTTTTACTCCAAATTGAATTGACTAAAATGCTTCATGAGAATCAGTTCTTTGAGTAACAACTATTCGCGGAAATATTTGGCCTGACTAGAATTGCCGGTTTGGCTTTAATTTATAACTCGAGTAAAGACGAAACACTTTCATATTTACGTATTTCTATCAATTATTGATCATTGAACGGGAGTTGGTTTGTTCCCCTTGAAAAGTCAACTAATTTCTGATCAATGACAATAATTACATGTTTTAATTTTTACTTTTGCAATTGTAATATTATTCTTCGTGATGATTTAACTCCAGTCCCCGTTAAAACATTATTAACATTTTGCTTTCAAATTACTTCAAAACATCTTTCAAAATATAACTTACCAGTATGGATGCACACTTTTAAAATAATTCTACTTTAAATAAACTTAGGAGATAATATAATCAATTAATCAATACGGTTTAGGAAATAAATTATTATTAACTAACTTTGCAGCAATTGCGCAAGTAATAATAACTTGTATTCGCACTAAATGGATTTAAGTTCATACAACATTTGATATGCTAAATAGCAGCTATTAGCGCTATTTATCTCTTACCTAATGTACCCACTTTATATATTATCTCCAACCTTTTTAAGTTTTAAAGTTCTTATACAAAAACTTTACTGTATTGAAGGTTAGCAGCCTCCTTACTTTTATATCTTGCTAGTTTAACTCATATTGAAATCACTAAATGTCATTCCACTAGATGACAAACTTGAAAATTTAACGCCATGCCTGCTACAGGTAAACCCAAAAAACAATTTCTATGAAAAACATTTAACTGTATTTACATGATTACATGCGGTACTTGACATATTAAATATATAGGACAGACTAAAAACAATCTTAACTTTCGAATCAATAACCATAGAGCTCAAATCAAAAAATTCAACGCACAAAAAAATAACATTAAAATAAGTACACCATCACAACTTAATACAGCAGAATTAGAACACTTTAAACACCATGACTTCAACTCTATTCAACTTCAGATACTAGATATAATACCCAATCACAAAACACGAATTTTTCAGGAATCTCTCTATATACTAAAACAATGTTCACTTTATCCATATGGACTTAACACTTATATACATAGTCATAGAGATACTTCTAAGAAGTCTATTTTCAGCCAATTTAAACTCTACAGCATCAAAACGCAGAGAGGAAAAAGAGTAAGCAAAATAAAAAATAATGCGAGATTTTTATCCACTTTGGATACACTTGCATTGAAAAAACAATTGAAATGTTTTTTTGACTCAGACTGTTTTCCCAAGAAACTTCTCAACTGGTTACACTCCTGTACTAATAAATTCCTTATCAAACTAAAAAAATTCATTCAAGAAAGCTACGACGACATACAAATCATTAAAGACATGATTCTTGATTTTAGTCTTTTCAGACTCTCTAATAGTCTCACTCAACGCAAAATTTATTTTAAAGTCAATTTTCTGCATCCGCAGTTTGACAATATTCATTTCTCAAGAATCATCAGAGATTGTAAAGATTACTTCCTCGCAGTTGACACTATACCAATGATTGCATTTAAATATCAAAGGACTTTAAGCAACTTGCTTACTAACCACCATGAAATAGATGAAACTGCAGAATGACATTGTAAGACACCAATTTACAGCAATTACGTAGATTCTCATCACCAGCACATAATTACTGGCAACCTGAATATCATACAAAACCATCAACTAAAAACACTAATGAGTTATGGTACAAAATTTAGACCAGTCAGAAACATGACTACAAATTACTGTTACAAGACTTTCGAAAACAACATCAACGAATTTATAGTTAAAGCAAACTATCGACTGAATTTTCCCATAGATACCTTCTTAAAATGGAAAGCTAAAATTCTTCAACGCATATCCACAGAAATCAGTCACCTCAAATTTAAAAGTACACTGAACTGGTCGCAACTTACATCTGATATTAGTAAATTAAAACAGCTTTTTACTATTACAAAAATAGATAAAGCAACTAATAACTTTAGCATTATATGAAAACAATTCTACACTGAGATTATTCATAAAGAACTTCTCAACGCAACTACTTATCAATCAGCCAACCTTACAGAAACATCTATAGTAAACAGGATTAAAACTTTTCATAAGAAACTCAATATTACTTTCAATGCAAACTACAACAGATTTACTAATCTTTATGCGATTCCCAAATTCCATAAAACACCATTAAAATTTAGATTTATAGCTAATGGAACTAATAATTACAAGAAAAATAGAGACTATTATTTTTCAATTCAACTTAATAAAATCTGTAAATTTATTTTCAATGATTGTAACACTAATCATAACTATTGCTGGATCATTCATAATAACACTCCTGTCATTAATACCATTCATACCATTAACATCCAAAACATTACCTGCTATGATTTTGAAAACTTATATACCTCACTTCCTCTAGAAGAAATCTATACCAGTCTACTTGATCTACCAAAACTTTTCCCTAATATACTCAATATCATGACTCTTGACAAATGGAAAACCTACCTAAAATGCACACTTTTTCATAACTACATCAAGTTTCAAAATCAACTTTTTAAACAAGTCAGAGGATTGCCAATGGGCTTACATTCCAGCACCTCGATCTGTAATATCTTTTTATTTGTCAAAGAATTTAACTTCCAAAAAAATCTACAACCACAAGAGTTAAATTGCTACAAACACACCTACAGATTTATTGATGACCTTATTACAATTAATAATTTTGGTAAAATTGAAAACTCCGACATTTATCCGAATTGTCTTAAACTTAATAAAACTAATAATTCACAAAATAGCATAGACTTTCTAGATCTTCAAATCATTAACTACAAAAAAATTTTACTTTTTGACAAAACAAGAAACTTTAATTTCAATACTAACAAATTAATAAATTGGAACTCCAACATATCCAAAAAAGTAATTAACAATACTATAATTAATCAAATACAACGAATTAAAACTATATGCACAGATACAATAGATTTACAACGCGAAATTTTGATCCTTATCAAAATTCTCAAAAATAATCTAATTCCCTTTCAATTTATCAACCATTGCCTTAAAAGAGCAGGCATTAAATACTCACTCTAAATCATTTAACTGATAGGGATATGATAATTTATTCCTAAACCTGAGAAGGCGGTATAAGTTGGATGACTGTCAGTTGAAAGATTTGTATATAGTGTAATTACTCAATTGTATATATTGTAAAAAGCTAATTGTCTTCAGACATATACTGTTACTATACTGTTACTAAAAAAATGGGCCTATTTCCTGCCTTTAGACTGTCTACTAGCTCTTGGATAGCGAAAATGCCTTTTTCCTTTCTTAAATTCTTAATCATTGCGACACGACAATTAGCCAGAAATTAATTAATTTCCATTCACTAGTATTTTTAAAAAAATCTTAACAGACGGTCTCTCTCAGATAAGAACTCCACAAAATACATCCCTCAAGAATTCCAAGTCCCACCCACTACCATAAATTTCTTCACCCAAGTCTTGCTGACTGATATAATTCAAAGCCCCTACTGCCGCTAAGAATTTTCGGACACCCTACACTTCTGAGTCAGACACGAAGAGAACACACTGCCAACTCCCCCACTAGAAAGAATGTAAGTTACTTAATACCTTTCTGGCCTTTATATCTTCATGTACATTCACTGATCTTATTTATATTATTTTCTATTTTATTTTTATATTATTTTTATATTATTTTTATGTTCTCTTTGATTTGTTTTTGCAAAGTTTGCATTATTTATCTTTTTTATAATCTTCTATGTTTATTTCAACTTTACTTTGATTTCAATTTCATAATGACAATTTCCAATGTTTAATTTCTACAAATAATATAGTACTCAAATACATAAAGATGATAGTGTCGGGGACGATTACTCGAGTTTTACAAGATTTCTCTACAGTAATTGATTTTTACTCCAAATTGAATTGACTAAAATGCTTCATGAGAATCAGTTCTTTGAGTAACAACTATTCGCGGAAATATTTGGCCTGACTAGAATTGCCGGTTTGGCTTTAATTTATAACTCGAGTAAAGACGAAACACTTTCATATTTACGTATTTCTATCAATTATTGATCATTGAACGGGAGTTGGTTTGTTCCCCTTGAAAAGTCAACTAATTTCCGATCAATGACAATAATTACATGTTTTAATTTTTACTTTTGCAATTGTAATATTATTCTTCGTGATGATTTAACTCCAGTCCCCGTTAAAACATTATTAACATTTTGCTTTCAAATTACTTCAAAACATCTTTCAAAATATAACTTACCAGTATGGATGCACACTTTTAAAATAATTCTACTTTAATTAAACTTAGGAGATAATATAATCAATTAATCAATACGGTTTAGGAAATAAATTATTATTAACTAACTTTGCAGCAATTGCGCAAGTAATAATAACTTGTATTCGCACTAAATGGATTTAAGTTCATACAACATTTGATATCCATATATATATATATATATATGGGAATATCTTGGTTTAGAATGGTGCACATTCTGCTGAACAATGAACTGAATGACACTGTCATTAATGAAATAATGATGAACTCATTCCCCATCAATTTTCTCTCCAATTTTTTTTTTTTTTTTCCCTAGATGCGCGTTGCTGAAATGTAACTGATCGATACATTATTTGGATCATACTGAATGTTTCGTATGTTGAAATACGAGTGGGTCAATTTCATTAATATCAGAGCGCGACTCAGAACTCACACAACATCAGGAAATAATTTTCAGGACTTTGAATGGGACTTTCATAAGACTGTTGTTTCTTCTACTTCGCCGCACACAGGGCCGGCACTAGACATTTTGCCGCCGGGTGAAATCTCTGCAGATCCTAAATTCTAAAATGATGCCATCCCTAAATTTTTCTGTTAGGGGTTTCTCCTAAATTCTAAAAATTTTGCCGCCCAGGGCGGTCGTACCAGTTACAATACATCTGCTGACGGCCCTGAGTGCACACGACTCCCTCTTCTCAGAAATCACTTCATGTATACTGTATACATCATATGCGTCGTATTGTTGTATATGAGTAACTGAAGGTGAGACAGGATAATACAATATATCCTGATATCATGGAAGTAGAAAATACCGTACACTGAAAATAATCAGAATAGCCTTATAACATGAAAGGGGGGGAGGGAATGAAGAATAAGAAATTACCTTTTTATATTAATTTGAAAATAATTTTACCAATATCACAAAAATTCCACAATGTCTTCAGAATGATATTTCACATTTAGTCATAAAATCTGCAACGCTAAAATCTGCAAGCATTAAATTTTATTTACTTATTTATTGCAAAAGAGTAAGATTTACTTAAAAATGCTAAGCTTTGTCTAATGCCAATAAATTTCTGCAATACTTTTTGAGCTACCTTATATACAATACCCCTTTATTTTTATAATTAAAATACATGAAAGCTAATATTTTGTCTAAGATTTAAGTATGATTAATTATTAAACAGAAAATATTTCTCATTAAAAATTAATATACTTATGAATATAAATTACATAATTATTAAATAGCTATTAAAATTAGTATACTTTTAAAAGAGTATAAAATTAATATATCTATAAAATTTAATAACTTATTAATATTAATTACTTGCAACTAATGTCAGTAATAATCATTTAAAAAGTAATAGAAAAAATATTCCAGTTATGAATTTTAAATACAAGAATTACCCAATCAAAGCAAATGCTAAAAGCTCTTGAGGATCAAATGGAAAATCCACAGAAAAATTTGTCTTGAATAGTGCAGTAATAGTTTCTGAAAAAGAAAGAAATTCAAATACAATAATCACATGACTTGCGCCAGTGAAAAATATTACAAAACATTCGGGAAGTGAGAAATAACAAATAATTTGTAAGTGTTAAGAACAGACCTACATAATAAATGCTAATTTAAGATCTTGGGGAAACTCCAGAATAGTTTTCGAAATTACGAGGATGTGGTTGCTTAACTGATTTTGATTTGGAAAACAAAATAAAAAAATAAAATAAAAAAAAAAGATCTGTTCAGGCTAACACGCTTATTTATTTTCAGTATGTACATTATTCTTTCTCACTTTAACAAGCAACATGATATTAAATATGGCGTCATAGCAACTCTTTATCTAAACTACTAAACTAATAATTCGAGCAATACCTTCATCTTTAAACCATACAGCAAGGAGTCGATATACCATAGCTCCACAGCAAGCAGCGAAGAATCCCCGCCAGTAGTTTCGCACAGCAAAAAACACTGACGTTACTTCAATGCTAAAGAGAACACCTAAAAGCAAATGATCATTATATATGTATATACATATATAGAGAGAGAGAGAGAGAGAAAGAGATAAAAGATGAGTAATTAATTTTAAATGGAGATGATACATATTGTTAAAGATGCTCAGTATGCTGCGAAATTTATTAAATAATCAAGAGACTGAACTGTTTTATTAATTTTACTAAATTGTTTCAATTTTCCTTCGTTCGAGGGGGTGGCATAAGTGTATTTCCTGTTAGAAGGTTACCCCCTTTTCATGATCTAATTTTGATTTAATCAGGTTTAATTTTGATTTAATTACTCGAATCAGGACATTCACAGCGGAAATAACCCAGACTTGAATCTTTGAAATCTATGGATAGTCACCAGCGTAATAAATCATGTTTACCTTGTATAAGTTAGAAAATAGAGTTATAAGCATGCAAATAAATAAATAAATGAAATTGTTTTATTAATTGCTGATGAAAATACTTCAGCGCGAATGACGGTATTCAGTACTGAGATTAGCAGCAGATCTGTAGAAAAAAGTATACTGTGTTTCGGCAACAAAACGTTCACGTATTACAGTAACCAATGTGTTATCCTCTTTTTGTTCATACGATTCTCTCGTTTATACAATGATTTTCCAGGTTTCGGTGCGGGAAAAGTAAGGAAGTAGCGCTTAGGTTCTTTGGTTTAAAACGTTCTCTCAGTCATATGTCACAAAAATTTTACCTTTAAATCTGTCCCACATGAAAAGAAATTTTTTTAACCGTAATACTTTTTGTTTTCTTTACAGTGTATGAGTCTGCTGGACAATCCAGAAAACCAGTTTTTCAATATTCTTTCAAAAATCCTTTGCCGTCAGTAGTTCATTGTTTATCTTACCCACCCGTCTTTCTTATCAAATTGAATGCAACACTTAAAACATCCCTTCCCCAATCATTCATAAATCTGCTTATCGAAGAATACGCACAGAGTTAACATTGTTTTATGCTTCTAAAGTTGAAAGTTATAATTTTATTTATTTACACAGGATACCCAATTTTAGATTGTAGGCAATAATAAAAGAGCTGATTACTTCCTTATGATAATAATTTATTTGACATTATCATAAAGAATGATAAGATTTGACTAATGATGTAAGTGTAATTACATCATTAGTTTCAGAAATTAAGTTTCCACATACATACAATAACGCTTACTTTTATGCAATAATAAGGCATTATTTTTCACTCGCATCATCTCTCTTTTTAATGTCAAACGGGATTAGTGCAGAGTAACATTTCGAGAATGGGTATTTTGAATGCTTATCGAAAGGAAAAAATGAACCATTTGATTAGTAACATGTAACATTTTTGAATATCTCAATTTAATCACTCATTGAAAAAAAAAAAAAAAAACTGAAAGCTTTCAGATTTTATATTACGTCCAGAGAGGCGTTTTTAACGTTTTGTGTGTTACCTTTATTTATTAAATATCATGGTCTTTGCACTTACACCATAAAATTCAATTCAACAGCACATCTTTAGAATTTCCGATAAACAGTTTCGCGCGCCGGAGATTCTTCCCCCCCCCCCCGTACAGTGTTGCTATTGCTCGCTTTGAAATCGTTGAGTTTCTTAATCAAACCTCATAAATCCTTTACAAAACGTGAAATAGATAATAAAACAAATTCCAAATTTGGGCTTCCAGATGCCCATATTCGGGCGGAGATGTACGTTATTCAAAATTTGATGGCTCTCGTTATTTATCACAATGCGAGAAACATACATACATTTACACAGATTCTTCATTATTTAATTTCTTTAAAACACAGGCTTTTATACAGGGCTCTAATATTTGCTGGCAACAATTTACAAAATAATTCGCAGTTTATAGTGAATCAACGCAAAATGACAAAATGAAATTAATAGCCCTTCTGGGCAATTGTCTTTTTGGGCTAAAAATTCTATTAGACGAATACTGTGATTTTGAATGGATATACGGAATATTTTCAAAAGGGAACTATGTTGTAGTTATGTTATTCTCATAGAAAAACTATAGAAACTCCGTGCAGTTAGCCTATTTATTTGCTAGGAATTAAATTTATGACAGAACAAAAGCTCTCATTGATTCTACATATTTATTAAGTCTTTTTCATAGGTAGGCTTAAAATGTTCAGAAATACGAAACCACCCGTTATTTTGAAAATATAACACGTAACCAAAGATGCGAACAGCGATACCTCCAATGGGAGCAGCAAAACTACAGGCCACACCAACAGCACAGGCAGCGGCAAGCATTTCACTTGTTCGGGATTCATTCTACAATAAATTGACAGAAGAAAGAATTACACGGTTTCATATATTCATACAGCGAGAATGTTCAGCACACGCATAAAATAGATAGATACAAACATACATGTAATTCATAAACGTGTCAGAAACAAATACTGTACAATATTATAATAAAATGTCATATAAGTTTATCATTACAAAGTACATCAATATGCTACCTAAATTAAATAATTCAGTACACTTTTCATTAATTTAAATCATCATTTAAAACTCTTCTGAAAGAAATAACTAACTTCATATATTCCTTTGAAAGAAGTAACTAACTTGCTAAGAAGGGTAGCAACTATACTTGCAACATGTACAAAGGGCCCCTGAAACACAAATATGAAATTAAGTAAGTAAAAGAAAGTTTTCACTAGCACATAAAATAAAAAAAAAGTATTAATAAGTTAAAAGCAATAAGAAGTAACAAATACAGTGTATTCTCGAGTATCCAGGTGCGGATTATCCGGTTTGTCCTTGCGTGGCGTTACCCACGCATGCACATTCAACGCTATGCGCGAAAATATGTAAAAAAAAAAAAAAAAAAAAAAAAAAAAAAAAAAAACGCACATATCCGTGCATGATCCAAAAACCGCTGAAATGCGTGTTTAGGTTTAGTTTCAATGATTACCTAGTACAATTCTTTTTGCATTTGCGGATTTATCTAATTGTGAGGAAGTGAAAATGTGAAATTCTTCGAAAATGTCGATCGAGAAAACATCGAGGAACGTTTATATGGTGATTTGACTGAGCCGCCTTTTCAGTGCTTGAGGATGCGGATATCGTTTCAAATGTCACAAAAAGCAAAGCAGTCAGACAGCGATATTGAAAATTACATTCCTCACGAGAGACAACAATGACTTTTGTTGAAACTCTGTTGGACTTGTCAATTCGAATACAACGATAAAATAGCAAATCGGAAAATACGCGGAGAAATTCGACAAATATTTAAATGTTCTTAAAAGCAAAGTAAAATTGCTGATTTTTTAAGCAATAAATGCATTCAATATACATGAAAATTGTATAATTAGGATTATCCATGTTTTTCAATTATCCGTGACCTACTCGCCAGCACTTGCCCGGATAATAGAGAGTAAGTACACTGTATATAGTTAAATTAAGATATTTCAAACTAACTAGGTAATAAAAATCTTTCAATAGATATAACAAATATAAAAGACTTAGACGGCAATCCTACCTCTTTGCCAATAGGTAAACCACTTCCTAATGAACATGTTAAGCCTACGACTTTTGAAATTAAAGTCCTGAAGGTGAGGTACTCCTTCAGAACCACACCCCTTAAAATAGTTTTCATTTCAGGAATGCCTGAACCTAAAAGCGTAAAAAAGAAAATATATTTAAAAAATTATATGATAAATGTATTAAGACTGAGAGGATTTTAAGGCAAACTTCTTCTAACTAGAACTGGATTAAATACTAAAAAGCCTGCATAATGATTTGATGGAGCTACTATTAGCATTATTGTACATTAGGAAACATTCATGCATGTGATACCATAAAGTAACTGCCAAAAACGTTTACAACAGAACTACACTCCTGCTTGCGAAGATTAAAACATTTTAAAGGAATCATGCGAATAAATTGAAACTTATAAGAAATCCAAAGCAGCCTATGATATGCAAATAATTAGAATTTTAGGGTGATAGTGCATACAAGGGCTCAGCTGCTCTCTATGGAGTTGCCGCGTTAGCCGTATACATTGAATGTTTTACCAGAACGTTAAAAGTAGTGTTTCGTTATCTACCAGCGGAAAACGTTTCATGACTAGTCACGATGCCTTGTTGACGATAAACGGTTCAATACAAAAGTTAAAGCCGTTTGAAAAAAGGGGAGAGGAACTGGTCTGCGAAAAGGAAAATTTTCCTCTCGTGAAATCGCAGTTTCGTATGGGGTATAATGTCTCATCAGTGCTGAGTGTGTGGAAGCAATGTGCTTAAGAGAACCAAGTCAAGTCGCAAACCTAGCAGTGAACCACGAAATTTTACATCAGCATAGGATGAATAGGACACCTGATCTCTATGACAGTGACAGGCTATGCAGCATTATCACAATAGTCGTACAACGTTTGAGGACAACTGTTCAGTGTGCCATTGTCAACTTTAATGGTTCGCTAACGTATGTTGCGCCGTTGGTGCCTATGAGCTTAGTGCTGTTGAAATAACAACAGAATACTCACTCAAAACGTTACGATCCCATAACAGAGCGAAAGATTTCACTTAGCTTTTATACTCAGCTGTGATAAGTGCACTTGTCTAAATATACTGAAACTTTCCTAAGACGGCCATCCATCGTTCCACACAATTTTGGACTTCTTTGAAAATAATCGCCATAGATAAATAGTAATTAACAACTACATTTACTAACACTCTCCGAAATATTTGTCACTTTTTAAAATCGTCGTCGATAAGAAGTAGTCGTCATGAAACGTTTCACTTTACATTTTACAATTAAGTTTGGTTGCTACATTTACTATAAAGATATTTGAGCCACTTCCAGTTAGCAGGAAGTAACAACTACTTATACTAGGGGTTCTCAACCGGTGGTACGCAAGAGAAAAACAGGTGGTACGCAAAGAAGCAAAGTATTTTCAACTATTAAATTCAAAAATTAAAACCCCAACATCCTGATTGAGTTTATTCTCTAATACTCGTAAATTTATGCGATCTGAGCTTTGTCCAAGAGTGGTGGTGATAGTAGTACTTTGTAGTGGCACTAAAGGTTTTTAATTTTTGTTTAGATGGTAAGCGTAAGCCAAAAGGTTGAGAACCGCTGACTTATACCATAAAAGCACGCATCGGGGAATGCGATCATTCTGTGCAGCTTTACTTGATTCAGATTTCGGATGAATTTCCACAACTGAGATTTTATAATCAGCTTTTTTATATTATAGTCTGCCATGAATTAGTATATATAATTCATTAAAAGCTAATTAATAGTATACATTCTTTTAACTCAGATCTTACATGCAATTCACAATTTAACACTTGCTGGCCTTGATAAGTCTGCTTATTCAAATACAGTTAAACCTCCCTAAAACGAACGCCCGCAGTTCCATACGATTTTGATCTTTACAAAAAAAGACGCCTTTGAGAAAATACTCATGTTTTACCATATTCTCAACAATACTGGCCACTTTCATAGACTGTTGTCTATTGAAGGTGGTCACAATCGAGATGCTTGACTGTACCTTTTATGACTACAAGTTGCTACTATTTTTACTTTAATGCTACTCCTTTACAAGATAAAGATTTAAGATGAATGTCCAAAGCTGAGATATTTTTAAGCAGCTTTTACATGTTATGATCATCCATGAATCAGTTTTTAATAAATTTATATAGTTTGCTAAAAGTTGATTAATATGTGCGCTAAAAGTTGATTAATATGTTCACATTCTCTAAACTTTAAACATACCTGAAATTCGACAATGTCAACCAATTCAGCGGTAAAATAGTCCACAGCATAACAGCTTCAGAAATTAAATTAATAGATTCCAACCAAGAATCCGATATTGAATTACCATATTCACACTTCAGGAATTTTCTAGATTACAGCTATATGAAGACTTGTATTAGAAGGTTTAATGCAGTGAACTTTAGATATTATTAACAGGCAACTAGAAAAAAATATTACTTTTATTTTTTATTTATTATTATTATTACTATAATCATTATTATTTTATTTATTTATTTTGTAGCAGCTTAGCTTTTTACTTTGTAGTATATAATAACAAGTCAAATTACATTAATCTATTTTTACCAGAAATTTTAAGTAATTTTAGTCAAAAATGGAAACTGCTCTAAATAAAGAGCTCGACTAATGAAATTCAGGATATTATCATACTATACGAAAACATATAAGCAAATAAGTACGAAAAAATTGTTTATGAAAAAGGAAAACTGATTATACCTATTGCTTGTGGCGCAATCATATGTACAAAACCAGATGAAAATAGAATTAGCGTCAAAGGGAATGCTATCCAAGCCAAATACTGTAAAACAGGATGCTTAGCTAAATCACGGTATAACCAAATGCGAGCTGCAAAGAAAAAGCAAATGGTTAAAAAAAAATATTTCAAGAGCTGAAACATATATAGTGAAAAAGGCGTTCTATTCGAGGAAGTGCACATGCCCAATAAGGCTGTACCGGCAGGAGTGAAGTCAGCCGTCTGACAAAGCATGGAAAATGGGAAATATACAACGAAATAATCATTGATTACGAGATGATGTAAGAGGAATTAAGACACTGCAAAACAAACGTTTTAAAACTCTCATTAATACTTTTTGACCGTAATTCTGATTTCAATCGTATTTTCTTAAATCAATTTCTTTTACCTTACTCGATTACCAAACTTAATTTCAGAAGCTTTATTTTTTTCATGCATTTTTACACCTCTCACTTTGTTAATTTCTAATTGCCTTAGTAACTTAGAATTGCATACGCATTGTGAAAGTCTCTGAAGTGTTTGAATTTGAATTCTTTTTCTTTAAAATATCATGCTGTTATTTTAAATCCCATTTCCTTACTACATTCCAGATTTTTATTGTCTTGTCTTTCTCTTATTTAACTTCAAAATTTTCCTTGTATTTAATTTTTATTTTAATTTATTTATTTATTTATTTTTATTTTTATTTTTTATTTTTTATTTTTTTATTTTTTTTTTTTTTTTTGTATAATTTCGTATTATTACTGCTAATTTCATTTAGCTTTTAATGTCATTTCCAGTTTAATTTGTAATGCCCTTCGAATTTCAGTTTCTTTATTGTTCGTTTATTTGTTCATATGACTCATGTAATATTTGTTTCTTAAACCTGATAAGTTTGTAAGTCTCGTTTCACTTTTCTCCGCAAGTATTAGTTCCTTTCCTGTCACAATAGGATGCCTTTAACAGAGAAATTTTCAGAAATTCTAATTTTTAACGTATCTTCCTTTTAAATCATCTTTTTTTTTTTCCCCTTCAAGAGCACTTCTATTTACAAGGGCCTGTTAATTCATTAATTACTACTTCCTTTCGCACTTGCTCCATAATTTTTATCATGTGAATTTTAATTTAACATATCATTTTAAACTTTGCATTATTTTTAATTCTTTTCATTGACCAACTGGATAATTAATAACGATAGTGGACTTCAAATCTATCGGCTTTCATGAAGGACTTCCTATGCGAAGTAGGAATTATTCAAACATACTGAAGACCTCAAACACGCAACTATCGAAACCAAGGCCAGCTACCAGGATTCTCTGCATTTATCCTCTCGGCGACCAACATTCTTTGCCCACCAGCGGCCGAGCGGTTCAGGACTAGATTTTCTTACTATCTCATCATGAATCTTTGTACCAAATACAAGGAGGAGAGGATTCTGTGCAATTATTTTTAGGCAAACACTGATACCATTAAACTGTTTTACAGCGTTTTTTCAAAGCTCATTCATACGAATACTAAAATTTTCACACTATTGACAAATTTTAAATGTTTAGCAAGCATGCTCAAACGTTTTTTTATTTCTTAAAGTCATTATCGATTTTAGATAAGAAGTGTCATCTTGCTGATCGTTTTGTCCGAAAAGGAAACACTTATCTTATCACCAGATTAAAGCACATTGCCATCTGATAAACACAAAATTTACGTTCATGAAACTTTTTCTACAGTAAAGGAAGAAAACATTTACAGCTTAAACATACACAGTAATGTTAACGACTAAAATAACCTTTTTTATTCCTCTGAAGTCATCATGTGTAACGTGGATACGAGCCAGTTTCCCTTAGAAAGTCCTCCACAACCTCGAGGTTTTGCCGTAATTAAATAACCTAACCTAACCTCTGAAGTCATCCATTAATTCATTATCGGTTTAACTTTCGCCTCCCGCATCATACTTTTAGCAAACTACACTTATGATTCTCGCGTAAAGTCAACACTTTTCTATTACTCACATTATTTAATCGAAGTATTAATTATTATTTAACAAAAATCGTATTAGCAATTGTAGAAAAAGAGATAGAGGGCGCTGCGCCGTCCGTATGTGTAGCTAATTAAAAGTTTTCACCAGAGAGAGTTAAAAGGTTGAGAGTGGTATAAACTAGATATCCTGTAATCTATATACAATACTTGTGCATAGTCTTCTCTTCATAAATAGATTTAGTTAAAGGAAAGTGTCTTTATTTGATATCATAACATATCAAGATCCACCGATGCCGCGTATGGAATATTGAGTAAGTTATTACATACAGCAAGTTTTTGGTAGCATCAGGCCAGAAAATGAGTCATTTCACTTTTATCTGCATGCAATTTATCTTTGAAAATGAGTTTTGAAGAAACTATCGAGAGAAAGAGAAAAATTAGAGGTTCGGTTCATACCAGTGTAACAAAATTATTAAGGAAATTGGAAGAGGAATTGCAAAGCGAGAATCCGAACCTAGAAGTGTTGCAGGAATCGCTTTCAGTGTTAATCGAGAGAGAAACTAGCTTGTTAAAATACGATGAAGTTATTAATGCTCAAAGAACTATCCAAGAATGAGAGACAGAAGTAGAACATTGTTTAGAATACAGCGAATCAATCATTAGATGTAAATCGAAAGTCAATAGATATATTCAAAATGTCGGTAAAACCGGAACAACTTCACAAGTTTCGGAAATCAAAACTAATTATAATACTAAATTACCTCGCATTTCTTTAGAAACTTTCAGCGGCGATTTATGTAAATTTACTGAATTTTGGGCTCAGTATAAAGCTGCCATTCACGAAAACAATACGCTTCAAGATGTTGAGAAATTTAACTATTTAAGATCTTTACTCACTGGTTCAGCTGCAAAAGCTATAAGCGGATTGCCATTAATAGGAGAAAACTATATAAAGGCCATCGAAATCTTAACTGAAAAATTTGGGAAAAAAGAAATATTAGTTAGCGCGCATATGAACGTTCTCCTAGCTTTGGAGCCAGTACGTCGTTCAAGTGATGTATCCAGTTTAAGAAATCTATGTGATTAAATAACGGTTTAAACAAGAAGTTTAGAGACATTAGATATTAATTTTAATTCTTATGTCAATCTATTATTTCCTATTTTATATAAGTATATACCGCAAGATTTAGGGTTACAGTTTAGTACGGAGCAAAAGGTCGGTCAGATTTATTGTTGTTTCTAAAGAGAGAAGTAGAAGCCTGCGAAAAGTCATTAACTCTGGGTTTTAATCAACAAACACTTTCGAAATCAAGCGAAAGAAATACCGACAACTATCGTAAGAGTGTTGCTCCAATTAAAAAGAAAATGGTATCAGCGGCGACGCTTAATACATCTGTCGAAAGGTATATGTGCGACTTTTGTCTTAAATCTTACCTCTCGAAAGACTGCGACTTAAGTATTTCAGAGAAACACAAAGCGTTATACAATCTATTTAAGCGCAAAGCGCTGTTTAAAAGAAGGTCACAAAAAACCGTTTTGTAAGGCGAAGTGGGTTAAATGTAATATCTGCAAATTTATGTCGCATTTAGAGAGCCTGTGTGACGCAAATGTGCAAGAAAATAAATTTATAAAAAATGCTGCGAGCATACCAAAAGAGACAAATGTTAATTCACTATTCCTCGAAACACTGAGCAAGCAAATTCCTAATGACGTGATTTATTATCAAACATTGAGGGGCCAACTACTCGGAAATAATTCCACATTTAATGTTAGGTTGTTAAGTGATTCTGCTTCCGAAAGATCTTATGTTTGTCAGTCTATTTCTAGGAAGCAAGTTTACGAACTATTAGTAGAGAAAGATTAAGAATTCATACATTTGCATCTTCGAATCCGCCAGTACGAGAGTTTAAAATGAAAAGACTTTCTTTAAAAAATAAGATCGGGTTCACTCTAATCATCGAAGCACTTGAAGTAAAAACCGCATTACCCAGGCCCGTTCCAATGTATTACCCAGGCCATCTGCAAAAAATTATGAACAAGCTTCGCCAAGAAGGATTTGACTTATCCGACAGCTGCGATAGTGAAGTGGCAGAGGTACAAATTTTAATTGGGAATGATTATTTGAACTGCATTTTAACGGGGAAAACGCATCGTTAAACAGACTATTTAGAATTGCACGCATATTCGTTTGGACGTTGAGTGGTAGACTGGGGGGAGAGAGTAAGAAGCGCAGTTCAGGGTCAGACTCCACCGGTTCGTTTATACACATCGATTCGGAAGAGGAATTAAAAATATCAGAACAGATTCGTCAGCTTTGGGAGATAGAAAAATATCAGGATAGATTCATCAGCTTGGGAGATGGGAAGTCTAGGAATTTCTGAGTGCGCGTCGGAAAGGAGCGCTGCCGATAAGCGAATAATTAAACCATTTGAAGAGGATTTGAAATATGTAGACGGGAGGTATGAGGCTCGCTTGTTGTGGGATAGGAGTCCAGAGCACTTGGAAAATAATTTTGGGTTAGCGAAAAGGCAGTTCGAAAGGGTATGGCGAGAGTTAAAAAGTAACAGCTTTGTGAGGGAACAGTTTATGGAAATAATTAAATTTCAGACACAAAACAACATGATTCATGAGTGTGAGGATACGAGAGAGGCGAGAGAGGGATAATTTATGCCATTCCGAGCAGTGGTACGTAAAGATAAAAAAAACATTCAAGTGCGAATGGTATTTAATTGCAGCAGTTGCGAAAGAGGAATTAGAGAGGTACTACTTTCCAAAGGTCATTCGGTTGAAATTCACATTTTCAGTGATGCGTCAGTAGTGGCATATGGAGCGGTGGCATATTTTAGATATAAGAATAAGAGAGGAGAAGTATGTACCTCGTTTATAATGTCGAAGAGTAGGATAGCTCCGTTAAAAAAGTTGTCCCTCCCTAGGTTGGAATTGATGGGAGCTGTAGTTGCAGCTAGGATAGGGAAATATTTATTGAAAATGTTTCCAGGATTTGGTAGGTAGGCTAGTTCTGTGGACGGACTCAGAAATTTGCTTGTGGTGGATAAAGGGGTCAGCGCGTGAGTGGAAGCAGTTTGTGTTGAATAGAGTTTCAGAAATACAAGAGTGTAATTCGCCTGATAAGTGGAAATATTGTCCAGGGTCGGAAAACCCAGCAGATAAATTAACTCGTGGTGAAACAGCAAATGCATTAGTGAAAGATAATAATTGGTGGCATGGTCCATCATGGTTGAAAGATTCTGAATATCTATGGCCTGAGCAGAAGTTTAAAGTAGAAACTGATACTCAAAATTTGGAATGTTTAAGCACTTACGTTCAGGTGACGGTTCCAGAAGGAGAAACTACGTTAAGCATTATCAAATTCAGCAGTCTGGAAAAGTTATTGAGAGTTACAGCTTGGGTAAATCGGTTTGTCGCCAAGCTAAGAAAACGTACCTGTGAAGAAGGTCTTCTTACTGTATTGGAGATCACTGGATAAAACAAGTCCAGAGAGAGAATTATTTTTCGGATATTTAACAACTAGAGAGGAGTAATCTAATAACACCAAATTCTAAGCTTTACAGTTTAGCACCATATCTGGACAATAGAGGTATTTTGCGTGTCAGAGGTCGTTTGAAACAAGCAGAATTAATAGATGGCGAAAAACATCCCATTATTCTGCCGAAAACGAAGTTCACCTAACTAGTGATATTTAGTGAACACATAAAAGTATTCCATTCAGGAGTTATGGCAACGTTGTCCAAAGTCAGGAATAAATTTTGGATACCTAAAGGAAGACAAGTAGTAAAGAAAGTTATTAACGCTTGCCTTGTGTGTAAAAAGTTCGCAAACCCCTTCGAGCCGGGTAGCGAAAAGGCGCGCTTATCGCGGAGGCCGGCAGTGTCTTCCGCGAGCGTCTCTCCAGGGCCGGGGACTTTTTTGCTACTAAGCCTAAATCCATGAAATCTCCGAAGTATCAACGCATTGTTTAATAATGCTTTATACAGTATTTAAACGGCTTATGCTTTATAAATATTTATATATATATATATACTTTAATTACCTTATTTCTTGTTTAAATGCATATTTTACACATTTTATTTTAATTACTCACCATTTTATGACTTTTAACATTATACATCTGAAAACTAAATATATTACTAAAAATTCTCTTTTCGTATGAAAAATTTGAAAACAGGGATCTACACACAGTCCTACGTTACATTCCTTGAACTCGTAATAACTCATTTGCCGTTTTGGAGGATTTTTCCGGGAATGTGAACAAACGAAGCATCGTCGTCCCATTTTTTTATCAGTCTCTTCTGAACAAAGTTTTGGAAAATGTCTTTCAGTTAATCTTTCAGAATCAATATCAGAATATCAGAATTTCAGAATCAATATCTGAAATATTTTGCATCATTTCTGCTATTTCATGCTCTGTTAAACATTTTCGACGCTTCGTCATTGAAACGGTAAAAACAGAAAGAATTCACGTCTAACAAGATCTAATTATTTTCTAAAAACTGAACGGTAAACCGAAATACTCAACATTTTAGCGCATATAAAACTTCTACTTACAATAAACAACTACCACGTGCGAATAAAGTGCGATTTAAAGAGACGTCATAAATAACGCCATTCGGAAACATTTAGTTCCTCGTTTGTTTATATAATCAAAAACACGTGTATGTGAGTCATGCTTCTCTCATTTCGAGTAGAAGGCCTAATGTACATGTATCTGAAACCATATGGACATACAGTGCCATCTTGTGGCAGAAATTATAGTTTGAAAAACGTTCCAAGGTACTGGCACAAATACGTGACATTCGGTAGTAAACGCAACAATGCTCTGGCATGCCTGCGTGTCGGCCGGTAGATAAGTGTGTTCGTTGCTGGCACGTATACGTGACAGTCGGCGCGAAGGGTTAACGCTTGCCTGGTGTGTAAAAAGTTCGCAGTGAAGCCCACCAAACAGTTAACGGGTCAGTTACCAAGAGATCGTGTAGTCCAAAGTAATCCTTTCACAGTTGTAGGCATCGACTTAACGGGAGCGGTTACTATTAGAGAAAAAGCGGATATCCACAAATGGTGTACATAGTCTCATTTACATGCGCCGTCACTCGTGCTGTACACATTGAAGTGATTTCAGATATGTCAGCAAAAAGTTTCATTTTTTCATTACGACGTTTTTTAGCAAGAAGAGGGAGCTGCAAAGTGATTTATTCAGATAATGCCAAGAATTTCTGCAGCACATGTGAAATAATTAAAGGATTTAAAAGAATCAGAGCAGAGCCAAGATTTCTTGACATCCAGAGATAACATGGAAATTCATACCTGAGCGTTCCCCATGGTGGGAAGGGTGGGAAGGTTCTGATGAGAAGCATCAAGGAACCTCTGAAGAAAATCTTAGGGAGAGCATTACTGACTTTCGAAGAGCTTTCTACAATATTAACTGAACTCGAGTGTGTGTTAAATAAAAGACCTTTAATATGCGAGAGCAACGAGCTGGGTGAACCTCGCCCGCTCACACCTTCACAGTTTTTATTGCCAGGACGTGGTACATTTAACTTTCCCGAGCATTTCTTGGAAATTTTTAGCAAGGTGTCCGACAAAGAGACTTATGTTATGTGCCGGCCATATGTTACTGTGAGCCTTACAGACAGCCATATGTTGTTTCAGATTCAAAATGCGTTAAGAAATGTCAGTAAGATTTACGTCTTTATTACAACTTAATATTAAATTAATCATATCAATATTTTAATTCCGAAATTAATACGTTGAGGGACTCAAGTCCAGAATAATTTCAAAATATTTTGTTTCAGTTAAAAAATGTCTTGCATCTTGAGTTACATAAAATGGTGACCTTTTTTTTTCACGCGTTGCTCCCTTTTCCTTATTCCTAACGTGCGTTTCAATATTCATTTTGTCATCAAAAGCTTTATAATTTTGGCACAAATCTATAAAACTATGATTTCTCATATTTTGGGCAGAAAATAGTACCTTATAATAAAGGAGTATTTTTAGTGACAGGCATATCTTTAAATTGAGAGATTTTATTAGTTACCTTGCAAAATTACCATATTTCTAACGGTTAAAAAATGATGTAATCGAATTTCCAAAAAATATGTTTTATTTAAAAATTTTTTGAACTAATCAATCAGTTTAAGTCACCATGCATTTGTCTTGAATATCATATCTTTGCCACACAACATTAAAAGGCAAAATTAGAGAAGACTGTTGCTATGATCACAGTAGATGAACACAGAACAGCATGAACTGGATAAGTGTGTGCATATTTATCGAGCTACGTATGGTGACCTAATCAAATGCTTGAAACCTGGTGTCATGTTAAAGAAACTTTACATTACCCCTTCCCTTGCTACATCAATTTCATTGTGGCATCTGTTTTACTCTGTGAAAGTTTAGTTACTGAAACTGCTTCAGTTATATATTAACAACTCAAATTACATTGTTGAACAAAGTGAAGTGCAAAAGAGAAAGCTTTTAGAACATTTAAACAAAATAATATCAAAGAAAACTAAATACACTTATAATCCACGAGAAAAGGTATTTCTCTTCTTGAATTTCTCAAATTATACCAAGCTAGACATGCAGGGAATTGTGTATTGTATGCATAAAGCAGAGAATTATGCATATAAATATGGGTATCATATGTATAAAACAGAGAATTATGTGCATAAATACATGAAATATCAGTTTTGTTCTTAGGTAGAAAATTAAAATGCAAAAGAAGCATGAAAGAAAACTAATATATTTAAATAACTCTAACCGAATTGTAATTACGAGCAAATTACCCAAAACTGCTAGCATGATACTTTCCGTATGATACAGATTAAAATTTGAAAAAAAAAATGATTTATTAATGTAGTCGAAAGCAGAAAGCTAAAGTCATATATTACAGGAACATACTTCTCAAGCATACGGCAATTGCATAATCCATTCCAAAACTTAGTAATGACGTCAGAATTCCTAAAACAGCAAGGAATACCCAGTCTTCCCCCAGCTTTGCAAATGTGTGATGCCAGAATGCTGTAAAGTACCCTGAAATTAGTTAAAAAAATATGCTTATAAATAGCAGCCACAAATAAAGATAAAAAAAACATTTAAGTTTCTACTTAAAACTCAAAGAGACAGTACCGGATATTTTTTAAAGATATACTAGTAGTAGATATTCATGCTCTGATAAAACATTTTGTAACAT
This sequence comes from Stegodyphus dumicola, assembly GCF_044657685.1. Classification (NCBI taxonomy): domain Eukaryota; kingdom Metazoa; phylum Arthropoda; class Arachnida; order Araneae; family Eresidae; genus Stegodyphus; species Stegodyphus dumicola. The sequence goes on from NC_140781.1 coordinate 118,164,447, forward strand.
ATAAATAAAAATTTAGTAATTTAAACACGCATTTGACATTTACCATCGAACTGCACACAAGAAATTCCACTCTCTTAAAGTCCAGATCTCAGCCGAATGTTCAAGCATAAGAAATTATAAGAGTCTTTTATAAATACTTTTCCAATTGTTTGAAAACTGATTGGAAAAAACGGATTAATTAACTTATTGGTTGCATTAAATGATTAAGATAGTAACTACCACTAAAATAAAAACTTCTGCTTGTCAACAGCGAATTAATCCAAGAAGTTTTAAAACAACATTAATATGTAGCATCAAAGACAACAAATAAACAAGAAAGGCGCCTTTCGTACTACTTACTATTAATTTTGTTACAATAAAATGATATAATTGTTAAGACTGAACAAATATGATGGAGCTATGCATGTACTTATATCACACTTGTAGAGACATTAGGCATCCTACTTGGAAGCAGAAGACATGAAAAGTGCGCAATGCCCTCGCCGGAATTCGAACTCCGGATCTCCTGATTGATAGATGGGCCTCCTTTCGTATTATATCAGGAATGTACGTGGTAAGGAGGGAGGAAATACCTTACATTTTCCCCCACTTAAAGGACGACTGGCGAAAAGGAGACCAAATCCTGGTGGTGACGAATTATCGTCCACCACCTTTTTAATTCGGGCGCTGCTAGAGTCATTTAGAAGTTTTCGACGCCAAGAAACTGAAGAAACGCTCAGTGCCCTCGCCGGAACTCAAAATCCGGGACTTTCCGACTGCCAATCAGATGTGCTTTCCAGTTACACCATGAAGACAACATTCAAAGAGGATGAAAATACCTTTCACATCAGCATAATTTAAGGAATTCGCCAGGATAGATATGTGACACAATTTTATTGAAACAGAAAGCGAATAGCATTGTTACCTATCCTCTCTTACAGGAATAATGAAAGCTTCTGCTAGGTTAATGGTAATTAAAAATTTTTAATGGTAGATTTCAATCAGATCATACAGTGTGGACTTGGAAAACCCATTAGCGTTTTGCTTATAAAAGTGCTTACATTGCTTTTCCCGCAATAAGGCGATTATTAGACAACAAAATAGGACACAATTACACCTTTACATTATACCTTGTAGGACATTACATTACATCTTGTAGGATAACTGAATTAATACAGATCACCCATATTCAGATATAAGTGTTTTTGAAGTCAATATTCCCCTATGCAACATATATCGGTTCTAAACTACAGATATGCTTAGGGACAGTATGATCGATGTCTTCCGTGAGTCACAGTAAGACAGGAATGTAGTCATGAGCATTCGGCGACACGAAACCATCATAGCGATTGCACTGCTTACAAATATCAACAGTATCAGGTTTTATTTTATCTAATCAAACAGTTTATCGCTTGCAACTTGAAACCAGCCTGTACCTAAGGTGGCAAGTTCTTGATTTTCATTAGCTATACGGAACATGTACATCTGTAGGCCATGGCATACGAAACATCTTGCTTAAAGCCTATAACAATGCAGCAATATATTTTTCACTGTCGTGCCCTGTTTTAACTTAAAGAGATTCTCCCCGGGTGTACAGCTGGTAAATCCGACGGCGCTCTTTAACTTTGTTAAAATAGAAAAAAATGGCAGGAGTTCTTTTTTAAAGTGATATCATGTTAGAGTCTCGTACCCCTCTACATATGTTTCACAACCGCACTGTAACTACTGAAATTTATGTAGGATGTTATCTGCATCAGTATGTGAAGCTTTTTAGACGATTTGAAAACCTTTTACTGGATTCCATTTAATGGACAACAATGCACATCTTCATAGGTTATGCTTTGTTTAGTCGATGCTTAGTATTCAAAAATAACATAACTCATCTGGATTAACAGTCTTTTCATTAACCTCAGTGAACATGTATATAACGCCCTTGGCCGGCCACCGAGTTGTAAAGCATAAAACTTCAATAACTAAATATCCCAGAACTAAATATCCCAGAACAATGTTTAAAACTAAAATTTATTTCATCTTAAGAACTGCTGAACAGCATTACCAACGGCATGAAGAACCCTTCTAAACGTTCTTACTGAACAGGCACCGCATTAAAACTTTCTGCGATCTCCTGGGTGCCATTCATGCTACAAGTGGTATCAAAACGGGGGGGGTCTCCAGTCGACCCCCCCGTCGGTCAAGTGGAGCCCACACTTCTAGTTTTAATTTAGGTTTTTTGTTTGTTTGTTTTCATGTATTATAATTATTCTCGTGGCCGATGATTCCCACAGCTAGATGAAGTAACCACCAGGCTGCAAGTCCTTAACTTAAGGAGAGATGAACAAACTAATTTCACATATTCAATATATTTCAGTATATGTGCACAGTTAAAGCCATTTTAGGGATGTAGTGTGGTGATAAATCTTTTCAAAGAGACTTTAGAAACTTTTTTTTTTTTTTTTTTTTTTGTAAATGTGAAAGAATATTACAAACATTAAAAAAATGAAAAAGAAATTACCGTGCGACCTCATAAAATAACTATACTGTTATGAGGAAAAGACATAAAATAAATTTACAGCAAATATTAAACAAAAGAGAGGCAGAATATGAGAGGAAACCCTGAGCAACTCCTAGTAACTGAAAGCCGAATGCAGATCTAATGCAGTGCTCCGAATTTTAACCAGCTTATTACAAAACTGGAATAATTCAGACATAAGTCTTCATATACGTACGCATAAACAAAAGTTTAAATAAGCGCAGCAGAAGAACAGATTTTAAAAAAAAAATGTTAATATGGGCTTTGAAAATAGATAAAATTCGCCCTTGGTTCGGCGTTGATTTTAAGTATTTTATACAATTGCTCACTTGCAAGAGACACCCGCGTCAAATCAGTCTACATGCCAATATGTGCTTTAAAAAATAGACAAAATTCACACTGTGTTTGTCGTCAATTTTAAGTATTTTATGCAGTTGCTTTCTTAGAAGAGACGCTCACGTCAGACCTGTCTTTTGAAATACATATAACATTTTACTTGAAGTAAATTGAATTGAATTTTGTCCGATCTTGAGGTCGCAGAAGATTAAATAAAATGAGACGAACAGCTTGTTCTCAAGGAGAAGCAAACTTCAAATCAACAAGTGAACAACTTAACAGTTGTGCAGTTAATTTGTTTAATTAACCAGAACAGACTGTAAATATATTAATTACTTAATTTATTTAATGCATATTATTTACAGTTAATTTAATTCTAAAGAAATATAATCTTTACAAGAAATTCTAACCCTCTATTTATATATACAATCTTTTGAATTACAAAGTATTTCTCCCGCCTTCTTCGTATGCCTTCGTGGTGTGTAGTGGTCAGCATGCGGATTCGAGAGGTCTGTGGTTCGAGTCGCGGCGCGGGCATTGCTCATTTTTCTTATTTTCAAAAAATACCTAATGTCTCTACAGAATAATTACTACTCACACTAAGATTCAAACACGCGCTTCGCAATAATCTACTCTATGTAATGTTTCATTTTCATACATAAAGGATAACAAATATATTTGCATGACTAAAAAAAAAAAAATCTAACAATTTTTATAAAGACAGAGTCTATTTAAAATAAGTTTTAACTACGGACGCATATCTGCATTATGCAAATAAAGATAAAGCATTAGAAACTGCAGAAATAAATAACAGTAGGTGTCCAAAAACTTTATATTTTACAACTATAACACCCATTGCCAGCACGTTAATTAATGCAGCATTAAAAAAAGGTCAGTCATAAAAAACAGACGTGAATAGCAAGCTAAAAAAAAACTTTTATCAGTTATTGTTTGATAATTATTTAATTACAAGCAAGCATCAGCTCAGTCAAATACGATTACTTTGATTATTTATGGTAAACATTATCACATCTAGCATCTATCTATTTATAAGGGATGGATGTATTCGTAAGGGACTTCCTAATGAAAACTGACGTTTAGATCGTACAGTATCAAAATAACTCTGAATTGTCTCTAATCTAATTGTGTACGTGTCTAACTCTGAACTAATAAACGACGCTGTTTTGCAGAAATTAAGATTTCTTTCAACGAAATAGCTGAAATTTGGAGCTTATCTGTCTGCATTGCTAAAATTTTAGCTGAAAAAAATAATATATATTATATAATTATTATATTATAGTTCTAATATTTATTATTTTATGTAGCTATAAAGTAGCAAACACAATGCAATATTAGCTTACGTTTCAATTAATTTTCCCGAAATTTACAATAAATCAGCGGTTTTTAAACTTTAGTCCTGGTTTTTGAACCTAGTCCGTGGATCTCTGAGAACTCATCAGTTGATAGCCAGAGGTCTGCGAGTAATTTTTAAAACTAAATTAGTTTCGTTGGTTAATTTTGTAGAGAAGGTAGCACTTCGGAGCACAGAACATGAAAAATTAGTGAGGTCCTGGCTGGTATTCGAGCTCCTGACCTTCCGATGCTAGCGGGATATGCTTTTCAATTAAATCACGAAAGCATAAAATTCCTTAAATTCTTTCCCACTTAAAGAGCGACTGGGATGGAAGCAGAAAATTCCTTAAAAACACATTTTTAGTTCGGGCGCTACTTGCAGAGTCATTATGCTTATTTCGAAGCAAGTAACATGGAAAATCAGAGATGCCCTCGGTGAGATTCAAACTCCATGTTTTCCCGATGCTAGCAAGACGTGCTTTCCAATTACCTATGCCACGCGGACACTTATTTTAAGAAAAGTATGATAAAAGTAAAATGCAAATTAATGTTTAAGAATAGAGCATAATGCCAATGATATAAAAGGAGTCTTCGACACTTTTTAAGGGTCACTGCCGTACCCCAAAGAATTATGCATCAGGTAAGTAACAGAGAGTGTTAGAAACATCTTTTGGCCCCTTTCTACAATAAGGCTTCAAATGCTCATATGCTGTTTTTAAACTATAAATTAAATGCACTTTTTATTTAGGTCAATAAGATATTTTACTAAAAGCTAAGTTATTAATAAAAAAATTTGCAACTTCTACAATCAGAAACAAGTACAGGGGGCAGCAAAACATCGTCATGGTTAAAAGTAGTAACGCCCAATTACACTAACCATCTATGAAAGTGCACCCTCACGGGGCAAACTAACGTCATGATCGGGCATTTGTTTATATTACAACATTCCTGTTACAAACTAATGGTGCGTAATTCGTATTACAAACAAAATTGACATAATGTATACATTTTACACGGGTACTTTGCAGTTGCATGGATAAATACAATAAGTTATATACAGGTGTTTATACATATTTCTTTTGTGTTTCTGTTTGGAGCTTTGTTGGTGACGGGAGAGAGGGATTATAGTATGTTGTTCGTTGTTTATTTGGTTTTTCTGTTACACGGTGTGAAGTTTAAAAGTTCATCGCTCAGCACACAGTTTATGAGCATTTCATGCTATATAGTGTTGAGAGCGTAGTACTAATATATCTGTCACATAGTATGAAATCAGTTCATGGTTCGTAGTTTGAGTACGTATAAGAACAGTCACAGTTGTCTTAAATAAATGAAGATATTGGGTGTGTCTTCTGAAGGCACTCTCCATAGTGTGTGGATGGAGAGTGGATACTCTTATTGTTGCATTTTACGAACTTGGAGAATTGAGTTGCATGCTATGGATGACACAGGTCCAGTCCTAGGCGGTGTAGAAAATCAATAATATTTTTAATGTTTTGAAAGACTTCACGGGACTTGATGATGAATCTCCTGAATTCTATTCCAGTATCGGTGAGATGGCAAATGTGATGGACTGACGTTAACGGTCACTGAAACATGTAATGTTCAGGGCCTCCGCGTTCCGCGCATATGCCTTTTGCCTCTATCCGACGTAGCCATTTAGTGATCATAAAAATACGTGGAGAAGGGCCGTTATCCGAGATGTACTAGGTGAAGAAGTAGGTTTATATTGCAATATTTTCGTCAGCCTTGAGGAGCAGTTCGAATGTACTTCGTCCTTGTGGTCCTTATCCCCAATGACGTTGGCATTTTTCATTCGCCATTTGTTTCAGTTTGCACTTTAATGCTGATTTAGGCTATGGTATATGCATTTGAGATCCTGTTTGTTCTAATGTTGCCTGTTTTGCTAGAAAATCGGCCCTTTCATTGCCTTCACAGGCGTTGTGCCCTCTGGCCCATAAAAGGACAATATCTTATTACTCGTGCTTAAGATATCTGGAATTTGCCGGGCTATTGGAGAATTTCTGTGCTCTTATTTGATGGCATGTATGGAGGGCTGACTGTCGGTGATTACATGGATGGTATCTGTTAAGTCTCTAAGTTGCATAACGCTGTTTAATATGGCTGTGAGGTCTGCTTGATGTAAGTTGTACCTTGCGGCCGAAGGTACCCTTGCCATTCGGAGTGCAGGTGTGTTTTGAATTTTATGGTAATACCGCTTCCTACCTTGTTTTCGGTCCTTCAGCCATCCGTAACATGCGGTAAATTCGTTTGTTGTTGGTGGTGGTTTATCAAGTTTGCAGTGGAGATTGTGAAGATCCAGATCGGGATGTCTGTTCCGTGATGATGACGCGAGTGGTCTGAAACTTTTGTGTTGAGCCCTATGTCTGAACGGATGTGAGTTTCACTTGTGACTCACGTTAATTTTGGGTGGTAAGCTGCATTCGTGCAGCTATTCCACTAAAGAGAACACATCTCCCACGGGGAATCAGAAGGTTACTATTTATGGCTCGTCATTTTAATGACGTTATGGCCATCTCCGAGAATCTCTGAGCATTTTTATACGTCTCTTCCGAGATAGAAATATTATGGTCTTGGACACATAATAAATAAAAGCTCGCATGAGTTAGGATGCGTTGTATCCGAAGTGATTACCGCAAAGATTATTCCCCAGGGGCTCTCGTCTGTCCTGCTTCTCGTTTATAAGTACGGTGTCTTTTGAGTCAGTGGCATCAGCTATATACTCGGCCACGGATCTGTCGAGCCCCCGGCCTCACGGCTGCGCGTTCGTGACGGTAGTAGTAAATACCACCTAGACTACACCGCAAATCCCTAATAAACAAGTAATTTTGCACAATGGAGGTGTAGTTCTAGTCCTAGTTGTTGCATTTCAATATTTTATTATATGTAAAAATTTAACTTCAACATTATTTTTAAATAGTACATTTTTAATAATTTGGTGTTTTCTAATTATGATATTATGTAATAATGTAAAAATAAGAAATATTATATAATAGCAATTGAATCATATTGCTGGAAAACTGTTATCCTGTACACAACAGCCATTATGTATATTGCTAAAGATTTTTGTTACTACAAGTCTTTATACTTTGAACTCTGTAACTATCATAGTCCATGAAAGCTCTATACTAAAAAATAACTCTGTAAAAATTACTTTGTATACGCATCAAATGTCGAATATAATTATGTGAAAAGATGTATACTGACTGTAACTGACATTTTATGTAAAATTTGAAATTTGAAATAAATGCCATCTCCACTGAGCTGATTTATTCCGTTTGGCATTTCGGCTGAGATCGGAAGTCAGCTCAGTGGCCCAATGTTGCATTTCGGTGGCTTTTCTTCATAGGCTTGTGGAATGAAAATGAAGTCGTTGTACGTGGTAGTTTTCTTAAGCTGTAGGATCACTGTGGAGAGTGCGTTGATTTCTGTTTGAAGTGATAGTGGGGTCACCCCAGCAATTGTTTGCAGTGCATTGGTGGATGTTGTTGAGAATGACCGGGTGATATTGATCAGGAATGGTCTTGAGTTAAGAGTCCTAATTTTTCTCGCTGTCATCGGAACGGCTCAGATAGCAGCTCCGTAGATGATTATTTTATTGACTACTGTGTTTAATAGAAGTTTCATAATGTGATGATTAAGACCCCAAGAATATCCTTTCATGGCACTTAATGCTTTTGCAATTTTGTTGGTTGTTAGTTTCTTCTTCTGGAGATGCGGTATCTAACTGAATTTCTGGTCTATGGTGAGCCCTAAGTACTTGATGGCCATCACACACTTTTTGTTACCAATTCGCAGCGCGGAGTTCCTGGTAATTGTTTGTCCTGGCTTGTGTATTATAAATGCGTGCGATTTTATGTGTGATATTTGGAGTTTTATTATATAACAAAGGTTGTTGAATATACTAAGGGTGGTATTGCAATTTTCTTCTAGTTATATTCGTGTAGATCCTTGGATTATGAAGGCAACATCCTCGGCGAATGCAATAATCCGTGTATGATGACTGATGGCCGTGGCCACTGATGATCGATGATGTTATATAAGGTGATGTTCCAGAGGTTCGCGCTCATACACGACCCTTGGGGACATCCTCTAGTTTGTTTTCTGGTAATTATGGCATTGTCGTAGATTACTGCGTTTTATCTGTTTTTGAGATAGTCCGTAATCATACGGCACAGGTTTCTTGGGCTTTGCATCACCCTGCGGACCCGCTTGACAGCTTGCCACAACAGACAGTCGAATGCTTTGTACAGGTCAAGACATAGGAGAGCCAAATGTATTTGATTGCTTTTGTTTGCTCGTATTTGGGAGACTACTGTATCTATTGCGTGAGTGGTTGAGCTTCTCAGTTTAAATCCATATTGATTGGTGCTTATTCTACTATCTTTACATATATAGTATTTTATTATGTTGACCAGTAGACGTTCAAGAAGCTTTCCAATGGCTGGTAGTAGACTTATTGGTCAGTATGAGCGAGGGTCCTCTAGAATTTTTTTTTTTTTTTCTTTTTCGATAACAGGATTATTTGTCCATGCTTTTGCCTCTCATCTGGGGTGTTTGGTGGATTAATTGACGTTCTTAATTCTCGTTGCTCTGGGCTATTTCGGTCGTCTTCTACAGTTTAGTTTATTAAGATATTAAAGGCTGATTAAATCCGAAATATAATGATCTTATATTTTACTGAATGGTGACATTCTGAGGCGCCAAGCAACATGGAATATAAATTAAAGACCTCAGGTTTCACGCAGTGACAATACTTAGCAAAACGAATAGATGATACATGAACAATAGTGTAGCATAATGCAGCACATCAAATGCAACTCCTAAAATTCTGGAAGGTCTCCAAACATCTGCTATGTATACAAAACAAAAGAAAAAGGAATCAAAAATATAACACTGTTACATCAAACATTATATTTCCTTCTTGCCAAATAAGTCGTCCAGTGGCTCCTTCGTAAATCAGTTAAATCTCCGGGAGTAGAAGAACGACAAGAATAGGTGAAAGCTAGACCAATACTTCTGTACTATGATAGGTGATTAAGGTTTGGTTGAATCTAGTTAACTGTTAAGCTTCCGCCCAAATTTTAACGAAAACACTCCAGGGGGGCGATCCGAGAGTCTCCCATCCTTCTTTCTCTACCACCAACCTCTCGAGCGGATTTTGTCTCCACGTGTAATTTGAATGCCCGTTTGCCGTGCAGACACTAAACGCTTACAAATATGGATGCCATCTCCGGAATTCCAACCCTAGCCCATCGGCACGGCAGTTAGCGTCACTAACCACTATACCGCCTGAGCGGCGGCGACAGAACAAATTCCTTTTTGTGCGAACTAATCCCAGCTGATGAATTTCTTGACACTAAATAATTCACGGTATATGTGGCGCCTAAGATGAAAATGACAATAAAATTTGAAAAATTACTCTCACTTTCCAAATTATTTAAAAATCAAGTTACTAGCACTATTTTTGGGCGGAAATTAAAATAAGATCCCAAAATTTCAGTTTTATAGACTTCATTTGAATACAAAATTTGGCTGTTTAATTGTGCATTTAATAAATGTTCTAACATGTTGCAAAACGCTTTCTTATACAGATACGAAATAATCCAGATACGAAATAATAATACATTTACATTTTTTAAGAAATAAATTACAATATATGTAGTAGGATCAACCATCTGCAATCCGTAACTACAGCCTTGAACTTTTCTTAAATACGCCTTCATAGATAATGAAATATATATATATATATATATATTCGCGATCAGAGTTCCAAAGCCCTTTAGAACCGGCCTGTTCCTATTTTCCATACATACTATATCTTGCCCAGGGTGGTATGATACGACGCTCTAGAGGTAACGATTATTTATAAGCATTTTAATATGCAGTTTATATTTAGTTGATAGCTGACAGCAGAAAGGAGCAACAGTTTACTTCTTATAACAATGCTTTTTTCAATAAATGTGTCCCTAACTCGTGCAACTTTCTGTGAGTGTAAAGCTTTTTCGGTGTGCGATGCTTCTTCGGCTATACTGCATCAATAGATTTGCAAGAATAAATAATTTGCATATTCCTTGCATTTTTGATGACCAAATGGTTGTGATGAATTACCTTGAGGAATACTTGTCTGTCTATAAGAATAACTTGTAACATGAAAATTAATGACTTAACTCTTTGAAGGGTGGTGGTTACCTACAGTAACCACCTCTTCTATTGAACGTCGTACTCACTTGTGTAAGTGATTTTCAAGACTGACCGTTTCTGAAGTTCCCTTGTAGCTCACTAGATGACAATCAAGAAACATAAGCCTGTAGAAATATTAGGATTTTTTAGAAGCAGGACAGATAAAAAATGAGCAACGCCCTCGCCGGGAATCGATTCACGGACCTCTAGAATACGCGCCCAGCGTGCAGACCACAACACTACGATGCATGCCAAGAAGGCGGGAGAAATACCTTATAAGCCAATCAAGAAACATAAGCCAGTAGTTGACGCAGCAATCCGTCTTCAAGAAAATAAGCATCAGGCATTGAAAACAACATCACGACGATGTGCACTCTGCAGCACCAAGAAAAAGCCTGTAAGAACAGTGTGGGATTGCAGCGCATGCAAAGCTGCACTCTGCTTGAAAACGAAAACTGTTTCCATGAGCACCATAGAGACTGATTAGTAGGGATGTGTTCTGTGGGCAGTGGTCATTTTTTTCACACGTCTTGGACAAAATATGTGCAGTTGTAGTAAATAATTTCATTGTAACACCTGATATAGTAAATAAAACAAGAGTTTTACTGAAAAAAGGTTATTGCTTTTTCCTGCCCCTCAAAGAGTTAACTTATGCAAGCGGGAAACTTGAGGAAAAGGCAGAAGAGAAAATTGTTCAGCGTATTGAAGTTTATTACCGAAGGGAGTATTTCTCATTAGGAATGCTATGAATCTGTCATTGAGGAGATTTTAGAAGTTCCTAAAATATACTGAAATTAGTAGAAAAGCAATAGCGAAAAAAAAAGAGGGCGAAACTATGGCATGCAACGGGAAAACGTTTTTGATAACGCTTAAGTGGCTGTGACTGAAAGATTTGCTAGATCCTTAAGTTCGCTACAGACTGAGCACTCCTACTGTTGATTAACTCATGGATCTACAAACTAAGGCCCCCGGGGGCAAAACCGACTCACGAGCATCACCAGTCTGGTCCGCGGCAATGGGCATGCCGTCCGCGGCATGGGTCCGCGGCATGCCGTTATGTGGCACGCCACACTTTATTTTGATCATATTTTTAAATTTGCAACGTGAGTAACTCTTACAAAATAATAATTAGAAGAAAAACACTAACTGATATACATAATGAAATTGAACATTTTAATTGTAATTAATGATATGAAAATTGTCCTAGAAACTTATAATAAGTGACGTACGTAATTCACATAATAAAATTAAACATTATAACTATGATTATAAGATTTATGTATTTGTAATTTTCCACTGACAACTATTTGAAGTTGTGGACCAAGTTTACATGTAGAAATTATGAAGAGTGACTTTCAGTGCTCTTCTGCTAACTTCGATTTATAAATATTTTTTTACAAGCATTACATTTAAAAATATATTTTTTTTTCGATTTATAAATATTTACGATGTTTTGGAAAATTTTTTTACACAAATAATTACTTTCGAAAGCGGAAATAACGCCACGAGCAAATTTATGCAACTTACCAAACTGCGTTTGAGAAGAAGACTTATAAAATTCTAGCAGTGACGAGTTTAAACACTTATCTTTAAAAATACTGTTACACTGCAAATCAGTCATTTCCAGTTGAAGTTTTCGAGCAAGGGTTTCTATGTCACTGTTAAAAGGGTTTTCAAAAATCTTGATGTCGTTTGAAAATTGTTTCAAAATCTGAAATGCGAGATTCAAAATTTATTTCAAAGCACCCACAGCTACAATCGCAAAACCTACCGGAAATGGAATCTCAGTTTGCTGACTGAATGTTTGCCATGTATTAAAACGCACGAAACATTTTTTGTTCAATTGGGATTGAAATAAAACAATTTTTTGTCTTAAAGGGCTTAATATGAGTGATACTATAAAATCAGGCAGAAGCTGATTTTATCCTTGTAATTTCAAATTTAAGTCATTCAAATCTTTAGTTAAATCTATATAAAATGATAACTTCCAAAAACCATTCAGAGTTTTGTAACTCAGCCAAAGGACGATTCCTTTCATTTAAGAAAATTTCGATAATTGCTCGGAGTTCAAAAAATCGCCTTAGAACTTTTCCGCTGCTAATCCATTTTACTATGTTACGTCTTTTTCTCCAAGCTCTTCAATAAACCCGTGGATATGATGATGAACGAGAACATGTGATATGATGTAATTAACAGCTGACATGGACTGGCTTTAAAACTTCTGCAATAACCAGTATTTTCTGCACACAGACTGTTGATGAAGGATACAATGATTAACGGTTTTGAATCACAGACATTTTCTACGGCCTTTGATGCGACAGTAACGACACCTTTACTTTTTCAACACATGTTTTTGACACCATCAGTAGTGATACACTTTAATTTCTTCCACTGAAGATCGTTTATCTAAACAACATTATCAATTTCTATAAAAATATCTTCTCCGGTGACCGTGCTGTGAATACTATGAACGTCAAGAAGCTCTTCATACACTTCATAATTTTTATCTACCTTTCAAAAATAAAAGGTACTACCTGAGCAGTATTTGAGACATCTGTTGACTAATCCAGAACCAAAAAGAACCACTCTAAGTGTAGATTTTTATCAGACAACTGAGTTACTATACAAATGAGTTATTAATTTTATGCAATATCATCTACTCTTTGAGCCGCGATGTTTGTTGATACACTGATGTTTTTAAATAAATTGTGTAAATGTGTAATTGTCTCTTAGTTATACCACGTGTTCTCGGAACATATTTGGAAAACACTCGAAAGTAATGGAATCTTCCAGACGAGAGATCACGAGCCGCAGTGACATGTCCTTCACACTTGCCCGCAAATACCAACCAAACTGCGAACAGAGCGGCTACTTCCGAAACGAAAATCTGCGCGCAATTCAAAACTAAAGTATTTTGGTATACTGGGTAGCTAGCAGAGGTGTCGTTTTAGACTTTTTTAGAAGGACGCAAAAAAGTCAAAATCAAAATGCTTTGAAAAATATTTAAAATAGTCCCAAAACCGTGAAAAATTAGCCATTCTTCTCGAAGTTCTAATGCTGGAAGGGGAAAGCGAATCATTGCCCCCTAAATAACGCCTCTCGCCCTTGGAACTTAGAAGGAGTCAGTGGGGCCCTTAGGCTAAAATGTTTGGAGAATCCTAAGATCAGCTCTTTCTTCACAGAGCAAAAATTCTCAGCAAGGCATGGACACGAAAACTCTGAAGAGAAGTTTATACAAGCATGAGTTTCTTAGGGATCTATACCGGACCCAACTTTATTTATAATATATGACTCACAAAATTTTATACAAGACTACAGTTTGCATGGTTTCTTGCCAAACAAACGCAACTGTTATTATGTGTTTCAGGGATCTTAAGCATGAAGTCTTTAAATTACACGTGAAAATTGATGCTCAAAATGGAAAATTCATATTCCCATTTTAATGATCATCAACGAGCTCAGCTCGCATTCTAGTTACGCGCAGCAGTGGACGCAAACGAATATAGCTCGAATAACAAATTTACAACTGAAAAATATCACGCGGATTTGGAAAGAAAGAATTGCTTAATCTGGCAACCAGTATAGCCCAACTGCGCGAATCAAGTGGAAAAGATGCATTTGTCCTGGGAATTTAGCGACCTCATAAAGCCAAAGCATTTTCCCTCTCCCCTTTGACACTACAGAGGTCTTCACACTTTCCGAAGAACATATCTAACAAGACCCCTCCCTTTTAAAAAGCTAAGGGTTTCTACTCAGTTTTACTTTTTCGAAGTCAAATAGAAGCCAACAGAATAAGAAAATCGGACAAATAGAATTTCATATCACAAGACCAATTAAAGAACTATATAATGAGTACGCTAAATACTTGAATAACTATAATAAATGCAAGAGCTAACAAAGAAAACAAAAGGTATTAGTACACACAAATATTGGCATTAAGAATATCCTTCATTAATTACAATACTGAAAGAAATATTATTATAATAGTATTAAATCATTATAAAGCATGTGAATTATATTTCTCATAAGTTGCCTCTGTTAATGCTATGATTAATTTAACATCTTCCTTTAATCATAACAGTAATGAAGTCTGAACTAGAATGGAAAATTTAATATAGTTAACTGGCCTGCAAACGATTATTCGGTACCAATGAACGTTAAAAGTGTGCTAGATATATATTTTGCTAATTGAAGTAACCATATAAATGTTTATAGAAATTATTAAGTAGATATGTATGTTTCTTGTGAACTAGATGTGTTATAAATTATATTAGTCATAGTATTGAAAATAAATCAAAATACATTTCGATTGCTTTTAAACTGCTGAAATTACTTAAGCTAAATAGAGTTTTAATTTGAAAAGTAAATTTATACTACATCTAACGCTAAACCTCTGAGGTATACCAATTCGCCAAGCAGGATCAATCATAAATTGGATTTATACCCTTTAAAAAGATAATGCTTTGCAAGGCCACCAAAAAAAATATCATTGTAATGGCTACTTAACGAATGCAACGGAACACAATAATTCGAAAAATCCAAGACTAAACTATAGACACTACGGCGTCTGCCGGAACCACTCAACGCTGGCAAATTTGAAGGAGCACTTTTGCCCTAGCGATAGAGGATTCCACTCCCATGAAATGGACTGCCTCACTTCCCAAGTGTTCAACGGGCCCAACTAGCCAAGTCTAGCGAAAGCAGCTGAACAGCGCACGAACGCAAAAGATCAACCAAATCATAGCATGGGCTTAAAGTAAGGCAGCAAGTCGTCCCCAATTAGCATACAGATGCTGGTGGTGGAGGTGTACGCCGTCTGCGGAGCCACTCAACGCTCGCAAATTTAAAAGAGATCTTTTGCCTAAGCAGCAGAGGATTCCGTTCCCATGAAACGGATTCAAGTTGTTCTCCCAAAGCCAAGCAGCGGCCTCTCGCATGGCGCTTCTGATTCGACCCATAGATGTCGCCACGAGTAGCCTCCACTAAAACACCAAAACCTCGAACAGCTGCGCACCATAAATAACCACAGCTCCCGGTCGCCACAAAGCTTAAATTTCAGCGACATACATATATATATTATATATATATGAAAATGTACAGTTTCAAATAAAATTAAACAGCATAAAGGGGGGAGCGGCGGCGAAGTAAACAAAGGCTTAACATGAAATCTATTATAACAATATCATTACATGTTTGGAATTATTTACCTATAACCATAAATTTAAATTGTTATACTAAGAATATTTTCTAAAACTAATTTAGAAAAGAACGATAATATAAACTGCGCTACAAATTAACATATCTTTTTTCAATAATTCAGATCCAATAATTAATGTGTTATCCTATTCTTTGCACAAATATTTTTTTACAAATAAAAAATAAATAAGAAACAAAGCTTACTTTTGAAAAAAATTGATTTATTTTCATTTATTTATTTATTTATTTATAATTTTATATATTTTTTATTTTTTTTGGTTTCATACGTATCTTTAAAAGAGAAATTTTCTGAATAACGCATAAAGACGCTCATACAGTTAAATGCTTGAAATATGGAATTTGCATTCAGGAATTAGCATGTTAAGTAGATTAAAAGATATTATCCATATTTGAACACTATCCTCATGATTGAAAGAAACTTCCCGATATAATGCGACGAGGTATCAGTCATATAAACTGAGTTAACTTCTGTGCTTACTTTTTCATTATTAAAGAAGCGGGGTTATAAGGTTCTTCTCTCGCCTTCTTAGCATGTCTTTGTGTTGTGGTGTGGTGGTCAGCACGCTCGACGCGAATTCGAGAGGTCAGTGGTTCCAGTCCTGGCGAGGGCATTGCTCATTTTTCATCTTTCCGGCTTCAAAAAAACTAATGTCTCTATAAGGTGAAAATTACCATTGCAAATTACATATTTTGTATTTTTTTAAGTATATTTAAATGATAAATTAAAAAATATATGTTACCACATACAAAGAAGTTTTTCTATGCAGAAAATTATTTCCATAGTAAATATGTACCGATAAAGCAAAAGATCTTTATAAGTTTGGTTTATTTGGATTATGGCGAAACGAACGAAGGCTCGAAGGCTGGTAAAGGATGTCTTTCTGGAGGAATTTTTAAGAGAAACTGTTTCATATTCACTTTAAACATGAAGGAAAACCAAGAAAACCAGAATGTTCCCCGAATTTGAACCCAGGTCAAACCAGTGTTTAGGGACTTTACCGTTTGGTCGCTGGCGTATTGAAGAGCTCTTGAAATAAGTATAATGAGATGCTTTGAGTTGAACAAGATATTAAAGAAAACATAAGTCGCAATTCGGGGGTCGACTGGGGGCAACTCCCGACGTTCTGGTTACGACCTGTATCTAGACAGACTCAGACTCGACTTCTGGGGTAAATAGTCAATCTTCACAGTGACTAGAACCATTGTTCATTCGGTGGTCTGTTAAGGCTCGGCATGGACCGTACTAGTGCTGTCTTGTCTGCCCTTTGGTTGTGGGGATGTTAGATGGTTAAATCTCGAAGATTGCCCTTGGGGATTTGGCTCACCTTGTCAACAGTGCAGGACAGTCTTTGACATTGATCTTCGTTCTCTTTGCTGGCAGCTGCTTGCCGGCCGCCTTAACATGCGTTTCATAGCTTCTGAATGTGTTAAATTTTGTTCCTCCTGGTTGATCCATGGAGGTATGGGTTGATCGGGGGGGGGGAAGTTTGAATAAGGAAGTTTGAAAATTTCTTATTCATTATGAAAATGCTGTAGATGCTCATAATTAGCTCATTATTAATTAAATATGTATTATAAATTAAATGTATGTGAAAGTATGTTAGAGTAATTGGAAAACAAATATTAAACGTTTTCTAATATTAAAATATGGAATTTGTAAGAAAGCTAAATAACTTTAAACTAACATCAATGGTTAAAAATGGAAACTTAGCATTAATATATTCTCTCAAATCCGATATACGACTGGTTGATTATATATATATATATAAAGAATAATGAGCCAGAACTTGTTTATGCTCATTGCTTGTTTTTGGGCAAGTCAAAATTGATTTATATATATTATTTGCTAAAAGGGCTTGCAAATTTTTGAATTCCTGTGAAGCATAAACAAGTTCTGACTCATTATTCTTTTGAGCATTATAAAACTACAATAAGAGTGTAAAAGAAATTCATTTTTACTTTAGTGTAGACCAGATTTTCATTTAATATTTGTATTATATGCATAATTTCAGTGTATTTAAAAAACGAAAATGGAGGCTTGTAGTCTAAATCAAGCGTCTCATTTCTATGGATACATGACGTTTTGCAGCAATCATATTTTTCTTGGGAATTCAAATGCTTAAAAAGAGGAAAAGCAAAGCCAAGCAGCGCATTTCATGGATTTTTCTTTGTTGTGTTCATCTTTAGTATATTAAGGGGTGGGATGGAAAAGTTGGCTATTATTCGTTGGTATCGTGGAGTTGGAACATAGGCAAGGCCCCTCACAATTAAATTTTGCGCACGTGGTAGACCACTAGTACTCCATGATAATTCCATGTGACGTGCTATTCAAATAACGTTAATTCACATTGTCGAGAAACGCGTACTATTGCGAAATGGGAATACCAACATAGCTTGGTGACCTGGCACACTTCCTATAAAATTTCCTGTGATGCTATGGGCCACATTATGTAATAATACGTACGCTCCTTAAGCAAACTAAAATCACATGGTAGATACAAGGAAGCTGCAAAGTTTTCGAAAATTTTATGGAACATTTTTCTAGCTGAATTTTTTTCTTTAATCTATAATACCTTCAGTTATTTTAAATTCATGCACAGAATAAAATGCATGAAACGTTAAAGAAATATTAAGATGTGATAGACGAAAATTAAAATCCATTTATATGCTCTTTCCCATTGCAATATACGACAGATTTTCTTTTTCAACACGCACGGTGCTTTCGAAACATTTAAGATTTCTGATTTTTTGTTCATTTGAGATATCTAACACAAACGTTTCATTTCATCTTTTAGGAGGGATGACTTTGTCATAAAACTTTCAAGAAAAATTTCTTTTGTTTGTTTGTTTACTAACCCATGCGCTTGAGGCTTATGGTAAGAAGAAAAGTCGTTAGAGAAGCTGAAGACAGAGGTGAAATGTTTTTTCTTTAAGTGTGAAATGTTTTTTTCTTTAAGTAGTTGCGAATAAGATACAGATTCCAAAATACTTTTTTGTAATTAATTTTCTTAAAATCAATGACTACAAAATATGAACTTGGTGGACAGGAAGATGTTTTTGCAAATATTAATGCAAGCATAAGAAGCAAATTTCTCTGTTTGAAATTAAAGATACAAGACAGGTAAGTGTCTTGCTTTAGAAAAAATACAGATTTTTAAGCCAAAAATATAATTGCCTGTATAATTTGCACCAATATATTATATAAGTTTCTGGGAAGAGTAACAAAGTGTAAACACACTAAGACAATGACTTGCAATACCTTATGAGTTTCCTTAACAGAGGTTCATACGAAACAGACATTTTCCCCCCAAAGTGCGAAAATTGCTTTAATATTTACACTATGTTAGGAAAAACGTTATTTGTAGAAATGCATCCGGGAAGATAAAAACAAGATAAGAAAGAATGAATTAATAAACGACAGGCGTATATGCTGTATCAAATGCGTTTTTATAAATGAATAACTTAGAAGTCTGGTTGGTCAGATGCTAATAATTAAAACTGCACTAATTTGCGTGGTGATGAAGCAGTTAGTAGTAGGGAGGAAATTCAATCTCCCATAAAATAAATTGCATTCTTTCTGGTGCTTTCATCCCTAGTAACAGCTCTCCACTCTAGGTTTCTTCGTTTTCATTCATTGCGAATGTACTTTCGGGACTATCTGCTTGCTTGATAACTATAACGACTCTCCATAAAGACAGCAAGAAATTAGCAGTCACTTCCTAAGGACAATAATCTTAAAATGAGCTAGTTCCTCTAAAAATCGGTTTCCCATGCAAGTTATTTTTTAAGATCTGGAATTACAGTAAGCCTTCATTCAATTGGTAATTAAAATTTTATCGCATCTTTCATAATTTTATTATTTGTATATAATTATATTCAATATTATTTAATGTTTAGAATTAAATAGTCATTACAATTGTACTTTTATTATGAAACGGTAGCGTTTACCGCAGAAGTTAAAAAGAGAAAGTGAGATTTGTTTTAAAAAATATTTTAATAAATAATCTTGCAGATAAAAAAATAAAAATTACAACAAATAAACAATAAAGAAATATTTTTTAAATGCTTGAATTTCAATTAATACTAAAATACACAATCATTCTTAACTGCAGCATTTCAAAAATTAATTGAAAGTAGAAAATTAATTAACATAATTACTGTTTAAAAAAACATTTTTTGGGAGAAATTGAAAAATGACTCTCCACCACCCAAAGAACAATACTAATGAACTTCAGATTTGTGGTCAAAGCGTAAAAATATACAATGATGAGGTAATAAGGTTTCTGTTTGGAAACGAACGTTAAAATTTGGTGTCAGGTGCAAAGGTTAAACGTGAAGAACATGGTTTGACTAACAAAAACTTTGGAGGACCATAAATAAGCAACAGTTGAAATCGTGCTAAGCACTGCAAGACAGGCATCAAAGCAACGTGCATGATTTGAATTTAATAGGAGTAGGTTTTTATATGTCTTTTACTAAATTATGTTAAAGTTTTAAAAGTCTGATTTTATATTAAAAAGTTGCAGACAAAAAATTCTTAAATAAATAAAAAAAAAAAAAACCTCACTTACGTTAAAAACTGAAAGTTCACATATTTTTAACATAAACTTTCTCATGTAGCAGAGAGATTCGTTAAATAGATACGTTATAAATTGAGAATTCTTAAATTCGAACTGTTAAAATTTAAACTCATAAAGGCACAGCAAATATTGATATGCAAATGTCATGGTGATATCTGGATAGTGAAAAATCAAATACCTGCAATCCGCCTTTCCCAAGCACTGCGATAAGTCTTTAGTTGCTTCTTTCTAATAGTTTCTTCTTTCTTTCTTAATTTTTGTAACGTTTTCAATCGCCTTGCTTCTGCTTTTGCGTAAGCTTCTAAGTCTTCTTTATATTGGCCATACATCTAATGAAAATAATACTAAATTGAAATAAACTATCAAGACAGGCTCATTCGAAATCAAGCAATAATTTACTTAAAACTAATAAAATTGAGCAGATCTGCAATTACTAAATACCTATTTTGTAAACAATTTACTAACGCAAATATTTCACAAAAACTGCCAAAAATTAATATACCACTCAATGATGTACGAATAAATCCACAAATAAAGATTAAACCATTTCCTGTCGAAAGGAAAATATTTTTAAAATCAACACAAAATTTCTTTTGTAATTTATTCTGTGCCTAGTTAATACAAGGCTCACCAGCGTCCGAGAGGTAAAATGGCTAAACACTGGTAATTCATTCCGGGTTCGAATCCCGGCAAACGGGCTGGCTGCATGCGCGTTTTCGTGGTTTTCGCGTTTTCGTGTAACGTGTATACGAGTCAGTTTCCCTTAGAAAGTCCTTCATGAAGGCAACCCCCTTAGGCAGATACCCCTCGAGTGCTTCGCCGTAATTAAATAAACCAAACTAAGGTAATACATTTCATATGTTAAATAAAAAATATGTAATTTTTATTTTTTGAAATGCTGTGAAAGCACAACATTAGTACAATTCCTTTGTACGAAATCATTCTGGTTTGTGAGAGGCTTAGAAAACATTTTGCATCCAATGAAAAGTCGTACTTTCTTATGACGTTATACTTACGTACATGAATATACTCTGACTGCTACAGTGTGTAAGAGTTGTCCTTCAACTGTGACAACTTTTCTTAACGATATAATCTAATTTATCAATTTTAGTACGATTCAGAATTTGATTTATGTTTTAAATCATCCTTGTGTTAGTCTGCAACATTAATTTCCTTTTTTGGTGTTGCTGTAAACTGATATATCATTTAAAAAAATACAGAGTTACTACTATTTGAAATATTAAATGCGATCTGAGGTAAACTGCAGTTTTGTAGATTTCTTGCAATTGCTTTTCCCATGTAAATAAAGAGCGCAAAAATTTGCCACCACGAATTCTTACCTTTGATTTTCATTCACTTCACTAACTTCAATAATTTCAACATGATTTCAACATTATTACTAGAAACATCATAACTTCGGATCATACTTCATGATTGCACAAGTGAATGATTTATGATTTTGGTGATGCTTTGTGTGTGAAAAGCACTTCAATTTACAGCTTAAAAAAATTAAAATCGACGTATTTAAAAATTTTATAAAAAAAACATTCCCGTAGACACCCTGATTCTTCAACATATATTTAACAATAATTTAACGAGCATAATTTTAAGTAAATATAATAGTATATATTTTATAATTTGCTATTTATTAAGCATTGGCAATAAAGAACATCAGCAGAGAATGGTTTAATAAATAATTATTAAAACTGGTAATTTACTTTAATACTTATTAATTTAAGTATTAAAACAAAATAAAGAAGTTTAATTTATGATTCAGTTAAATGAATCTCTTGAAGTTAAGTAATAATTCATTCTTTGGTTATTTTCCGCTAATGAAATGACTCCATATTTTTCATGAAATTGCTTCATTTTTCCAGCATTTCCAGTTTTTTCTTACATCTAACCGGACATTTTCTCAACGATTTATTTCGACACTAGAATTTACCTTATTATTTTTTAACTTTCAATCTTCTGAAGTCTAAAATTAGTATTCCCATTAAATTGCCTTTTAATTTGAACTTTTCAGCAGTTTCTATAATTTTCTTCGATATCTACCTCTGCGTGATGAAACCTTTTGCACCTTCCATATAGAAAGACGTGGAAAAACCTGTTTCGAGTGTCACCTATTTTCTGATAGAATATTCATTTATTTTCCATACTAATGTTTCTAGTAGCAGTTCTGAAATAATATTGAAATAATTGAAAATATCGAAAACTGAAGCCAATAGTAACTTTTATGTTTATTTAAGCTAACTTTTACTTTGAATTAAATGTTTCTATTTATTTACTAACTGAAGTCCTCCAAAGACTTTTTTATATTTTATTTATCATTTACAATCTCTTAATTATTAATTCCCGTCAAAAACCAAGGAAAAACATTTTCTTTTTTCATTTTTAAGCGCTGTATTTTCTTACCAAGTGCTCTATAACTTAATATTAGAAATATAAAAATTGTGAAGATATTGCAGTTACTTAATGACGATTTCAAACATTTGAAAGATGACGAAAACGTCATCAATGAAACAAAAAAGGGGGGAATGACGCTTAATGGGAAAGCGGTGCGAATTTGTTTTAAAAAATGTAATTAAAGATAGGGGGAAAGGAAAGGGAAGATCGACTATTTTAACCAGCTAAATAAAATTATATCTTATATTAGTGACACCCACATTTAATTTGACTTACAAGTAATAAACGTTTTTGTTAAGCTTTTCGGATTAACAGGTCTTTTGTTTATTCCATGTATGGATTTTGCTGAAGCATATGAACATCGCAAGTTGATCGTATACGCATCCCAGAAAGTTTCACATTCAGCTACCATCAAGCCCAGTCTAAGTATCGCTGACGTGCTTCAAGCCATCAAATGTCACTTCATCCAGTTCGTTAAGCAAAGATATACACTCACAATAAAATGGTTATTCCGAAATATTTAATTCACATATCTAACAAGAAATAACATCCCATTTTGAAACACATGTTTTCGTGCTTAATTTATCTTATTAAATAAACTGATGCAAGGCAAAATAATCTTAATTTGAGATGCTGAGTCTGTATTACATTCCTGGTTATACGAAAATGGTTGACAAAAGATCGCACTCTTCTGAGGCAAATAATTGCCATTTTTCCATAATCAGTGTACTACGCAAGAGTAATGAATATATGTCATTACATAATGAATTCCTCTTCTATCCTGTAAAGACGGGGACCCTGCTGGAGACCATACAGGGCCTCTTGGTCTGTCGATTAGCCACCTTTATTTAAAGGCATTAACCTTTCATGAACTTCTTACTGTCAAACCCCTTTCGTTCGTATCCCGGCGAATGGGCTTTCGTGGTTTTCCCCATGTGTATACGAGGCAGTTTCCCTTAAGAAGTCCTTCCCGAAGGCATCCTTACCCTTAGGCAGATAGCCTTCGAGTGCTTTGCAAAAAGCCTTCGAGTGCTTTCCGGAGTTCGAATCCCGGCGAGGACATTGTGGATATCTTCAGTTTCCTCATACAGGAAAATTCTAAGACTCTCACAAGCGACGCCAGAACTAAAAAGATGGTGGATGGTAATCACCAGGATTTAGCGGATGGGTACTCTAATCCACAGTCGCCCTTAAAAAAGGGGGAGTATATAAGGTATTTTATCCCTTCTTTCAGCATGCTTTCGTGGTGTAACTGGAAGCATACTCGGCCCGTGTGCAGGAGGTCCGGAGTTCGAATACCGGTGAGGGAGTTGCACATATTTCGCATTTCCTGCATCGATATACCCTAATGACTCTACAAGTTCTTTGCATCCAAAACAATTATTGACGCAGGACAGAAGGATTTATGAAATTAGAGTCTTTGTAAAATGAAATGAAATGTAATAAAAAGTAACTTTCATTATGCACTGATAGATAAACCTTAGACTTTCAAAGCAAAAGGGGGGAAGCTGTTTTGAAAGATGTAGATTCATTGGCTACAGATTATGAATTACACAGCATTTAATGCTAATTTTACACTTTCATTCAAAGAACAGCTTCAAAACACAAAAAGCAGCAATATCCAACTGATAACTTGATAAAAACTTGAAGAAAGCTTGATAAAAACTCGTTTCACTAGTTAAGATATTCTAGATTTGAATACAATGATTCTCAAACGTGTTTTTCTCTTTAATGTATGTAGCTAGTGACAGTCAGTAGCTGGAATTACCGGCATTCCAGTTTGCCAAAATCAAAATACCTTTTACAATAAAAGAAAACGGAAAAGGAAATTTTTGCCTTCAAAGGATATGAATTTTTTCCCCCCATTAATAAGTATAACATTATTGCATCGAATATTCTGTTTGAAAGGGAGAGTTTGAACTTAATTTTAAAGTGGTTGCTTATTTTCAGTTTCATTTCCTCCACTTAATTTTTGTCTCATTTCATTACTAAAAGTATGTTTTAAATATGTTATTAATGATTACAGATATTATTTAAATTTCACACACATTGCTCTACACAATATGAAATATAATTGAGGTTCTAAAATATATTATTTCTTGGAATTTCTCAACACGAAATGAAAAATGAGGCACAAATTCAGCTTCATAACTTATGAATATAAACTGATTCATATTTTTAGTTGCAAACACTTGATAAACATATGAAATGACATACAGAAGGATGGATTGTCCGACGAGAAACCACTTTAAAAAGAAATTTAATTTAAAATCATTGGATGTTAACAAATTTCAGTTGTGAAGCAGCTGATAAATTAATTCTTGCTCAGTAGTTTCAAATGTGGCTAATTATTTATTACTATAATTTACGCTCCACACGATTTCAGTAAAATTTGAAACTTGTTAACGAATTTGTTCCTCTACAAAACTGGTCATTATCACAAGGTCCTACTAAATTGATGCCAAATTTCCTTCATTAAAATAATCATTAAAATTTCTATTGGACTTTCTCTCAACTTTAGTAACACAGATTGCAGGTTGAGAAACTGACAGTCGTCTCTACTGTGAATGACATGTAAACTCTAAAAGAAAATTTATACATTTTATCACTATGCACCATGAAGATTTCTTGTCAGCGTCGCATACTAGAATTCTGTAAAATTAATATCACTGGAAATTCCAGCGAAAGAAAACGATACGGAACCCGCAAGCCCTTATCTAAGTTTTGAACTATAATCAAATTTACTCGATTCTTTATTTTGGAAGCACTGAAATTTAATGCAGATAATTTTGATTAAAATCCCCGCCTTTTATTACATTTACACCTCGCTTTGCGAAATTACATTTAAACATCGCTTTGCGAAATACTGTTTTCCGTAACGTACTTTTACGAAACATTTGATATTAGAATTAATTTTGGCCTAACTGAAAAAATCCGAAACTAGTGTTAGAGTTAGTAATTGTTTGAGCAGTGTTTCCACAAAAACATGTACGTGAAAAAATGTTTTTTTAAACAGTATGTGAGTTCACGGTAACTGTGTGAGACTTTAGATGCATAACAGTAAAATACACAAATCTAAGCACTTGAACTTATTGTAGTATTTCACTCCTTTCACACCACTCATAAATTATAAACTTTGACTTCGGACGAAGCAAGCAGACATAAAAGCTGCAGATGTCAGACAATTTTCTTGTTCTTCCTTTAACATCCTTAGCGTGAATACCAGTTTCCCTTAAAATGTCCACTACGAAGGTATCTTTTACTTAAACAGACATCTTTTGAGTGCTATGCCATAATCGAAATAATGCAATCTAACATCCTTGTTGTCCATACTTCCCTTTATCCTTACCTCCAACAACGAAACCACTTAGCCTCCAGCACGTGTTCATAGTCTTCCCGATTACAGATTGTTAAACTACACCGTATTTACGGTGTCTCTATTTTATACAGGATGTATATACACTCTTTTGCTAAAAAATCGAAGCACCAAGAAGGACTTTTGCGATCGTGACGAAATTTGGTATGCAAAAACATCTTGATCGAACATGCAAATGATCAAAGTTGCAAAGCAAATGAACAGGAATTGTGATCATAGCGCACATTTCTAGTGCGCAATTCACAATGTATAAAACCAGTAACAGAAGCGAAAAATTTATCTTTTTTTTTTTTTTTTTTTTTTGTTGCCATTGTAATTCCGTAAAGAAGCACCTAAAGATGCCATTACGATGATATCGAAGACCTTACAGACAACTAAACGACTTCGAACGTGGTCGCATTGTAGGGTTGCGTGAAGCTCGATGGTCATACCGAGCAATAGGCCGCCACTTGCAGCGTACAGACACTGCTGTGCAAGGATGTTGGCAGCAATGGTTGCTACAAGGAAATTCCCGATGAAATGAAGTCTCTGGAAGGCCAATGAGCACAAATGCGAGACAAGATAGTATGATCGTTCACCAGGCCCGAACCGCCCCAACGGTATCATTGTCGACTATTCAACGCACTACAGCCACGTCGACTATTCGCTCTTGAAGCAGATGACCACCGTTTCGTGTCTGGAAAGGATGGGGCAAGCGGTCCCAATCAGCCTTCAGTTTTACAAACGCATACAGCCATAACCCCTAATGTGATGGTGTGGGGAGCTATTTCTTATGACAGCAGGTCATCTTTAGTCACCCTCCGTACATCCTTAACAGCTCAACAATATGCTGATACCATTCTGCAGCCGGTTGCATTACCCTTCACAGCACGTCATCCTGGAGCCATTTTCCAACAAGATAATGCCAGGCTACATACCGCTCGCATATCTCTGGACTGTCTCTGTGCGGTTCATACTTTTCCTTTGACAGTACGGTCAGCAGACCAGCAGGTACGGTTAGCAGACAGTACGGTCAGCAGACAGTACGGTCAGCAGGTCACCAATCGAGCACGTCTGGGATATTTACCGCCAGTTCGGGCACCAGAAAATATCGCAGTTCTGGAGCGACAGCTGATGAATGTCTGGCAGAATGTGTCGCAGGATGACATTAGGAACCTCTACCACTCTTTGCCTCGACAAATTCAAGCATGCATTACCGCCAGGGGCGGTTTGACCAACTTTCTAATTTGAACACTGAATGGGTATGTGAGCCGAGAACAAGTGCTATGACCTTGACTTTTTAATCATTTTATTATCTATGTATGAGCTATACACATATTCAATTTCATCAAAAACAACCACTTCCTTCAAGGTGCTTCGATTTTTTTTGCAAAAGAGTGTGTGTTATTTCTCCTTAAGCTTTACAAGGGATTTCAAAAGCATTGTCATAGCTAAATAGCTATAAGCTGCGATAAGCTATTGAGACACATTTCCAGTTACAGAAATAAATCCAATAAACTAAGCTTTCAGATTGCTATAATTTAGATCACCTAACACTTTTCCTAATAATACACAACATTGAAATTCTTACATGATTTCTTAATAAAGTGTGTAAAGTTTTATGTTAATTGGCCAGATGTCTTATTATTTTATCTGTACATTCACTTCTAATTTCGTCGGTTCCCACCAGAATGCAAATTATTTACTATTGTACAAGCAAATTGTTCTTTCCCTTATTGAAAGTCTCTTTCTCCTTTATTTTTTTTATTACTTTTTTACGATATGTAATATTGATCTTTCAAAAAATAGATAAAATTATATCACTTTAATCTGGAAAAAAAATGGCGATTCCAAATCAGCGATTACATTAAGTTAGAAAGGTAATTTTTGCATTTCTACATACGGAAATTTGAAACTTATTTTCAAAGGAGATACTTAAAACATAGTACAGCAGACGCGGCAAAAGAATGTCAAGTTACATATTAAGAAGAAATTACTTTCTGGAAAGAAACTGGTTTGAGACTATTTTAAAAGGGCATTCTAATATCAGAAAGCACGTAGCAAAATTTTTAATTTAAATACAACCAGACAAGTCACAAAAGTGAAAAGAATTGCCTTCTAGAGGTTGGGCCTTATTTATAATACAACAAACTTGAAGATGCTGCAAGAAATTCATAAAGGACTTTCACGTGTGGTAACTGCTAAAAATGTGCGTAATATAGCACAAGTTGTGGAAAACTTGACTGTTTTTTTAACGGATAAATCCAGCTGGTCAACTTATGCCACAGCTGGCACCTTGCAGTTATTAATCTTAAAATTGTGCAGATCTAATTCAGCAAACGTAAATGTGTTCTTATTCTGTACTTTTGCAGTGAAACGTGTCACTGAGCTTATTCAATGGAAGTAAAATGACATTGCAACTCAATCGGTTCAGTGGTTCTTAATATTTATAAAGGATCAGTTGATTTTTCCGGCCAGAAATAGCAGGTGACAAGATAAAGAAACAGAGAATAGCTTTTTTACAGTCGTGACTTCTCCTTAAATGTTTCAATATTATGAGAAGAAATTAAACATTAAAAATATTAAATAAAGTCAGAAAAAAAAAGAGAAGAAGAAAGAAAATTTTTAAAAATTAGGGAGAACGCGAGGACAGCTAGAAACATTTCGTTCGAGTTCCTTTTATTCGAAGCTGTGTTTCATTTGGCGATGAAATTTATTCTAAAAGAAATGAAGTGAAGGAAGAATAATTTGTACCTGTGTGACTCTAAGGAGGGATGTATTTAATTTATAATTTTATTACATTTGATATGCCGATGGAATTCTCACGCAAGTAATTTATAAGTTTTCAAGTCTAAAAATACGTCGTTAAAATTCTCAATAAGTTATATTACTTTAGAATCTAGTGTCCATACAAAAAAATCATTAAACTACACATATTTAAAATTTTTAACGGTACTTTTCCGTTTCGCCGGCGCAAATCTCGCCAAGCAGACTTCATTGGCGACATCATACAGTATACACATAAAAAATATTAGTTCTAAGAATTCTTTTTTTGAAGGCATAAACATTTTAATATCGCTTAAAATTTTATAAAAAGCCAATAAATAAAGACAATAAATTTATAAAAAGACATTAATTTAACAATTTACTATGCTTTCATGGTTCAACATCCTGATTCGCCGGTTCATATCACGCGACCGCAAGCGTTCTCATCTCACGTAAACTACTGTACAAAAATCTAATGCTTTCAGTAATTATCTACATTAATTTCAAGTTAAATCTTAATTTGGAACACAAGTTTAAATGCAATAAGTATTTCAATTTGTACGAATAGCTTACTCAGAAATTATGTATAAGTGCAGTACTTTACTTCGCTAATGTATTTCATTAGAATTGATGAATTTAACCCTTTATCTTTTCTATATTTTTGGCTTCGGGTAAGCGCTGTGATTGCATCCTAATTGACTTAATTACCGAAAATGGCCTTAAACATAAAACTGAACTATCTGATAAAAATTCTATGTAATTATATGCCAGTATTGAAAGAAACAACCAATCTGATAAGAAAAAGCTGCGACTTGTTTTGAAAATGTGGCGTAAAAGGTTACCAGCAAGAATATTCCGTTTGGCATCGGTTGTACCATTATTGGCGACTTTATCGCTTGCGCCGGCAAAACGGAAAAGTACCTTTTTAACTAATGCTAACAGTATTACGACAGCTGCAGGCCAATATCGAAGCTTTCCAGTGTTTTTTTTTTTTTTTTTTTTTTTTTTTTTTGTTGGTGTTGTTGAAAGCGAACTCTATAAGATTCTGTGAATATGATCTTCATTTTTTTTGGGGGGGGGATTTCAAAATTATACTGATGAATACTTTTCATAATAATCTGTATAGAAATTCTTGTCACTTAATCTCTTAACATCAGAAATCTTTTTATAATTTTATTTTTTACTTTAATTTACGGAAGCATGCAAACATCTAACTCTTCAATTAGTTAACGACCCCTAAATATTATACCCGAACTAACAAAATATCTCCGTCAATTTTTGTCGTACGGAAGTCAAAGTTTTGTGTTTTATTTTTTGTGTTGAGTAAAAAATATTCCTAAATGTAAGTAGAGGGTCTTGTTGGACGCATAAAAAGTTAAATTTCGTATTTTGCGGAAAATTCTTTTTTTAATAAAAAAAAAAAAAAAAAAAAAAATACGAAAACATGAATGTTTACATCATTTAAAACATTTTTGTAATTAAAAGCATAAGTTTACGACCAACGGTTGAGAAAATAAATGCCGGGTAATGCTTTTGTGGCCATGATGTTTACAGCAAATGTAGGTTTTACCTTACCTAATCACACATATATATTATTTGAATGGGCTATTTTAGTTCGGTTTATTGCAAGTACATCAGAAATTTAATATGCTTATTACGAGCATAAATATGTTACAAATTTAACTTTTTTTTTTACTCAAATCTGAATGTTTTGTTTTCAAACGCAAGCATTGATTTAAAAATTATTTTTCTAAGTTTGAATTCTTTAAAGTTTCAGTCATAATTAAATGAATGCTCTGAAGTAACCCAATACTGATAAATTTAAACTACGTAGTTTCCAAATAACACAGGACTTACATATGTTCACACGTCTGATGTATTTACGGCGGCAAGCACATGCCGCTGAGCTAATAAAACAGTCAGCTATGCAAAATGCGCTATTTTTTCTAATAAAACTCAGCTCTACGCAAAAGTTCTTTCAATCTTTTTAATCAATCAAGAGTTTGTAAAAAGTTTTTTCAATGCAAGAACTTATGTTCAACTCTGAAAAGCTAATTATAAGTCAAACTCTTCTGTGCATTCAGGAAAATTAGCAAATAATAATCACTTTTTGCATTTATTCAAATTCAGAAACATTATTAGCAAAATAAATAGGATAGGAATTCCCAGATTTTAACCATAAGTATTAAATAAGAATTCTTAATGTCGACAGATTTTGACAGACAAATGATCCCACATTTGGAAACATGCTTCAAATTTTATTACGCTTAAGTAAAGGCACAACTAAATTAAATTGTAATACCTTCAATATTATTCAAAAGGCAAACATTATTTGAAGAAATAAAGTGTTTTTTAAATCAACATGCACCATGCACATGCAAGCGAAGTTCATATAATATAAAGCATAGATCGCATTCTTTAATTATTATTATACTACTAAACTGTTACTACTATACGCCACTAACCCTTCAATCGTTTACAACAGCACGAAGTTTTTATTCTTATAGAAAATGTCCACCATAATGCCAAAATTACAATTAAAATGTATATAGTTAAAATTGTATTCGAAAAAAAATTTATATATAAATTTGTTTTACATGCCTACACTAAATAAATGATCAGGATTCCTAAATTTATTTTGCTAACAATTAATCCCTTTACTTGACCTGTTTCATACATCCTTATTTTTTAATGATTTTCGACTTCTCTAGGAAGTACAAGTTATTCAATGAAATTAAGAAATTTAAGGAACTCTGCAATTCAACATTTGATGATGACGATTGATATAACAGGTTATTGCATCGACTGATGTTAAATTTTGTTTCTGGTTTACTCAACTGAACAAATTTTGCTTCGGTTATGAAGCTAATACACAAGTTTCCAAGCCTGAGAAGTAAAGGTTAAAAAAAAAAAAAAAAAAAAAACAACTCGGCATCAAGTCTTGTAGCCAACTGCCATGTAGTCTTCAAGTCTTGTAGCACGATGCAGAAGTTCCTGCTACAACAAATCCAAAGACTTTTCTTATCATAGCCATTTGCACAGAAGTTCTCGCACTGCTTTCAGTCCATGCAGATACTGAAGGGGAAAAGCTAGTGGGCAATCGCCAAACAAAATCACATATTGACATTTCTGTTTCGGTTGTGTTCCAAATCTCACACATCGAAAGTTTGCCTCAGATAGAATGTGGGCAGAAAAATAAAAGAGAGATTGGACACCTTCGATAATTGCGGAAGAACATATAAGACGGAACTGTCTACATATCAACCGCATTAACCCGTCTCCTGACAAGCCATGGCTCACTTCTTTTCGCACTTAATCCGCTTTCGTTTGAGGAAATAACGACAAATGCACAGGCGGCAGCATAAGAGATCCTGAATATCCTGCTTTTGCGAACTCAGCAGTATCATCTCAACAAGCCACCCACAGATAATCAGCTAGCATGGGTTCAAAATACAATATGCACCAGCACAGCAAAAAGGATTTACAACAGAAGCAATGAAACACTTTACTACTATTGCTAACAAAGTAGTAAATAGTTCACTGATTTAATACAAATATTTAAATGCTAATAACACTGTATTTACAACATGTAATTATCTCTGCATATAATTTAGGTATCACATACGCAGTTCACCCTACGAAAACAACCTTTATTTCGTATGTATTCTTATGCAATTGCATAACCAGTAGGTAATATTATTGTATTGAACATCCAATATACATATATGTATAAAAAGTCCTTGTATTTTAACAAATTCCCCACTGCTTGAACGATAAGAACTGCACAGTTGTTTCTTTAAAGTCGATCAGCTATAATGGACTTCGCAAAGTCATCTACGAAAACTTCATTGTAAACAGCAGTTTTAGAAATTGAGAGTAATGAAATTTCAAACAGATCCTTAACAAAATATGCCACACTCAGTTTGCGGAATAGAGAGTAATAAAATTTCAAATAGACCCTGAACAAAATATGCCACACTAAGATGCCTCAGTTAGAATGCAGAAAGAAAATGCGATCTACCAAGTTATCATGAGCGTAAATATCTGCATTTTACTTCATGCTGTTGGAAGCGAGTGATCCTTCCATCAATATATTAAAGCATTCAATGCATTTCTATCAACAGAACATTTCTGCTATAATTTTAGTAAAATTGAGTCAATAAGAAGAATAAAAATGCTATAACATACGCAAAAAATAACTACAGACGAAATCCACTACTTTGCATTTAACGCGTCATCACTTAACTTGTATAAAAACGATGAGTTCTGTTGCATTTAATACGTCACTACTGCTTCTAGATCCCCTTCCTTCCGAAAATCAAGATGTAATTGCAAACTAAAAAATGTAACAGTTTGCATATAGTCGAAATTCGAAAAATAAAATTAATTCGAAAGTAAATATTAAATTCTTGTTTTAATTAGTAGATGTATTTGGGAAGAGGTGCAGATAAAGTGTATTATAATTATGTATTATAGTTTGATATTAATACGTTTATTGTATCAGTGCATTACCAAGAGCCCTTTTACTTTTACATTTAATACCAGAATTTTAGCAATCGACTTTGCAAATGATTTTAGCAATTGCTTAAGATTTTGCTCAGTATTTTAAACCATATAGTTTTAAAAACTCATTCCCAACATATAACTTATAAAGTTTACAAGAGTTTAAACAGTGAATCCTAATACAAGACGAAAACAGAGTTCCACCGAAAAGTACAAAGATGAAAATAAAAACTACATGAAGCAAAAAAGAAAGGGGGAACTAGTAGAAAAAGAAAACGTCATACTTATTAACGCATATTAATAAAATCTTAAAATGCTTTTTTTGTTTATAATTTCATTTTGAAAGCACAAAGGGTAGGCGCTACAGACGGGAATCTATTTTGAACATTCATTGAATGCAAACACCCTGAATATACCAAGGACATCTAATATTTAAATACCAAGCACTACAGTTGCAAATCAGCAAAGGCGAAAGTTTTACTGGACAAAATAACAGTAAAAAAGGTTCTAAATCATTTGACACTTATAAGAATATTTATCTTTACATATTATTTATGCAAACTAATAAAATGCGTTTCTTATATAAGAGAAGTTTAAAAAAAAAAAAGGAATTCAAAAAGGAATAAGGGAGCACACAAACACCGATGGTTTGGCACATGCAAGGTTCTTCTCTCAAGAGTTAAGGTTGCATTCGATTAGTGCACTCCTCTATATTATAAATATCATACTTGCAATGGACTGCCATCAGTCTCAGTAATCCAGATGCATCCTTTGGACTCCAGGTGCATTCTAAACAAGGCAATTCGAGAATACTTTGGCAAATCTGTAATCCACCCATTGAATGGGCTTCAGAGTATCTCACAACTTTGGCAACTGCAGAAAAATCAAGGATTACACAAGCGAGGAACTACTATATTACATAGAAGTTGAACATTAGCCTTCAAACACAGGACATGAACTATTAGTACAGTATACTTTTCAATCGGGTTCACAGAATTTTATTAAAGCAGCAACCAACTTGATGTGAATGCTGCACTAAAAACAAAAATAATTATAATTTATTTTTCAGTGTTTTACAGTCGTAAGTGATTAGGTGTTATAAGAAGAATGTTTTACTTTTCTATACAATGAAACTTGTATACCCATGTCGTGAAATCCATTGCCACAAGCATCTCATCAGCACTTTAAATATGCCGACAAGCGATATTCTTTATTGACATGTCGACTTTATTTCCATTAGTTAAATTTATACAAAAATTATTTTTCATTACACACGGATCAAAGTTTCACATTTGAAAATTGTATCTTTTTCTCAATGAATGAGTTTTCTTTCTTCTCCACGTGAAATGAATAGTATTTCTGTTGTGGTGAATAATCTCACTAATCTGACCTAATTAAAACAAGCCTACGAATTTTATCGTGGCAAGGAGTACAAAATTAGATCTGTCGTTGGCAAGAGCCTTGAGCACCATACGGGTGACAGTACGACTTTGCCCAATTTTAAAGACGAGCACTCCGGGGGACGGGTCCGAGGATCTCCCACCCCTCTTTCCCTACCACCAACTTCTTGAGGGGACTTTCGGCTCGCCGTATATTTTAAGTGACCCCATGCCGCACAAATACTATACATTTGCAAACATCCATGCCTTCTCCAGGGTTCATTCCTTCTTTACGGCAGTTAGCATCACTAACCACTTTTCTGTCTGGGCGGTGAAGTGAATTGTAATAACTGTTATAACTGACGCTTCAGCCGCAAGCACTGATGTAGTCTTTTTAGTCAATGCACGCACATATTAGCAATTAGATCAGTGCCCTTAAGTTAATGGTTATTTCTGGTACAACCCATTACCAGTCAGCGGTACTGTGTAATTTTTAATGTTTTAACTTTATTTAAAAATACAAGCCAATAACTGAAAATATTATGGGTAATTTTTTAACTTAAAATGCAAAAAGCATCCTGAACTGTCCAGTCTATTTTAAAATTCAGAATTTAACATGGTGAGGAGAGGGAAAACGATACGAAGAAGGTTTTTCATAAATTTCGTAAGAAATGTCAATTGAAATTTGCTGTACTAAATCACAACGAAGAAACTCTTAGCTTCGGGTAAGCTCATTTGCCCAACTACGGTTTTCGGATAACACGATTGCCCAATTACAATATCCGGGCACCATGATGCCCGACTACGATTTCCGGAAGCCATGACGCCCGCCTCCACGATTGCTCGACAACATAATGGAAGATCTGCACGCAACAGATACCAATAGACGGCAGCAAATGAAATAAATAAATTGCTTAAATCTCTGTGAACTGCTCCTCTGTAGAAACAATAAGATTCAGAAGTGATAAAAAACTTGACTCATAACGTCCAGATTTAATTTCACTTAAGTTCTCATAATTTTTTAATAAATGTTTTCAAAAAATTATTACTTTTGTGTGTGTTACTTATATTTTTGGAATGTATTATCCTAGTTTTGTGCATTAAAATTTACGCACAACACGTCTTTCTCAATAACACGGTAAAAATGTTTTAAAAAATAAATAGTGAAATAATTATTTTAATATAACAACAAAACAGGTTTAAAACTATCAATGATATCGGAAAGTCTTATAAGAGGTCAGACCTATAAGTCGGTTAGTAATAATAATGTCCAAGAATCGTGGCATGAGACACATGAATTGTTGAGCAATAAAATCATCACCCTTTTGCTTGGTATGTATTAACAAAATATAATAATTAAATACGATGTTGAAATGTCTCAGTTACTTATTTTGTAGAGATATTTTTATACAATATTCATAATTTGATTGTACATATAGAGTGATTCTAAAACATCTCGTAAAAATAAGACTGGTAAAAATAGACCATGCGTGCGGAAAAGGCGCGTTGAGGTGGTAGAGAGCGCTGCTGCGACTAGTAGGTATAAGCGGTACGTGTGGGTTTCGAGTGGTATGCATCCCTATACGATCACGGATCTCGCCGATATGTGTTTTATCTATGCGGCTGTGGATGGTAGCAGAACAGTTGCTCAAAGAATATAAGATAACGACACCGAAAATTTAGCTTCCACACTGCTAAAGTTTTCGAACGTATTAACTGCAGTCGTGAATCTTGTATTGCTGCTAGTAGTTCTATTTCGAACACTTACTGTAAAAATTCTGAATTATAAGAATGTTTGTTTCTTTTGACTTAACCTGTCTTTCTTATTTACCTGTTGTTCATAAATTCGCCTTAGCTTTTAATATATAGACCTTCTGCACAGGAAGTACATGAGAATACAAATGACTGATCACTGTCTCGTTTGATAAGAAAAGTAAAACCAAGGAAAGAATCACATAAAATTCTGCATAATGTTCCTACACTTTTGAAATTTCTATAAAAAGTAAACTCCTTACAGTTTTTGACATTTCAGTCATAACTAGTCACGAATTAGTTGCAGCATAAATAATAACTGATAGCGATACATAATATAGTCGCGATTATACTGACAAAGAACATCATCATTGCAAGCTAACACTGTACTGCAATTGCTTTTTCAACTTTCAGTCTAATTTACCATCATTTACATTAAATTTTTTTTTAACATTTCCAACGTGGCGGTTTAAAAGATGTAGTACACACATGTCCATAAATTAAGGATAATGCAAAATCAGGCAAAGGAAGAGTTAGAAGCAAAACAAATTTGACTTATTTGTAAAGCTTATTTATTAAACAAAAGGTAAAGAGGAAAAGAAAAAAAAAAAAAAAAAAAAAGATGCTATATGTTGGATATTATTAAAAAAATTAGCGATTTTTTCTCCCTGGAGCAAATTACAAAAAACACCTATTTATAAAAAACCAATATTACATGGTTGGTATGATTGTTAATACATTATATGTCTCCCAGACGATGCAATACAGTCCGTACAACGCCTAGGCATGCTGAGTATCAAATTATCGATCTGATCTTGGGGGATATTACACTACTCAAAAAGCAATGCTCTCCGAAGTTCCGGTAGACATGGAGGAGGAGATTGACGGGCTGCAACTCGTCGGCCAAGCATGTCTCACACGTGCTCTACTGGATTCAAGTCCGGTGAGAATGCTGGCCAGTCCATACGGGTGATATCCTCCGATTGAAGGCATTCGCTTACGGTGTTTGCACGGTGAGGACGGGCATTGTCATCCATAAACACAAATTGTGCGCCCATGGCACCCCGAAACAAACGTACATGTTGTTCCAGAATGACGTCCCGATAGATTTGGCTTGTCATGGTTCCAATTTGAACATGCAGGTCAGTTCTGGAACCCAGAATAATTCCACCCCAAACGAGCACTCCTACACCACCGTAACGGTGTCGTTCAATGATGTTTCCTTGGTTGTAACGGGTACCTGGAGCTCTCCATATGAAATTCCGGCGAGAATCAGACTGCAAGCTAAACCTGGATTCTTCGGAAAACATCACATAAGCCCACGGTTGCGGTGTCCACAATGCATGCTCTCTACTCCAGGCTAACCGCAGGCGACAGTGAGTTGTAGTAAGTGGAACGCATCTGACAAGTCTACGAGCATATAGAACCAATCTGCCCTAAGCGTCTGTACACGGTCTGCCTTGAAATTGTCGTACCTGTGGCTGAAGAGAGCTGACGAGACAGGTCTGAGGCTGTGCTCCGCCTGTTTCTTTTGGCAGTAACTGCCAAATACCGGTCCTCATTCGGTGTTGTAACTCTGGGGCGACCTGTGCTGTAACGTCTATTCACATTACCATCATCTTAGAATCGTTGCCAAAGCCTGGAGATGACACTCTGGGCAATTCCAAGTTCGTCTGATACTTCCAGTTGAGTACGCCCACATTCCAGACTGCCGATAATTCTACCACGTAAAAAATCATCCAAATGCGCCCTTTGTGTCATAACTATTCGGTTATTGCACTGAAATGCTTATAAAGCGCCTGCGAACAATTTTACTTCTTTGCCTGCATTCCTTATATATCACTCTCTTACACTTTTGTCATTGTGACGTACCATCGGAGTCATCTGGTTACTTCCTGAAATTTGCATATGATTCTTGAAGATGTGTGTAGTGATTTTACAGGTGATATATTTATTTTAGAGTTCGATTTCCGCGTGACTCCGAATTATCCTTAATTTATGGACATGAGTGTACATACATATAACATGTTTACCAATTCATAATATTTATGGAAGTTTAAAGCAAGTATAATATCTTACGAACTCTGCCAAAACATTTCAGAGTAACACGTTTTATATTACACATAGTAATCTATTACAAGTAATCGATTTGCCAATTTTAATTCCCTTCTCACTTTATAAAGCAATTTTCAGATTCAACCTCATACAACAGAGCTCAGTCATGAACAAGTAATTTAAAATCTATTTTATTTGGTAAATGAACTAAACTTTATTAAATTAACTGTGAAACATGATTATTAGACTACCTTTGCAATTTGCAAAATCCTTTTCAAAATGGAGGTTAGAATTTTTACAGGTTTTTGGGCTCATACTATATATAATTTAGATATCTCTAACAAATACATCTAAGATACATAAAATGATGTATAGAGGGAAATACAAACGAAATTTTGAGAACAAACCAATGGACATATAACCAATGGACATATAAAATGCGCTCTCCGTTGAGGGCGGGAACGCATATATAGACAATTGTTTGATCATGGTGAAACTAGACATTGAACAATGAGGACATAAAAATGTGATCAATTTGTAGAATAATCAGTTCATTCACCGAACAAACACAGATCCAGAACTGATACGTGTTAGTAAGATGCATGGGTTCTAACAGCAATGCACCTGGTATTTGGTCTAAGAAGACTCAAAAAAAACATTGGACGCTATTCTGCGTGCTATGTATTCTTCAAGTTCAAACATGTTGCGAGATGGCTATAACCGGCGTCCTTGCATGCCCCATAAGTGTTCATTTGGAGAAAGGCTTGGCAGACCAAAAGAGGATTTCAGCGTTTGGCAGACATTCCTTGGGGACGTTGATCTTGGACGAATAGACATTTGTAGAGTTATTACGTTTATCTCGGAGCAGGAAACATGAAAAACCAGCAGGCCCCTTACTGATATATAAACTCACATAAAACGAACGTGCTTCCAATTATACCTCGAAGGCACGTTGTAAAGAAGGAGAAAATTCCTTGCACATAATCTTGCAGAAAGACTGCCCGCAAAAGATACGATAGTACCCAGTTGTACAACAGGTAGCAGTAAGTCTTTGACATGCCATCGGGCAGTTAAAATGCCAAAAAAGATCCCTAAAGATGATCAATTATCAAAGGCAATGGAACTTCCAAAGCTAATTTCAATATTTCCAAAATGTAACGCTATGCATGATAGGGAAATATACCACTCTATGATGAATAATGTTAACAGGGTTAGGCTTCTTTCAGACACGAATTGTTCGGTCATCTGAGCAACGTGAAAACATGATTCTCTGCTGAACGCGATACGACTCTAATACTATACATTCCTTGTTTTGGCAGTCGTAAAACGTAAGTAAGTTGGTTGTAAGTGTCGCTCTCGATAGTGGTAGACATACAATGGATGACAACAAGATAGCACAGCCTCTGCCAATCTTCTTCGAACTATGTTTCCTGACATTACATGTCTATGAGATTTGAGCAAACGGTTATAAATTCATTTTCTAATGCCTTCATTTCTACCTATAAAGAATTTATATATTACGCTTCGAGACAGTTAAACAATTGTTGGGACTATGTGATATTCTTTCCTCCTTTCGCTTTTTGCCAAAGTATAAATTATATTGATTCTTTTATATTTTTAATGGAAGTTTATAATTTATTTCTAAGATTCTGACAATGTTAACATACATTTATGCACTAATCAATTGAGTAGACTAAAACATAGGCAAAGATAATTATAATTACAGTTTCATTTTTTAGAAATTTTTATAGGTTAGGCGATTGGTTTTGGGCCTAACCTCAGAGTCTTAAGCCTTGATTATCGGCTACTTCGATATATGAAACAAATCGTCTGTTGTTTTCTTAATCAAACAATGCTTGTAGGGATATTCGTGAATACCTTATGTTTGGAAATGTAAATGTACAGCTTAAGCTTCA
Organism: Stegodyphus dumicola; assembly: GCF_044657685.1. Classification (NCBI taxonomy): domain Eukaryota; kingdom Metazoa; phylum Arthropoda; class Arachnida; order Araneae; family Eresidae; genus Stegodyphus; species Stegodyphus dumicola. Next base: position 118,204,775 of record NC_140781.1, read on the forward strand.
TCCAAACTCACAAGACTTATGACAAATGCAATGATAATTAATTTCAGTTTGATTCCAGTAAGTTTTTGGTTAGGATTAACTGGTTTGGCTGCTTATATGTCCTAGTCGACGAACATTTTGGTTCTAAATATTTATTACTTTGAATACCAATAATTTTCCAATAATTTTCGTCAAATGATATTTCTATGAAATATATATATATGTTAAGATTATATACTTGATCACAGAAAAAACTATTTTTAATTTAGTGCTCCTAAAATAATACAACTTTTACAAAGTTAACCTAATTTACTTTTACAAAAAATCAATACCTGTTAACCAAGCATATCTTAATTTGAAATATTTCCAGTTTTTACATTTTATTATTTATTTTATTTTTCAAAATAAATGCAGTGGTAATAAATATTTGGAAACATAAAATACATCAAAGAACGCATTTTTATTTAAAAGGTAAATAACAAACTACTCAAAAAGCGCACGTATTGCGTATTAGAAATTTTGAAGTGCTGTACAGATGAATAATTATTTGAGACACAAAGAAGTTCAAATAGAGCTGAGTAAGCTTTCCGCAATTAAGAATTCCAGGCATTATTTTAAGTCACAAAGGAAGTCGATAAACAAACAGGAAACTAAATCTTTATTTGAACACAAGGCATGCCAAGATAACTCGCATACATGTTTCTGACACCTGTTGTCTATATTTTGCGAAAGACTACATTTAATGCATGGTTGTAAACTTACAAAAGAATTTAATTCATATTTATAAATTAAGTATAGCTTGTTTCCAAGTTTTAAATGGAATCTAATGTAGTTTCACCATTTCTAACTTAATTTAGTTAACATTTTAAAAACGCAAAAATTTACAATTACTTTCAGCGAAAAATTTTACATGTGACCAGCGACGAAAAATTAAAAGTAATTAAAAGAAAAGGACTTATCCGTGTTTTATTTAAACGATTTTTTATGTCATCAAATATAACGTCAAAGTCCATAAGTCCATTTACAATATAAACAAAAACCAAAACATAAACCTCATATAAAGTAGCAAATAAATAGTAAGTTACAAATAGTAAAGACTTTTGAAATAAATTTTTAAAATGGTGAAAAGATGGATAAATGACGCGATTCATCAGATTTTGAAGTTCTAGAATTTAGGAAATTATGGATCGCACTGTTCTTGATATTAACGTTCTTGATATTAAGAAAGAAAAAGAAAAAAACGTAAATTTTTATAAACTCACTAGAGCAATCTTCCTTGTGACACATCTATCAAGTAACCTGTGTTTCGAAGAAATACGATACTGATCCACTAATCCACCACTCTATTCAGTTATTCAAGAACACTGGTCACCTTTGTAAAGGCAAACGGCCCAGATGGCCATGCGTTTCGACCAAAACAATAGATAAAATTAAAAATTCGCGCTTATCCCATAAAAATCAGCAAATAAACGCTAGTCGCAAACATGGTATTCCACAGTCGAAGATTTTGCGGTGGTGATTGCAGCTGAAACCATACTGTTTACAGATGCTGAAAGATTTAGAGTCAGATTATTATATCAAGCGATCTGCATGACATACATGATCGCATGCATGAAGCACTACTGCAAGACGATGATTTTACCGTCCATCTGATATTCAGTTCATTTGTGCAGGAGGTAATCTATCACAATGTCTGGGTACGAGGCATGGAAAATTGCCATTCACTCGTTGATTAGAAACGGGATATACTAATCACAAATAAACGTCTTCTACGCCATTTCATTGATAAAGGTTATGCGCCTTCCCTCCCCTCTTCCGAAGTACAATGTGAGGAGTATATGGTACCTTAATATGTTGTATTTATAGTTATTTTCTCCAATGAAATAAGACTCGGATAATTTCAGATTCCAGCAAAATGGAACTTTATTACATTAGAACACAAAGGTTCATCATTACTCGAATAATAGCTTTCTCGTCCGTGGATCAGTCGGCGTAGGAAAGTGACTCATCATTGTTCAGATGTTTATCAAAGATCTTACAATCAACTTTCCCTTACGTCAGCGTAGCAAAACGCGTGCGCTCCACTCGAGACTACCATAAGAGGAAGGGCGAAGACGCAATTAAAGACATTCGCTGCAAGTACAATTAAAATCTTTCGTGAAATATGGCTAGAATCTGGATGACTTCACGAGTGGAAGAATGATCGGAAAGCTGGAGGAGGGGCGTAGTGTGACCAGTGTGGCTGAAGATTTCGAAGTCAACAAAAGTGTCGTTTCGCGGGCTTGGAAACCTTCCAAACCACAGGTACAGCTATTAGAAAGGTTGGTGGTGGCCGCTCCAGGACTATAACCGATATATCGTCCTACAGGCGAAAAGAGCCCAAAACCAGTCAGCAAGCTCCACAGCTCAGCAACTGTCTACAACAACCGGCGACAATTGTCGTGGTTTACTGTGTCTAGACATCTTCACAAAGATGGCCTATTCGCCCGCTGTCCTGAACGCTGCATCCCTTTGAAAGTTGGCCATCGGCGCCACCGTTTAGAGTGGTGCAAGGAGCGCAAAAACTAGGCATCTCATCAATGGAGTCGTGTCCTCCTTACGGATGAGAGTCGTTTTAGTGCCCCAAGCGATTCTCAACGCCAACTTATTTGGAGAGAGGTAAGGACACGGTTTAATCTCAGTAACATCACGGAAAGAGACCATTATGGTGTCCTGAAGATCTCGTCTGGGGAGGCATTATGCTGAACGGGCGGACAGAGCTCCACGTTTTCGACAGAAGTTCTGTAACCGGAGATCGCTATTGTCAGGAGGTGATTCTTCCCTATGTGCGTCTGTTTCGAGGTGCAATTGGACCAGACTTCGTTTTTATGGATGACAATGCACGACCACACGGAACGCCTGCTGTTCAGAAGCTACTGAAAAGTGAAGATATCATTCGAATGGATTGGCCAGCGTACTCCCCTGATTTAAATCCCATAGAACATGTGTGGGATGCTTTGGGAAGACGCCTTGAGGCACGATTACATCCTCCGGCGAATACCCAACAACTGAAACAGATGGTGATTGAGGAATGGGCACTCTCACCTTAAGATCTGTTGGACAATCTGATCCTGAGTATGGGGAGACGGTGAGAAGCAACCATTGCAGTAAGGGGAGGGCATACCCCATACTAAGGAACATCTGCTTGTTGTTCTTCCTCTTATACAGACAATCATGTGTAACGATACTATGAGTTCAATAAAGCCTGTTTTTGTTTAATTCCATACTGTATGCATTGTATTCATTTTTGCGCAAATATGCTTTCGTCATCGTTTAAATACAAAATGCTGTCTCTTATTTCTTAATTTCATGTCTCTCAGATGATATCTCGTGGATTTATGTCAAAAAGAACACCTGTTGCTTAAGTTTTGCACACCAGTGTATGTGTCCCCACTGCCTTCACTATTAAAGAAACTCCAGGACTGAAGTACGGCTGCTTTGGTGATCATCAGCAGCATATGTCACAAAGTGTGTGGGGATAATTCGAATATCGTTTGGACGTGTCGTGTGACAAGAGCAGCACATGTCGAACGTGTATGGTGACTAAAATATGAAAGATGCTTACTCCTTTTCCCAGAATACACTACATATTTATTAGTACATTATCAAATACAGCATGTTTTTAGTAATCCTCTGCAGTTCAAAGGAAGGTGTTTATCGTAAATTTGTAACAGTAAAGAGCCTTGTAAAAATTAAATATTCGTACACTATCTGATCTAAGTTTAAAGAACTATCCAATAATCTTACATTATTGGTGCAGCTGACTTGAGAAATTGGATTATTTGGATTTCGGCAAAGCATGCGAGGGCTATCTGCCTAAGAGAAGGGATATCGTCGTAGAGAAGGGATTTTTGAAGAGGATTTTAATTGAGAATTTTTAAATGAGGTTTAAAAAACTTTTTTTGTGATAAAATAAATGTGTCCCTGAAACAATTATGAATGATTATACTTTTCTGTGTAATACTTACTGAGAATCAATTAGAAAAATATGGTTAAGTAGCAATAAACGTATTGAATTTATACATACATATTATCCCAAAAGGTACTCTTGCAACTGTTGCAGTGAATGTTTCTTCTAATGAAAGAAATGCATAGTATAAATGTTATTCTTCCCACGATCGTTATAAAAGTATAGTTCATAAGTTAGAGAATAGGTATGGTTAGTTCGGTTTCAGTTTACCAAGGGCAAAGCAACTCGAGCGCTTATTTGCCTATGGGAAAGGATACCTTCGAGCAGAACTTTTCAAGGAAGATTGACCTTCTATTCACGTTAGACATGATAAAAACTTCCATGCAGGCAGCCCGTCCGCCGATATTTGAAGTGAATAAGCGGCGAAGTGAATCTCGGGTCGAAATATCTGTGTTGAGCGACCCTGCCACTCCGCCGGTGGTGGTCCATAAGGAAAGGGAATGTATGTTGATGATGGGGATAAAATTCAAGTGCCTTAAGGGAAAAAAAATTCTCGGGAAAAAATTTATGCTCTCTCTACCATATAGAACACCACATACATATATCTTTACAAGTTTTTTTTTTTTTTTTTTTAAATCTAAGAATGGCAACGCGCCCACGAACAAGATCACGTGACCACCTCTCATTGAGAGACGCCAGACGAGAGATGAAAACAGAAGCAACGATGAAGTTCGAAAGCGAAAAAGAATCTTGATTTTTTTTATGATGTGATCCTGCTTAATATGATGTTATCCCGTTTCATGATGCCATGGACAGGCCAATTTTCTTTTTATTTCTTTTTATATCGTATCTTCGTGTTAAATATGTTCGCGTGTTTTCGTCATTAAATCACTAAATGTCACTACCGTTGTCAGCAACAGGACTGTTCCTATAGCTCGTAAATACAACTACATCCTACATATATGTACATGAATTAATGTGTGTATTCATTATACTACAGAATGTTAACACACTGAAGACAGTAAAACTCATCTTTAGTGCACCTTGTAACAACACGCGAAATGAGTCAGACTCATTTCAGTTTATTTAAACTTAAGCAAGATGAAAATTAGCAAAATACAGAATTCAGAGTTCAATTCCCTGAACTTTAGAATCATCATTTCTATTTAATAACCTTTGTATCTATAATATGATGTTATAACCCTAGTTTGACTTTCGAAGAACAGGACAGTTCACATTTCTTTTATTTTAAACTATGCAATGCATCTGTAGCCAACAAAATAAGAATCTAGCACTACGCAGAACGCCTAATCATTGTATATATTTTTAAAACGCCAAGGCAACGTAGGCGATCTATGAAACAAGTAAACTGCAGCAAGCATAGTGCCTTTGCTGCAAAGCGTATAAAGTTCTAACCAACTGAGCGCGGAGCAAATTCGTATTTTCATTCCTAGGTTAAAGGACATGAAGACGTTCGATCATTTTTATGGAAAACGTTCCTGTTTTAAATAAAGCAAAACTGATAAAAAAGCTAAATACCGAAAATTAAATATTTTTTATATACATTTATTAATGACGAATATCAGATATAATTCCGACCATGCAAAATTATCCCTTTCTTCTAAAACACTTTTCTCGCTCTAAGTAAAGCATATTCGCCAAATATTTGCTTTAAAAGTTTACATGAAATAGGCAGTTTCATTTTTAAATTATACTTATTTTGATACCAAACTTAATTATCACGATAAAAAGAACGGCGTTCCTTATAAAAAATCTGAATATGTAAATTTGGATAATATAAGCCATTATTCCAGGATAAAAAAAAATCCTAGTCAGAAAAGCTGTATAATCACTTATACCAGTAAAGAAATACTATCGCTATTTTTACGCATTTTCTTAATTTGTTCTTATTTTTCAGTATACTAGACAACTAATAATAACTGAAGTCTAGAGAACTGATAGAAAATGTTGATTCAGATCTGAAGTAGTAAGATACAAATATGTATATATTAAGTATTCACAAAATAATGCATGCAACTTATATATATATACCCATGTGTACACTTTCTTTATTCATCTATTTAATATTAACTTAAGATACTTTCCTGAATCCAAACTAAGGGAAAATATTATCTATGACTATGCATAATTAATTTATGACAAAGCTAAAAAGAAATAGGCTCCAGTGAGAATAAATAGTGGAAGTGAGAAAATTTGAATTACTTATTAAAGTGGCAGTTCCATAAAAATAAACAAAATCTATGTCACTGCTCGGCACAATAGATAATATGAATACATGAAAAATTAAAATTCAGTATCAAATGAAAGATATTTAATGGAAGTAGCACGGTAAATCCTCGTATGTTTTTATACCCATAAACGTGAAAGACTGAGAAATGAAACAATTTCCACAAATGCTTTATAAGATGCGCACTATTCTGATATGACGTGTTATCAATGAAACAAGTTAATACCTTTATGGGGAGATTAGCTTCGTACGGATTTATCTGCAAGTACACGCGTTTTACCTTGCTTACAGGATTCAAATGAATAGTGATAACGTACGATATTTATACTCAAGTTGACTCTCTAACAAATGTTTAAAAACAATTGCAATACTGCTTGAAAAGAAAAAGTACGATTTAAGAATTAAAATGAAAATTCACCAGTTCAACTGGATTTGAGATATAGAATGGTATTCAAATTACTAACTACGAAAGTAACTATATTTTAATGGGTAAGAAAATATTTTATTTTAGCTCGGTTACTGGTGCTACAGTAAACAGCTTTTGACGCCCAGTTAATAAAAAATTTACTTTTTTTTTTTTTTAATGGCGGGCACTAGCCATTATAGGCGTTGGCCACTAGCGGGAAGCGATGGACACTTTATTATGGAGGCAACTAATAGGTGCGCCACCATTGCCTCCTATGAATGGACATACAATTTACATCTATGCCTTCGCTGGGAAACCGGGCCCATTGGTACCGCAGTCATAGTCACTATCCTGTCTAGGCGGATAAAAATGCACTAATAATTATATACATTTTCAATCATATACTGAAAACAATATATCATAAATAACACACAAAAAAAGTCTCTTACCTGTTTATTTTTCAGACTACTGTTTCTAACGGTTACTATTTTAGAAAATTAAAAGCCAAAATTAGAGGATCGAGCTTTGAAGCACCTGTTTCACGGTACGCCACATTCAGACATGCAGTTTACATTATGGAGTAGCATACATTTTTACCGGTAGTTAAGTTTTTCAGTATGAAAAATAAACTAATTACACTATCTGATTGTTCCCTTACACATCGTCCACTGGGATTGGAAGGGGCAGGCATCGGGTTTAGGAGAGATACAGTGAAGCCCATGAAAAGGTGATTGATCTAGTCCAGTAGCTTTACAGTGAAAAAGACGAGGAGTTGAAGTAAAAAGAAAAGTCAGTGGTGAAACTTTTTTCGACTCTTGGCAACTCTAGATAATGCAACACTCTTATATTAATTCAAAGGTGTTTAACCTCAATGAACAGAGAAAATAGAGTTTTCTCAGTCAACACGATTTGACAAAGTTAACTAAATTAAATTCTACAAAAGCGTGTTTTATTTGGGGAAGGCATCAGCCGTTATGGGCGTTGGCCACTACTAAAGGCGGAAGCGGTGGCCACTTTATCATAGAAGCACCTAATAGGTGGGCCACCGCTGCCTCCTGTGAAGGGACAGACAATTTGCATCCATGCATTTTAAGGGATTCGAACTCGGGCCCTTCGGTACGGTAGTCAGAGTCACTAACCACTTTCCCGTCTGAGTAGCAAACTCCATAAAATTAGAACTAGATATTTAATTAATGGCTGACAGCTAGAGGATAATTTCTACTGCTTTATATGCTAATTCATTTCTTCTTCTTCACAACTTGGCTTCCAGCATCTATTTTTTCGTTTCCATTTAATTTAGCCAAATCACACTACATTATATAAGATCTGTCTCCCTACTTTTATTTAGCTCAACATTTTCATGGCATAAGAAATAAATCTCGAATTTGTCGTATGGAAAAGAATGAGAACGATGTCATTAACAAGTTGCTAAAATATGCTAGTGATAAGATCCAAAATTTGATCTTGAGCGAAGCTGCATCAAATAAGCATATACATTCACTGGAATCCGGCGATTTTTCACTGTGTTAAAACACTGCACATCACGGTATATTTAGAATAAAATGCCAGTCGAACTCTTTTGCTTTAATGTTATTTTACCTTTTGTAACATTCGCCAGACAAAATTAAGAAGTACATTTTTCTTACAAAACTTCCAGACGAATTTCTGCTGGTATCACTCATGTGAATTCTAATAACTTTAACGAAATATATTCGTCATTTATGTATGAATGATGAAATAGCTCCTGAAATGACAACGTCATTCTTTTGTGCACGACAAAACTTTCAGTGTATTAAAATGATCAATAAATGACACCGCACACATTCAAAGGACAATATGGCTTCTTTCAACGCATTAGACAGTTATCTGTTTTTTAGGAGGGCGTAATACTATATTAAGCAAAAGTCTTTCGCATGATATTTATATAATGAGGATATTATCTATACAAATACTTTTTAAACAGGTACTGTAACAATGATCTTATAATTTTAGTAATGCGAGCGGTTTTTTTTTTTTTTGTTTGTTTGTTTCCCCCCCTACAACTATGTACGTTTTTATAAAACGGAATATTGTAATGAGTAAAAGTTTGATTAATTCAAATTTCATGATTTTAGTAACATGATAAGAAAAGGATATCTCATTTTTATATCAGAATAAAGTACTCGGTTGCAGTTTTAGCCGTAAAATAAATTTCTAAGTTCTCGTTTCAATAACTTAAGCATTTTATATATCATATGGAAATTTTTAAATATGAAAAGCTTTTACCACACTGATAAAAAACTGTTTAATGTATGAAAAGTAAAATAAAGTAATGAAAATTTTATCTATAACTCAAACTTCTTATAACTCCAAACAATTTGTACTTCAAACTCTTTTCCATTGAATTTATGATGGCAGAAAATATCACAAACTTGACAGGTTCATTCAGAACTCTTTATGATGACAAGCAAAAATATGACGCAGTGCCGTTATGATTTCAGCAACCTATTTAACATTTTTGAAAGGGGCTATAAAAATGCGCGATAGCAGCTCGTACATAATGTAAGGAGCCTTCAGCATCCACTTCAGTTTATTTCAGCATCCTCTAAAATCATGAATTAAAAATAAACTTGTTCAAAATATGTTTAACTTCTCCATAAGCTAAGGCTAGCTCGACACTTAACATTTTCTTGAAAGGAGCATTAAGGAGGGATGCTGATAATCCACACGCGTTTCAGAAGCGATAAGCTGCAATCATAACTAGTGTCCCACAAATTATATACTATATTAAGCATTTTGTGGGTTTTTGTTTCCTCCCTCTACGATATAATCTACTGCAAGTTCTTTTTGGGCACCGATCATGATCAGAGTCGAAATTTCGAATTATATAATTAAATAATTTAGCTGCCATAAAAACTCTTTAAAATGTCAGGAAATTAGGTTCCTGTGAAACTTCCTGTGAATTCTATCTGATCTGACTGCCATTATCCTTCAGATCCATATCATTATCCTTAAGATTAGTGGAGGATGGAATCCATGAAAATGGATTAGCAAAATATACTGTGAAACCTTACACGCGTATCGTGTAACTTCCAAGCGTCAGGAGTATCTGAGCGGCAGATAAAAACCGATCTTCTCTTATGGACAATAGCAGCCTGTACTGTGATACTTACCTGATAAGAACTATGGTGATCTCTACACTACAATTTGCTAAACCGCGATCGCCACAGTCTCCCAAATACCGATCCGTCTGTCATTAGCCCCATGACAGAAATGGGATACATTCATCATTGAAGACAGCAGTACTTCATTCGTAAACTTAGTTAGCATAAGCTCAGGAAAATATCAGACGAGCGTTGCAATGTCGTGCAAATCAAAGACAATTCTACATACCGACTTTCTGCTAAGCAGACTTTATGATGGTTTAAATTATAGATGGTTTACATTTCGTATCATTATGTTATTATCCAAGGATGACTCAGCATGTAAAATAGCCCTAGTAGTGCTTTTCGGTGATCGAATGTGTTGAATGATTGAACATGTTGAACAAATTGCCTTTCAAGACATAATGACGCCTGTCAAGAGTGCACTATGGCATCTGCGACGGACATTAAGGATCTTGATGTTGCTACTGATGACAACAGTGCGCAACACTTTGTGGTTTAGTTAAACAAGAAGCAAATGATAAGTAGACAGCTTCGCTTCACACAAGTTTGAGAGCATCTCTGAAAAGTATCATAGGGCTTGTTAATAAAAAGCATCGTAAATCGCAGAATGAATTTTGGCTAGCATGTAGGCCTTCGCTGAACAGTTTCTAAAAACACACATCAAATCAGACAGACAAAATCATCCGCAAGTCCTTCGGTTGCGAAAGTACATTACCATTCCTCAAGCTTTTTTCATATTCATCGTCATCAGTGGATCTTTCAGGGTGGAGTAATTTCACAATCAACAGTCAACTTGTATACCAAATTTTTAACTTCCAAAAATAAAATAAAATTACATTTCAGATTCAACACTGGAGTTCGTAAACATTAATTCTAAAATTAAACTGATTGAGTAATTCATAAACATACCACTAAATCTAGAGGCATATTCAAAATTTCTGCGAAAACGAAACTATCATCCCCATAATTAAAGGAACTATTATCTTCATTAGAATCAAACAATAAATACAGAATTAAAATTCAATGGCAGATAAAAGAAAATCTCGAACCTGACTTCCATTCAACATTTTACTTATTTAATTACAGATATTTGACACTTGCAGAATGTTTAACTTCACGTTTTTAAAAATACGACATTCATTAAGATTTGCTGCACGCAAGTTAATGAAAAGCAACAAGAATTGCAGAATATGAATATCTAGCCAATTGCTTTTTATTTTTTTGCATACTAGATTTAAATTATTATTTTGAACAAGCATACCGTGGAAAACATTTTAGCAGATTTAATGTTTTTGTTAGGTTCGAAACATGATCATCGAGAATGAGAACAGGCCTCATGGTTAAGACTCAACGGTTTCCCTTTCTTTCTCAAATGAGTATCGGATTTATTTTGGTTCTTCAGCAGAATATGATTAAACCATCCAAGAACCTTCAGAGGCCAGCATTTCCGGGATCTAGCGGAGCCTACAACCCGCTAACCCATCGACTTGTTTCTTGCAATCAAATACTTTATATAATGCAGAAGTTAAGGAGCACAATATGTGCTGGATATATCGGAGATAGGGAACCTATACTGAAATAAAATAATGCTCGGAATCCAGTTTTAGATCCATGAAAACAAATATATCATCGTTTGTTCCTCTAGAAAAGTCTTAGGCACATTACAATCCTTGCATGGTGGCATTAAAGCCTCGCTATAAATGCAATGAATAACCTGAAGTACTAGTTCCTCCCCTTCTTTCTGAATTCTTTTTTTTCCAAACTCTTAAGTACACAAGGGCCACCTAGCGGAACCCACAAAACTCTGTAGTTTACTCCTGAGATTAAAAAATTAGGTGAGGATGTGCTGTAAAGTCTCACATTCGCTATAAATTCAGTTTCTGAAAGTTGAACAAAGGGTTTTAACGTGCCTTTTCTCTCGCCGTAAAATGATAGCCAAATTTCCTAACTAATTTCAGGAAGGTATTCTTCTCAAGCAGATAAGCTCCCCAAGTTTTTTCACTAAGTGTCGGTGTAAAAGTGCTTTCTGGGGGTGAGAAAAGGATCTTTCGTAACAAAGAAACGTCTGCTAGAGTAAATCTAAACTTGCTTTACAACAAAATGTGAACACAATAGTTATGTGCCTTTTTTCATTAATAACGTCCTATAAATTTACTAACCGAATACAGTTGATGAGATCTGGGATTACTAAATGATATTAATCAATCCTTTAAAGCAATTTTGTTCCGTTAACTTCATTAATCAGTTTTGCCGCTGGGTGAAGTTACAAGACCTTGAAGGCTTATTTGCAAAGCCAGTCGCACAATGACATATTTAGCATGTATCTATCATTCAAATTAAAGTTGTCTTCATTGTATGGAAACGAAAATTGGTTTAAGATTTTTTTAAAATATATAACGAGTTAGAAATATACGCATTTTTTAGGGCTAATATAACGCATACAGAAAAAATATCGATAAATTACGATGCGAAGCACGTCTAATAACTTCCCCCTCCCTCCGAAAAAAAAAAGAAATTCAAGTAAAATTTTGTTTTATACAAAAAGGTTCACTGGTTTATTCAAATTTCATTTCTTCTTTACAATAACATTGTTCGTTTAAGACTTTCAAATCTTACTTGCCACGAAGAAAACAAAATACGCTCGAGTCTTGAAAGGTATCTCGTTTAGTGCACACAAATGAAAGAAGATTCTAAGCATATCTTAAAAAGCGAACTTTGGATTCCAGCACCTGACAGCTCGTCACGAAGAGGATACTTCCGACTTTGAGTCTTTGACTGCTTCAGGTATGTGCTTACAGGAAGCAAATAAAAGAGATATCTCAAAGCTGATTAGTGAAAATATTGCTTCTGCGAAGGAAACAAGAACAACAACAAAACATCTAATTTCAGCAACATGTCTCACAAACAACTGTAATAAACTGCATTTTATTTTTTATCATACAATAAAATTTATGCTTCCTTAGCTGTTTTTCTAAGAAACAAAGCCGTTTCGAAATTATTTAACACGTATTTTCAGATAAAATATTTCTCTACTACCACCAGCAAGAATGAGAAGAAAAGAGTGAGTGGAATAATTATAAACAACATTTTAGACCCCCAAAAAGTGAGATAGAATGAATGATTTATTGTGAAATGCAGATCGCAGAGTACATGAGTAGTTTTAAAAGAATATTTTATTCATGACATAGCATGTAGCTGAATTAAGAGCATATTATGGCCTGAGAATGCAAGCAAGCACGATGATATATTCATCGACTATAACTCTACACCTGATAAAGTACAAAAACGGAATAAGGTTACTATTATTTCCTCGAGATTTTATAATACTAATTAGGCATTTTCTCCCTCCTTCCAACATGCCTTCGTGGTGTAACGGTAGCACACTCGACGCGTATTCGAGAGGTCGAGGTTCGAGTTCCGGCGACAGCATTGCATATTTTTCACGTCTCCTGCTTCAAAATAACTTAATGACTCTACATCTTTCATACATTAATGACATTAAGCACATTTAATGGCTATTTATATGAAATAAGAAATTTAGAACCTAATCCACAAAGACACGAAAGCGAATAATTTTTTTTTGGTATAGTAATATATATATATAAACTAATTATATTAATATTTGTGTACATACACACTTTTGCAAAAAAATCGAAGCACCAAGAAGGACTTTTGCGATCGTGACGAAATTTGGTACGCAAAAACATCTTGATCGACCATGCAAATGATCAAAGTTTCAAGGCAAATGTACAGGAATTGCGATCATAGCGCACATTTCTAGGGCGTTTTTCGTAAAGTATAAAACCAGTAGCAGAGGCGGAAAATGTATCTTTTTTTGTTGCTGCCATTGTAATTACGTAAAGAAGCAACTAAAGATGACATTATGACGATATCGAACACCTTACAGGCAACTAAAAGATTTCGAACGTGGCCGCATTATAGGGTTGCGTGAAGCTGGGTGGTCATACCGAGCAATAGGCCGCCACCTGCAGCGTATAAACACTGCTGTGCAAAGATGTTAGCAGCAATAGTTGCTACAAGGAAATTGCCGACGAAATGAAGGCCAAGGAGCACAATGCAGGGCAAGATAGGATGACTGTTCGCCAGGTCCGAACCGCCCAACAGTATCATTGTCGACTATTCAACGCACTACAGCCACGTCTCTACCTCCCGTGGTACCGTCCACCATCTCACGATGCTTGTCTGAGGCGGGGTTACGCTCACAGAGGCCTTTAAGACGCTTGCCTTTGACCCCACAATATCGTCAGAGTCGTCTGGAGTGGTGCCGCAGCCGATCATCATGGCTGCCATCAGACTGGCATCCTATAGTGTTCAGCGATGAATCTCACTTCACCCTTGAAGCAGATGACCACCGTTTTCGTGTCTGGAGAGGACGGGGCCAGCGGTCCCAATCAGCCTTTGTTTTACAAAGGCATAAAGCTACAACCACTGTTGTGATGGTGCGGAGCGCTATTCCTTATGACAGCAGGTCATCTTTAGTCACCCTCCCTATATCTTTAACAGCTCAACGATATGTCTATACCATTCTGCGGCCGGCTGCATTACCCTTCATGGCACGTCCCCCTGGGGCCATTTTCCAATAAGATAATGCCAGGCCACATACCGCTTGCATATCTCTGGACTGTCTCCGTGCGGTTAATACTCTTCCTTGGCCAGCAAGGTCACCAGATCTTTCACCAATCGAGCATGTCTGGTAGGCCGCCAGATTCGGGCACTACAAAATATCGCATATCTGGAACGACAACTGATGAATGCCTGGCAGAATGTGTCGCAGGATGACATTAGGAACCTCTACCACTCTTTGCCTCGACGAATTCAAGCATGCATTGCCGCCAGAGGCGGTTCGACCAACTACTAATTTGAGCACTCAATGGGTGATTGTGAGCCGTGAACAGGTACTATGACCTTGATTTTTTAATCATTTTGCTATCTGTGTATAAGCTGTGTATAACATATTCAATTTCATCAAAACAACCACTTCCTTCATGGTGTTTCGATTTTTTTGCGAAAGAGTGTATATAAGTTAACTGTGTTAAGTACAAAATTTAATAAGGTTCTTGTTTGTATGCCCTGAATTAACATTCCAATAAATTAGGAATTAAATAAACGCTTTGATTTCACCGCAACCTTAATTTTGTTTCTGTCAATTCATCATTTATGTTACGCCTCGCAATTTATTAATGTCATGAATGTAAGTCAGGATGTTGTTCTCCTCTCTTTAATTAGAAAGCGGACGACGGTTTGAGCTGCAGTCACCTCTAATTTGGGATAGCAAGCAACTAAATGCTTAACGAAATATTGCTGTGAATTTGCAGACAATTTCAAGAGATTCAGGAACTACTGCCCTGCATTTATGGCGAAGAAAATGTGTTTCGTCCACCGGCTGCTCATGATTTTACTTTCCTACTTTTAAGTATTTCCAAAAAAAAATTTCCTCGCAGTTAAAAAGAAAGAGGAAGAAAACTAGCATATTAAGCCCACACTAAATTTTATTTATGTTTACAAGCATAAATAAAAATACAGAACATCAAAAAATTTTTTTAAATTTATAAAATAAGCTTTTACTTAAAACTCATAAAACGTTAATGAAAGCCACATAAATATTAAAAGGAGTAAAATTATTTATCATAACTTTAAGAAGTTACGATAAGCAGAACTTAAGATTAAAATATAAGAACATAAGATTAAAATATTCTCTTCACAAAATTCATCTAAAATTTTATTTAACGAACAATAAAAGCAAGGGGTGACCTAGATTATATAATGGCTTTTATTTTTGACAAATGACATTCAAATAGATTTCCAAGATTATTTAGGCATCCAAGCTTTTATTATCCATGATATAAAATTCAGGTGAATTTCATAAAGAAAATTATTTCGTCTCTTTTTCCCCATTAAATGATATGATAAATTATTTCACTCCTTTCAATTCATTAATCATTTTATGAGTTTTAAATAAAAGCTTATTTTATAAAAGCTTTATTTATTTTTCTTTTCTTCTATTTGTTCACAATTATATGCTATCAATAAAATTATTTAATTGAAAATCGTTTTTTTAGCTATGAATGATCACTCTTTTACATTCAACAATTCTGTTATTATTTACAACCTTGCAATAAAATACATAATTTTTGACTTTACATTCATATTTATGTACAAGTTCCGTGATAAAAAAAAAAGTTATCTTAGACGATGAACCCGCATTCCCGCCATTTGCGCAAAAACATTGTTATTATTACACTCCCTCCCCAGCCAACTTTGTTACCTATCTCATCTTTATAACAAATGTAATTTTATGCTAGAATTTTAATTTCCATAAAATAATGCAATATTCTTAGGAATAAAATAAATTGTTCCACAATAAAATTAAGAAAATCAGCTTTTAAAATGAAATGGTTTGAAAAATGTACACAAACTTACAAAAACAGAAAAATTCATTTTATAATTTATTTTTCCCATTTCTCACGGACTGTTTCATGGCATATAATTGTAAGCGCTAATCAATCCTTAAAATCAATAAATAATAATTTCAAAATGTAGCAATAAAAAAGGAGGAAGACATAGCATTTACATAATGCCAAAAAACTTCTATAGCAAGCTTGCAAACTTCTTGCTAGTAATTATTTTTAGCAAGGAGAATAAATAAATATTAGAGAAACAGTGTGATGTACAATGACATCATAATTTAAGTGAATCTTGTGATGCCCTACGAAGAACCAAAACTTTTCCTTCTGCTTAAGGCCACATGCAGCATATTTTTGCAAAAAAAGTACAAAAATCGCCTCATTAATATTTATTTATCAATACTAAAATACAAAGAACAATTTGTTTCATAATCTGTGAAAATTTCCAAAACTTTATAACAGATGTATTTCTAGATATTGAAATTTTAAAATAATGGACATCAAATAGTCAAAAAAATTGAACGATTTTCGAAAATTCTTCGCCAAAATAACTAAATTTATGTTCATTTAAAAGATTTTCCTTCCGCTCTTTTCAATGATGTAAGCAGTAACGTTCTAAGACTTTAGTTTTTCATTAAACGAAGCTATGTCCAAAAAATCGTTTGAATATATTAAATCTTTAAAAAATCTAAATCGACTTTTGAAAAAGTCGCTTCACCAAATTGCACTCTCATCAACAAATAGTGTGTATGCAAACGTCGAGCTCACTAGCTAGTTCATTATATTTATTTCGAATAGGAAACATAGTAATCAGCAATGCCCTCGCCGGGATTCGAACTCCGAATCTTATGATTACTAGCCACACGTGTTTTCAATTACACCAAGAAGACAAGCGTTAATGAAGGATAAAATACCTTACAAGCTTATTGGAGGAGTTAAAGCAACAAGAATCAGCGTAATATTCATAAATTTGCAGGACTAGTTTCGCAGGTTTAACTATGGAACCTTCTTCCTCAGCTAAATGACTGTCATTGTTTTTCTGATTATGCCAAAGTACAAAATAGCTATCTACCTAAAGGAAGGAATGTCTTTGGGGAAGACTTTTTTAATGACAAACCAAACACGGGAAAACCCACGAAAACGCCCATGAAACCAGCCCATTTGCAGGGATTCGAACTACCAGTTTTTAGAGCACTTATCCATTACACCAATGGAAGCCTACGACATTTTTCCAGAAGGCTGTTAGATATCAGTACTTTGACTGAGTGGTACTTAATTTTAAAATTGATATTTTTGACATGCATCTATCTCATTGCAGAAATGATGGTGTTAAATTGAAAGGGTCTATAAGAATTTATACTCGAAAGCCTAAATGCAAGGAATAGCTGTATGCAAACTGTTAATTGGCGCTCGGGACACACGTAAAGCTTGCATTAATACCAATCCGTTGTTTCGTTAGTCTTGCAAAACATCATGTTAAGTTGGCTTGAATTATCAGATTTTGAACGGGGCTATAGAAGGCCGGGGTTAGAGACAGTGCAACCAGTGAGGCCGGACCATACGGCAAAAAGGCCTAGCGCTGGTTTTGGTGATATAACATCCACTTTCAATGTAAAACTCATCATAAGCATATCTGTAGGGTTAGTACAGCGAAAATGAACGTTAATGAGATAAAAGAAAACTCACCAAAAGTAACACAGACAGATCACCTCACATGGCCTCGTGTACACATTAACAGAGTTCCAAAGAGCTGGAAAAAATTACCATTTAGTCACTGCTAACTACTTTAGGTGTAGCGCTGACTCTATAAGGCGATGGATCCGAGCTCTCAGACAAGGTACTTTGTAAGCTGAAGTGGCTCCATAATGCTTGCGTAGTGGATTTTTACGGCATGGTTAGGGAGGTTTGGTCTTACTAAACATATCATAAAAAGGGATTCCCTATATCACCTACTTGATGATCACTTGCAGCTTTTCGTGAACCTTAAAACCCTAAGAACGATGGGCTTTCCCAAAGATGGTAATGTTCCCCATCATTAGGCTACGGTTGTCCAAGACTGGTTTGAAAAGTATTCCGGAGACAGCTTTCGCCAGATATGAACGCACGTAAGTAATATAATATTCCCGAAATTTGACAGAAAAGGTCATTCGTGCACGAGATCCAGCACAGATAATAACCAAGTAATCACGGGTAATTAATTATACAGCTCACATGTCTCCAGGAGACTTCTCGCGAGTCCACGGCATGATGAGCAGCTGTCTTTCGCGAAGTCAGAGAGAGCCCTATACGATGCTACGACCCTTGGTATTTCGGTATAAATAATTATTGTTATTTGAAGATCCTACACCCTTAAAAAGTCCAATCAATATCACTCAAATAGCACTATAGACGTCTTTAAGCAATAAGCATTTATTACATTACGTTACTATCTTTACATAAAAATGTAACTAAATTCACATCAGTCGCGCCTAAACATTTGACATCTGTCAAGCGCGCTTTGTTTTAAAATTCGAACATAGCAAAGAAGGTTAGTACTGAAAATAACATAAGCTACCGACTTTTTTTTTTTTTTTAAATACAATGAGATGTTTAAAAAAAATTAAAGAACTAATATTGTTTCGTGGAATGATTTTTCTTCTAAAGGATTTATTTATAAAACAATATTTTGAAACTAACAGTAATTTATTAATGATGAAGGAAATCAATTTTTGATGGTTTTCCAAAAGCATTATTTTAAAAAATAAACATGGAATTCTGAACAAATTCCATAGAAAATTTCTACGCAATCTTTAACTGGAAAAGAAGTTTAACCCCTCCCCCCCACACACACACACAGAATGATGTCTGAGATACGAAAGTTATATATTATCAACTCGTAAATTTTACTTGATAAGAAAACAATCGTTTTTATCTCCGTTTTTCCTAATCTCATGTTTAAAACATTCGCTTAGCATTACTCCCTATTTGTAGTCATAAATAGACAGACATTGCGTCTGGAATCTGCTGCCCCAGTTTGTTTCCACGATCACATTTACGTCTTACGTTTTAAGTGACCTACCCGCGCTCTTAAATAAAAAGTAGTAAAATAACTAGCAGTAATAGCGATGGTGATGCTTATATATATAATATATATATATATATATATATATATTTTTTTTTTTTTTAAACCGTGAATGAGTTTTCGGGTTTGAGTTTCGAGGATTGCTACTTATATTTATCGTAATCCTCTCTATAATAATTATTCTTCGAATTCTGTTTTTGCTTTTTCGCTAGAAAAGGACTTTTATTAATAACTCACCTTTCTTATCATTCAGCTCAACGAGGGGCTTTCAAAGTTTAATTATCTGATGTGAGACAACAATGTTAATTGAAGGAACAAATGGCATATAAATGAGATACAGTGGAAAAGCAGATTTATTCAATCAGTCCCAATGCCATACTGTTTCACTCAAAGTGTCTCAGCTTTCTTATTATTCATCATTTACAAAAATAGTAATAATCAGGGGCAAACATTCAGAGATTAATTATCCCATATGCGGCAAAGATGCTCATTAAAGAGTTGAAGCAATAATTAAAATGCAAATATATTTAATTACCCCCATCTCGGTATCTTTTACATCTCCAAGTATCTCCTCTTTTTCCAAACCAAAGAAAGGGGGACAAGAAAGCTTTTAAAGATTAATTAACCTGTGCGTGGTAAAACACTTATCGAAGAACTGAGGGAATAAGTTGTACAAAAATTAGTAACTTATGATAAAAAGAAAATTTAGTCAATTATTCCAAACTCCGCACTTTTTTTTATCTCAAAGACAATAGAATCGCGTGACCTACAGTCGCCTTTTTTGGCACGCAAGTAGCTTCCCTTATTCTTTTTCATCTCTCTCAACCCCATCAGGCCCATACCTTGACACACACTCGAGAAAGTCAGATTTAGGCTTTCTACCGTATGTCATGGCACTGCTAATTGGAAGGGTAAATTGAAATGAAATCGCAAGCGAGAGCTCCGACCTGAATGAGATAAAAACACGCGCATAGAAAAAATACTCGTGGTTCAACAGTTGATCAAAATATAAATCCAAAATATAATGATTGTTTTAATTAAAAATAACATAATAGTATAGTTGAACAAAATGACTTCATTTCCATCTTCGTATTCTCAGACAAAAAATCTGCGAAAATTCAAATTACCGGAGTTTGTTTGTTGTTTTGAAAAATAAACACATGAACTCTTCTTTTAGAAAACTTCTTTTTAAAGTCTCTTCGCTGAAGAACTGCATATCAAACCTTTTCTTGCCAATGTGTCCGCTTAAGAACATTTAAAAATATAAAATCGGTTATTACATGATTTTTTTAAACTACTATTTCAGGCATTAACAAATTTATAAAGGTTTGTTTTAAAATAATTTTCATTTAAAATAATTTAATTGTTAATTAAAACAAAACATTATCATTTTATTATTTTTAGGTAAAAATAAAAGCCTAAAAGTTCAAACAGACTTTCATAATGCATCTGATTCCTTTGGAAATTCGTGATGTGGAAACCATACAGATTGAAAGGCATATTAAAAATTTAAATTCTCAGAAAGAAATTCAGTAACTGTGTAGTTACTCGGTTTCATTCTGAAGATTGTTCTTACGAATGCGCACTGCAAATGAATTCCTTAGCGAAAAGAATATGTGTGACCTAGCTTTAGGTGCTTCCCAATGCGTAAATGACAGTCACACCTTTCCCCAGGCTATTTGGAAATAAAGAGAAAATTTTTAAAAAGTCGCATTTTAGCTTTTAATTAAATTTGACGAATATTATATAATTTTATGTTCAGAAAGTTAGATTTAAGATATTTAATTGCAAATGAAATGAACACAGTAACATGCCGATGTTTGGTTTGGCTTATGTGATTACGGCAAAGCCTGGAGGGATAGCTGCCTAAGGGGAGGGATGCCTTCATGGAGGATTTTTTAAGTGAAACTAGCTCGCATACATGTTACACATGGGGGGGGAATCATGAAAACGCCCATGCAGCTAGCCAGTTCACGCGATTCGAAACTCGGACCGAACTTACCATTGTTCAGCAACTTTACCGCTCGGCCGCTGGTAAGCCAAAAGTAAAATATCAAAAAAAACCATTCAAAGCTTTATCTTTTTGAGTCATTTATTACCAAGAAGAATTTTCTCGTTTATTTCCTAAAAAGCTATCAAACCCCTTTAACTTTCATAATTATAATAAATTTTCTTTGAAAATTAGCAAGTGGCGAAGATTTCATATCAGAAATCAATTAATATTGCTTGAGATTTCATATCAGAAATCAATCAACATTGGCTTGAGATTTCATATCAGAAATCAATTAACATTGCTTGAAGCTGTTTTACTGTTAAGTGGAACACAGATTTATTTGCAATCGATAAACATAAAAGTAGCGAAATTCTTTTAAAATTATTTCTTATCAACTAAAAAAACACTTCGAAAAAGGAATGTGGATTTTATAACAGTTGACATTCATATTAAACTTACATATTACAGAAATATTATTACATATATTACAGAAAAGAGCTTTTAACCTAACAAATATTAATGCTCTCAAAACGAGAACTACTACGTTTTTGAACTAAAAACGAAAAACTGGAGAATATGAATTTTAGTGAACTAAAATGTTTCATTAACAAAAAGGTCATAAACAGAATACTGCATTTTAAAATATGTTTCTACTTAGAAGTTAACATCCTAAACTGATTGATATTTACACAATATTTCTTACATTTTATAAGCACAAATACCTTATTCCCCCATATTCTTCCCCCGCCCGACATTTACAGCATATCACCATTTTTTTTCCCTTTTTTGATAGCAGCATAAAAGGTAGGGAAAGATAGTAAAGCACAATCTGTACCTAATAAGAATGATACTGAAAGTAATAATTGCAGCTGATCTCTTTGAACTAGGAAAATGAATTTATGCAAAACATAATCACGAAATAAACTAAAGTAATCCATTACGAAAAAAAACAGAAACTAGTGAACCAGCTACTAGTGAAATTTCATGTTAGATTCGGTTTCGGTTTAGTTTAGTACGGAAAAGTGCACTAGGGCTATCCGCCTAAGGGGAGGAATGCCTTCGTAGAGGACTTTCTAAGGGAGACCCGTTCGCCTGGATTCGAAGCCAAGTCGTAACTGCCACTGTTCAGGGAATTTACAGCAGCTCGGCCGCTGGTGGGCCTCCTTTTAGATGCATACTTTCCCTATATTTTGGTAAAAATGAAAACTAAGTAACAACTAAAAAAAATAAATAAATAAATAAATAAATAAAGGGAAAAAACTGTAACTGATTTAAAATACTGCTGAATATCTAAAAAAAAGTCACAAAGCATCTAACAATTAAAAAAATCAAAAGGTGTGAGAATTTGGTAAACATTTTTAGTTTCATTACAGTTACCTACACTTTATCTAGAATTTCTTGAAAACTTTGAAAAATGGAAATTCGCATCAGCATATCTATAGATCAAAGCAGAGTTTAACACTAATTTTAAACGATTTTTGTGTTTCTTCAGTTGCGCACTTATGCTTATAGCTTTACTCCTATAAATTGTGATTATCTCTGGTAAAAAAAAAAAAAAAAATTCAGCATGACTTTTCAGTTTAATGGTTAGCTACTAGTGGCACTGATTTTTCAGTCACTCTAAAATTCATTCTATCTCTCTGCTTTCAAGCCTTCCTAAAATCATCCTCGATTCATAAAAGCTTATAAAATAATCAATTCTTATAAAACCAAAAACATTTTGTAGAGTAATCAGGTTATTTTGAAGCAGGAGACATGAAAAATGTGCAATGCCCTCGCCAGGACTCGAACCAATACCGTCTCAACGAACTATCTAGAAGGTGTTGCTCGAACCCTGCATCTCAGAATACACACACGTCGACTGTGCTTCCAGTTACACCACGGAGGCATGCGGAAAGGAAGGAGAACATATCTTGCATACTTATATTTTTAAAGAGAGATTGGGGATGAAGGGACCCATTCGCAAAATCTTGGTGGTGACGAATTATCGTCCACCACCTTTTAGTTCAGGCGCCACTTGTAGAGTTATTAGGTTATTTTTCCCAAAAACCTCGAGTCCGTGACAGGTAGGGAAAATTCATTTTTGAATATCTCCGCAAATATACGCAAAGTAATGGAACTTCTTGTTTTTAATTCAAAAACATATAATAAATCATAATGACAACATAGTACACTGAAAAAACATCAAATCACAATAGCAGCTTTGCTTCGAAATTCGTTAAGCATCTACGTAATTCCCATGAATAAAGATTATAGGCACGGTTTGGTCAGAGGGAAGAAGGAGATAGAATGTCACAAAAAATTTCTGAGCTATTAAATTAAAAATTAAATTACTGCTCAAAAGGATACAGGATAAAAGTATGGGGCCCCAAAAGCTTTAGCATGAAGCCTTTCTCGTTATAGCCCCAAAGTCTTGCTTGAGGCATACGTACAGGCCCGTTGCCCAAATGATTACACAGGAATTACATTTATTACAAATATGACGTGGAAGAATATTTTATAATATTTAAAAAGCTTTAGAATTCAAAATGCATGAAAATACTAACAGAGTTTCCGCGAAAGGATCAGAATTACAATTTCAGCGGAACTTGAAAATCTAAAAAGACCATCATGAATTTCTACAGGAAAAATAAGTTGAATTATAAAAGCAATTAATTTAGAAATCAGATGGCTAAATCACATTTAAAATCACTGAAGACTGAGTGCAAATTCAAATGCACAAAATACCATCACTAAGCCACATGCACAAATAAATGATGGACGTTGTTATTATGCAAACTAATAAACTCAATAAAAACTCTTTATAAGCTTGTGTAAACTCTACAGAGTAATAACATAAAAGCAGATATTATGTATTCGTGATTAATATAAAATATTTTATTATCTCCATATATTTTACATACTATGTTTCTCAATAAGCAAAGATTCCTTCCATCTTTATTTTACCGCGTGACCCAAAAGATTACACCTTCCGATTTGGGTAAAGATCAACAGCAAAGGTCTAAAATAGAGACCGCGAGATGAAACAAACATCGACGCTAATAGGTGACGATTGGTTATCTGAGGTGTTGTGGACCGGGGAAGCCCACTTCACACTCAGAGGCTCTGTCAACTCTTACAACTGCAGAATTTGGGCTACAGAATATCTTAGAACTGTCGTAAAAACCCCATTGCATAACGAGAAAGACACGGTGTGATGTGGATTTACCACATCATTCGTGATCAGACGTTTTTTCTTCAAGGAAATGCGCAATTCTGCTTTTCAAACTGGCAGTGACGGATACGAGGTACATCGATATATTACAGAATCGCATCATCCCTAAAATGGCTGAAAAACACCTGCTGGAAGGTACGATTTTTATGCAGAAGGGTGCTGCATCCCATACTGCTGCACATGTGAAAGACCTCTTGCACACATCGTCTGGTGAGGATCGTGCTGAGCCGCCACTTCCGTCATGCTTGGCCTCCCAGGTCCCCAGAGATCAGTCTGTGTGATCATTGGCTATGGAGTTACTTGAAATCGCAAGTCCTCCTGAAGTCGTCCGACCCAATTAGGGATGCAAAAAGACAATATCTGATGGCAGTTTCTCACCAGATCTACAGATAAGCTATACAGTGCTGTTCACAACATTGCCCCTCGACTACAGGTATTGTTGATGAATGACGGCCGACATGTTAAGCATTTATTACAAAGAATATTGTCTCTGCTAAAAATCAATTCTTATGCTAATTATTGTTTTTGTTATCATATGAAGCATATCTGTTGGCCATTTTTTTTTCACCTCTTTTTTTCCTGTGGTTTTAGGAAAAAAAAACTTGCTATTAGCAGGTGTGCCAATTTTTACCTCTCTACCTACATTACTCTGTGAATTATTGAACTTTCAAATGTTAATGGACTTTCGAGTCATCCGGTATTTCAATAAGCAGAATCTTGTAAATATCTATTGTGTTTTTGACATAAAAAAGCAAGAAAATCCTATTTCTCGTTTTTTCTATAAGCAATTTTTTTTCTGTAAGTACTTTTCTAATCCTGTTTAATTCTGTTTCTAGCAATTCTTTGATGCGGCTTTTCAGTTTGTATGGTAATTTCAATGCCGAATGCAGGTACTGTGTTGTGCTTTCTAATTCCCTAATATGCAAATTTACAGTCTTTAAATAAAAAATTTAAAAAAAGACAAGCTTTACATTAGAATCTATTATATATGTAGAAAGCTATCTGGGTGCAGAAGCGCTAAGAAGTTTAATTTTTTTATAAATACTACTGTTACACTTAAAGAACTTCGGACAAAATATTACAACAGATCTACTGTAACTCTTTTATGAAATTTAGGAGACAAAGAAAAGAGTTGCAATTGAGGAATGCAGCATGAAGACAAACATTTATAACCTCTATCACAGAATATATTCAGCACAGATCAAAATTAATAAAAGATGAATACCTGCACTAATGTGAAATTTTATATACACAATCACTGATGCTACCTACCCTAAAACTACACTCGTGGTCAAAATTAAAAGAATTTTCACATTTGGACGATTATTTCAAGAACCGATAGAGAGATTTAAATGAAATTTGGTATGGATATTTGTTGATGAAATACAAAAGCATATCTACAAAACGAATCATGGCAGACACGCACGATTTGCGTAAGGCTCGGCGACAAAGGAATCTCTAAAATAGAGACTGCGAGATGGAACAAATATTCAAGTTAATAGGCGCATGGTTCCCTCTAACAGTCATACAGCTCTCACAACGCACCTCATGCTGAAAATGAAACAGTTTATGAGTCTCTTTGGTAGTCTATCCCACTCCTGAAGCAACATTGTTTTCAGGCCATGGAGAGTTCTCGGAGGAGTAAGGGGAGTTGTAATTACTCTCCTAAGAGCATCCAAAACCAGCGTGTAGGTTAGAAGATCTGGCCGACCAATCTACCCGTTTAATATCTTCATTTTCTTGAAAATCATCCACCAGATTAGTATAATGTTGACGAGCGTTGTCGTTCATAAAAATAACTAAGGCCAATTGTTAGTGAAAAAAAGCTGTTCAGCTATATAGAGAAGATCATACCCCACGTTATTTCCATTTTTCTTTCGACCTTGCAACCTCTCCTTTAAACCTTGCTGCGCCGGAGAGCCTTACGCAAGATCATGCATGTGCACCATGATTGTCATCATCAAGTAAATAGACGCCTGAGTAAACATATAATTTTTCAAATAACACGCAAAATGCATTTCATCTAATCAATCTTTAGTTTCAAAAAAAAAAAAAAAAAAAAAAAAAAAAAACAACTGCAATTACAATCCTTTCAAAACTAATTTTTCTTAATGGTTATCAGTTGCAATTTTGGACATATTCATGAGGATTTATTTGAATACCTGAGTTAAAATATAAGAAAACAATTTCTTGGAAAGTTTTTTTTTAGAGAATTCGAAAGTAATTACAAATTATACTAATAACTTTTCTTTCCTTTTACTAACTTTCCTTCGTAGTTTAATTCGTAAGATTTCTCGAGCATACAGAATTCTAAATTACTTGCTCTTTTCGCCTATTTCTTTAAATATTATTAAATATCTTGCTCTTCGGAGTTAAAAATACTATTTCATACAACAAATATCGTAGGCTTTCCTTTAGTTCAACTATCGTTATTATTCAAATTTTTGTTATCTTTCCTGAACTTCTCAACTTCCCCTCCCCTTTAATTAAGAGCGTGTTTTTGCTAGCCAGTGCAAGTTTCGTTTCTGACCTTGCTGTTACGCTGATACGCCTTTCGGCTATTTGAATGATTATCACGCCTGTTAGGTTTGTCGAGTCAACCTAGCTAGCCGTAATTTAAAAGTGCTAATCCAGCACTATTCTTTTGAGATTTGAATTGGTCTGTGTTACAAATTCTGAACTTTCATTTAATTTCCACTGAACGTTGTCGGTGTTATTGTAAAGTACGGGCCTTTTTCTGCTTCTAGTTGAAAATAATGAAGGGTTATTTTCACCCTTCTTCTGTGATGGTATTATTTCACGCCTATGCGAGAAGTCGCCAGGTTTATTAATAGGATCTAGATTAGTTTATATGGACAAGGAGAGCTAGATCCTATAAGATTAATATGTATACCAGTTTTTGGATTGTCATGGAGAACCAAACTAAGTAGCAGAGTGAAAGGGCAACAGGCTACAAACAAGAAAACATTCTGTCACAAAAAACATTTCAAGAGTGTTAAAAAAAAATCCTGCAAAACAAATGGAAGGCATGTAAGATTTTGAAATGAAATATCAATTTTTGTTCGCAGGTTTGCTGCACTTTCCCTTCTAAACTATGTTCAAGAAGAAAGTTAGTTTAGGTAGCGTTTAAGAAAAATGTTAGTTTAGGTAGCGTTCAAGAAGAATGTTAGTTTAAATAGCATTCAATAGGATGTAGTTTGTGTCAAGATATAACTGAATGGCTCTATCCCAGTTGTAAATGACAGCATAAAATACGGCTCAAAATTTACACCCATAAGTTAAAATTCTCGATGGACGGTAGCTTAACATAAGATTTAAAAATAATTTCTCTGCAACATGGGGAAATTCCAACAAGACAAGAACACAAGATTTATTGATATATTTATTGATTTATTGATCTAACATAAGGAACATCATTTGGAATCAATAGGAATAAAGCCACAATCCCATTGCCAAAGTATTTCATACAAAATTCGAAACTAATTTGCGAACGTTAAGTTAGGTTAATTGATTAAGGAAAAGCGACTCAAGAGCTACAAGCCTATGGGAAGGATTACCTTCGTGAAGGACTTGTTAAGGGAAACTGGCTCGTATCTACGTTAAACATGGAAAAAGGCCACAAAATCCAACCATGCACCCAGCCCGTTCGCCGGGATTCGAAACCAATTCGAACTACTAGTGTTCAGAGACTTTAAAGGCTTTACGCTGGTGGGTCTCTTTGCGAATGAAACCGACATAGACAGTATTTGCCATAATTTACTTCTGAATAAATTCATATGGTGCTTGAAGGTTTTTCAGATTTAAGATTGGATTATATTAAGTTTTATAACTTACTTCGCAAATCTTATTTATAAAACTTGAAGGCAAAGAATTTTATTACGGTACCATCTATAAAAGAAAAATCAATTCTCATTCTCCATTAACACTGCAAGAAATTTTTCTACGGACTATTTGAAAGATTATTAAGATTGTGAGATTGTCACAAAAAATGTCCTTCAATTTTTAAAAATTTTATTTACGAATAATCTGACTCTAGATCGATTTAATTGAAGCACGAAATTTGAAGTTTTCCATGATTTGCACATCTCTGGCAACATTCTAAAATTCCTTGATTTACAAATGATGTAATAAATGTAAAAATACTAAACTGGGAATGGTAATATGAAGTAGTTCAAGTAATATATTATCTTATCTTAAATGTTTCAAGGAAAAAAAAAGATTTAAAAAAAAAATTCGTGAAAAAAAGAAGTCATGGTTCGGTCAGTTTCATATTATTTTTATTATATACATTATTATAACCAAAACTTGAAGTTTGGCCAGCTAATGTGGCTCAGTAATGCCACAATTTATTGTTACTTTGGGGTTCGGTCGAGAGAAACTCGATAAAGAAATTATCTTAGTCCAGTTCCTCTCGACCGAACCCCACACAATATCTCTTGCTTTAGACTTTTAACGATTTTTTAAGAAATTTACGTTTTTGGCTAGTGGAATACAATATTTGCTACTTAATGATACTCTTGTTAAAAGCTACATTATATTATTAGTACTCTAAGTATTTATCAAATCAGAAATTTCTATGAATATATATATATATATAATAATTTATTTACTAAAAAATATTGATTGTATTATCTCCTAATATAAATTTAGTAGCAGTATCAAAAAAGAGGGAACCCATATGCAGGAAGTTTAATTCCGAAAATTGTGTTTTAAACTAACTTGGATGTAAATTATGAAAAAAACGTTCTACGGGGACTTGAATTTAAATCATGAATAACAAAATTTCAATCTTTGAAAAAGAAATTAATAATTAAAAACAAGTAATTATCGCTATTGATCGGAAATTAGTTAACTTTTCAAGGGGAACAACCAACTTCCGTTCAATGAACAATAATTAATCAAAATTGAAATATATATAATAAGAAAGTAAAATGTGAATTGTACGTGAAGATATAATTTGAAATGTGAAATGTACACGAAGATATTGATTAAATTTTTCAATTTTATTTTATTTGTCTTTGCAAAGATAGCATTGTCATATTTTTCAATTTTTTCATTTTTATTTCAATTACTTTGAGTTCTATTTCCTAATTCCAATTAAGATTACTACTGTTTATTTTTATAAAAATAGTCTTGAATTAATAATGCATAAAAGCGAAGATGTCGGAGGAAATTTAATCAAGTATCTTGTAAATTTTACTCCATAAATTGCTTTTCACTCAAAATTTATAAAGAATCTTGTATTCATTCAGAATGAGTTCTTTGGTACTCTACTGTGGTTATAAATCCCATCACTTCACGGAACTACTATTTTGACCTAACTTAATTTGCCAGTTTGGCATCATCATTCTTGAGTAAAAGACGAAACACCTTCGCATTTATTAATTATTGTTCATTGAACGGGAGTCAATTTGTTCCCCTTGAAAAGTCAACTAATTTCCAATCAACAGCGATACTTACTTTTTTTTAATTATTAATTTCTTTTTCAAAGATTGAAATTTTGTTAATCGTGATTTAAACTCAAATCCCCATAAAACGTTTTTTTTCATAATTTACATCCAAGTTACTTTAAAACACAATTTTCGGAATTAAACCTCCTACATATGGGTTACCTCTTTTTTTATACGTCTATTAAATTTATATTAGGAGATAATATAATCAATATTTCTTTAGTAAATAAATTATTATTATGCTTTGCAGCTATTGCGCAAGTATTAGAAAAACTTGTTTTCGAACTAAGTGAATTTTAGATCATTCAACATATATATATATATAAATCCTATATATATATACATATATTTGATTAGCTTTTTTCGAAGCTGAAAATTAATAATCAAAAAGCCCGACTGACTGACCGATGAGTATTAATAGTCCGTGATGAATATAGTTTCCAGTAATTTTTATCCAAGGCTGCAAAAGTTATCAGAATCGAAAGGCCAGCAAGTGTCAAGTTGTAGTAAGGACTAAAGAAGCATATAAGTAATTACATACAAACATATGTATTTTTTCTTAAATGTCGAAGAAAATTTAATCCAGCAAAAAAAAAAAAAAAAAAAAAAAAAAAAAAAAAAAAAAAAAAAGAATTTGTTGTTATATATTCTAAGGTTTTCTTCAACGTGGAAAGTTTTCATAATTTGTTCAAGTAAGTTATTTAGTAGTTAATTCAACATATTAAAACTCTCTGAAATAAATGTCAGTATGAAAATTTAATATTTAGCTTGCAGGGCTCTGGGCTATGTCTAGAAGTTTAACCCAATGTTCCTTAGTAGACTGACAAGCGAGTTATCGCTCCAGCTGGAATTCAAAAGACAACATCTTATGAAGTTTAAAATAACCTTTTAATTTAACTCATAAAATTGAGAGAAGACATTACTTGGGTTGCAGACGAAACTCCACTACTTGTGGGTATTTAAAATAAAATAAGATCAAGTTAAGCTCAAGTACCGTAGAATGAGACTACACATAAAATAATTTACTAAAGCTGGCTCAAGTGGTTAACGACGCGCTTTTAACGTCGGCTAGCAAGGTGGTTAAAGCTGGATTAAACTTTGCCACAGCTGACGATATTACGTAAACGCAAGCGAGGTTGCCAGAATTTCTAACTGTAAAACATTCGAACTTTTAAATACTTAACAACTAATTTGCACTCTGGTGAGAACTACAGAAAGAAGTTGTGGTAAAGTTTCAAATCATAATGACTGATTAATTAACGTAAAATTCTACAAGCTGCCAGTGCGTTTGAATTACAAAATGTAATTAACAGAAATTTCTTGCAGGTACAAACCTTTATATCTCAGATTGAAAATAAACATAAATTTGAGTTTTTTTCCCTTTTGTGTTATTATTATTATTATTGTTTATGTATGTTTTGATAAATATTTAGTAAATGACTGTGTATCTAGAGAAAATAGAAAAGAAGGAGAAAATATAAGTTTGAGAAATGTAGAGTTAGTATACAGAAAAACATTGTAGAAAATACAATTTAACATTATTGAAATAAATTTTCAGTTAAACCCTATTTGATTATTCGAGTTAAACCCTATTTTACCCTAAATTTTAAGAGTAAAATTTCCAAACAAATTATAAACTTACATGCAACATACATTATGTGTATATACAAACTTTTATTTTGTTTAAAAAAATTCTGGCTCATCAACTGCTTTCACATCGTACATTCGGCCTACATGCGGTTTGAGACTACTGCTCTAGAGCACATTTTCCAACCCTGCAGTTTAATTCCGATTCGCTGAAATGGGTCGTTGTTAGCGGCTCCTACACTGGGAAAATAATTTTATGGGCACTCCTGAAGTCTAGTTTATTGTCATACCATTAATTTCACAAATATATTTTTTTATAAAATGAAATTTACATTTTATTTCAAATCTTGATTAATTTTGATTGATTTCATTCTGCTAAATACATACTAAAAAATCAAATATATTTGTTTAATAAAAATTAATTTGCATTATGTACAAAAATGGGTAGTATTATATTATCTTTCAAATTTTGCTTTAGTATATTTACCATTTGATTTACTGTATTATCTTATGTCTTAGATTTTGCCTCCGTCTTCTGTTATTTAATTATTATAAACTGTTGTAAAATTAAATGTTGTAAAGTGAGTTTAAAATGTTGTTAAGTGAGTCATATATAATAATATGAATTAATCATAGTAATTCATAAACTTCTCTTTTCTTGTTTACTAAAAGCAAATTTTATTATTTTAGGTTTAATTATCTACATAATTGTATGCAAAAATGTGCTCATGCATTTGAGCGAAAATAAAAACTGTACTGGATTAGATGACTTATGCTTGCCAATATAACAGCAGGGAAGGATTTTCTTGCAGAATTTAAAAATTAATTTTTTCAAATACGATTTTAAAACGTAAAACAGAGAGAAATGTAATAATTAGAGATCGCTTAAAAGAAATAAATTCATTTTTAAGTAAAATGTAAGGTGAGCAAAGAAAATCCGTGATTAGGAAGCTTAACATAATATTTTTTCAAAAAAAGTAAAAAAAAAAAAAAAAAAAAAAAAAAAAAAAATTTTTCAGAACATCAAGATTTTATAAATTTAAAACGCACTTTGGCGTTTCACTGTAATTCTAAGCATAAAGAAATCAGTGATGCATTTTAAATGTTCATAAATAGAAATCTATAATAAATTAATTATAATATAATCTATAAATCTAAATCTATAAGTTCAAATGTATTTCAGAGCTCCGGTGTCTGATTTAAATCTACCTTTCAAAATTCAGTTTATTAATGCGCGAAAAATAATTACAAAAATTAGCAGCTAAAATACATAGTTTTATTTTCTAAATATTTTGCTTGTTCTAAATTATGCAGAACTCTGTATTATTAAAACATTTCTTCAAAATAAATTACGCAAATTATTAAAGTAATTATTTCCGATAAATTATTATTTATTTACAAAAATGCAGAACTCTACATTATTAAAGATAAGAAAATGAGTTTATCATTATGACGGTAATTATTTGTTTCATCCACTTTTTTTGGAATGTTATGTACTTATATTCCTATGTTCAAAACGTTTCCAATTAACCTCATGCATTAACGCTCAGGTATATATCACCGTGTTATAAAACTATACACAAGTGCATTCGAATAAAGATGCAAATCAGAACCATAATAACATTTTTAAACTGATGCAAGAATATGATTATAACAAGAATGAAAATGGGAAACCGTCAGATTTGCGTTAGCGAGGTATACAATAAAAACATCAGCAACAGCCTCAATTTAAAATGAAATATAAGCTGAATTTATATCACCTTTTTTTAACTTATTACTGGTGCTATATTATTTGCAAATATCAGCGCAACAAAGGTAGAAAGTTCCTGTTTATGAAAAATGGTAATAACTAAATTTAATTGAATTAATTTTATTAAAAATAAGAAATTTCTATTTATTTTGATAATTAAACGCCATCTTAAATAAAAATGCAGATACTGAATTTAATGAAAAATTGTGAGCACAAATATCATACTTAAATAAAATTATGAAACAGAAGCACATTCTTTAAAAACAATATCTAAATAACTTAAGTAGTGAAATAATATACACTTTTTTTCTTTCTCTTAATAAAAAATGCAGAAACTTCCAGACTTATTATGATCACTACATAAGTAATGAATTGTTCAGGAAATCATTACAAAACAAAAAATTAAATTATTAAATAAAACAAAAAATGATACACAGAAGAATCTAGATAAGTTAGAAATGTAAGATGTTAACTCATATTGTATACTTAGAATACGTACTAATTTTGGAAACCACACATTTTTATTAAGTATCACATGCAATATCTGCGGCATATAGAGAAAAATACCAGGAACTTATAAATAAATTTCCGATACTCTATTTCAGAAATATTCATTGGATCTCGTGTACAACGTTTCGTTTACCTGCTAAGCAATTAAGTTCAATTATAATAAAACATTTGAAAGATATAAATAAAAATCAAATAACTTACACTATCCTCTAAAAACACATTTTTCTGCATTATCCCGTTTCGCAATCTGACTATGAATACCGATTCTTTCAGCACTAATACTATCCAGTTCCTCACAGCACTGTCTACCAAACCAAGCCGAGTTTCATTGTCTAACTTTAACAACTTTAAACTGAGCATGAGTTACCTTCACCTTTGAAGCAACGTAGTAAGCAAGCAACTGACGAAAACTTTTTTCCTTTCTCAAGGAGAGAATGTGTACCCAACACAAAGCCCGGTGCCAGAAAATGCCGAGCTAAAGTCGGAGTCCACTAATTATTGGTGCGCTGCAGCTGACAATGGAACGGGTTGCGACCAAGCGCAACCCCCTCTAAGGTTCCTAAACCCCAAGCATGGCAAAATGAGGGCGCTACAAAAACTGCATATATAATAAAATGTCGATTGTCAATATGCATCGATCTTCGATAATATCACGCTCGGAAGATAATTCGGAATTACTCCCATTCGAGATTTGGATAAAATCTTCAGCGAAACAAAAGGTTAACCAATGCAAAGTACAAAGCAGAGATCTGCACAGTTTCATCGAGATATACATTCATATCATAACGTTAAAAGTGCTTTTTAGAAGCGATCCGAACAATGCTTAGTTCACTACAAGTTCAGCACTTTATCCTGGGCACTGAAATTGACATCGATCCAAATGATAAAAATATCTCTTAACTGAGACACAGGCAGCTAACAACGGACAGCAGACTAGTGTCGCTATTTTTCCGAGAATCTCGAGCCTGTTATTTTTAGTGTACAATATATTAGAGATGAATAGTTAATCAAATTTACACTTTTTGTGATCACAATTGAGAAATGACAAACAAATAAGCCGCTACTATAAACTTCAACATTCTACTCCTCTGCCGCCATCTGTTGGTAAATCTGGAACAGCTCTTCACGTAAAAGGACAGCCAAATGAAAGAGCGAAAAGAAAGAGCACAGAACTCAGATTAAATCAACTAACATTGACGAAAAAGGTGGGAATTTCTTCATTATAGGTGAGAAAAATATTTTCTGATTTAATCAAGAGTAAAATAATATGATGCGAATAGCTTATAATACATAGTCAGTATTACAAAAATAATTAAAAGTGTTGACTGAGACCGGTATAATAACGAGCACCTGGCAATATTAATAAAATAATTTTTAATATCTATTTGGCATAGAGAATTTAATACAGACCTAATGAAGAATTACTTTTAAACGATATGCTTTTCACTACGCCGCATAAAAAACAAAGATTTAAAGTTTAGGGGGGCGGAAGTTAAATATAAAAACATCCATCCAAATCAAAAGCACATATATATTACAAATTTAAGTGCTATAAAATAGAAAAAGTCATATTCTAGCTGATAATTCGAAAAACGTCTTTAATAAAATTCAATAAACGGGAAATATAAAATTAATAGAAAGCAGAGAATAAATATGCTAAAAAGGATACGATTAGCTTATTGATATGCGATCACTGGGAAGGTTATTAAAAAAATTGGGATTAAAAAAATCTCTAATAATAGCCCTAGTTCAGGACTAGAGGTTGGGAGGATGTATAGTGTCTTCTTAAGCTAAAAATTATTTTATTTAGAAAATGAAATAAATTTATATTTTTCCCATTGCTCAGTCATCTGAATTTCCATGTGACAGCTATGTTCAGAAGTGGTAAGAAGAAACAATTAGACTCACTTTTAATAACCTAAAAAGCAGTAATAGTCCCTTGAAAAGTACACAAAGAGTAAATTACCCATTAAAAATTAAAAAGCTGCAGTCTTAACGAAATTTAAGAGTAAAAGAAACGAAGTAATTTTTTTTCTCTGTATCGCATATGAACCACTTCAGTAAACGACGTTAATTCTGCAATATGTCATTTAGAAGTGGAAAGTACTTTAGCTGTTTCTATTCCTTACATTTCCTAAATTACGCATTTTTACTAGCACATTCTGAGACAAATGAACATTTTACCGAGTTAAAGTTACATTGTAAAAAAAAAAAAAAAAAAAAAAAAAAAAAAAAAAAAGAGCCCACCATTAGGCGAATGGATAAGGTCATTAATCACTGGAAGTTCGTCTTCGATTTAGTTGTCGGCCGAACGGAAATGCTTCTTATAGTCTCCGAGACTTTTCCTCCACATGCACTCGCAAGCCAGTTCTCTCAGGAAGTTCTCCATGAAGGCATTCCTCTCAAGGTTGATAAATCGTGACCCAATAAATTACTTACTGATTAATCAATCATTAATAAAAAATTGATATAATCTACTAATAAAAAAAGTTAGCCTTTTTTTTTTCATCGTTGGCTGCACAACTGTTCTGTTGGTCGTGCAAAGAAGTCTAAATTCTAGTGGATGGCGTCCATCTAGATCCTCCCGCTTATGAGAATATGCCGCGAAAGGAGGGCTAGCGAAAGTGCTACGTTTTCAGTGATGTCGCTGTCACATAAATAAAGTTAGGTTAAAGGAAAATGCGAAGAAGGCATACTTGAATTATTTTAGTAAGCGGCTTACAGCCATAACTCATAACTAATATGACTTTGGAAACGTAAAGAAGAAAAAAAATAAAATTAAAATAAAGAATAAAAATAACATACATATGAAAGAGTCTTAAGGTTTTCAAAGCCGAGAAACGTGAAAAAATCAACTTTGTCCTCAACGAATTTTGATTATAATCAAGGATTTTTCAATTATAAGCTAAACGGGTATGCTAAATCACTAACCACAACAGTACGAATGGGGGGAGAAGCAATAATTCCTCATACATATGATAAGATGCAACAAAATAAATGCATACTCAATATTATAATATCTATCACTTTAACATAATTATGTTATGTTATACAATTTACATTGCAATTTTATACAAGCAATTCCATATCAGACTACTATACAGTCGAACACTCGGCATTGTAAAAAAATCCACAAAAACCTACACAAACATCATTAGCGTGCAGTTCAATACACTGAACTGAATCAACTATACCGTACCACGCTAGAAATGTACACTCTATTAAAATACGATTCACAAACCCGAAGCATGTATGCAATATCATAATATTCACGGTGTCAGCATTAACAGTGCAATACCCGCGTTAAAGAATCGTACACTGTTTTCACAAATTACAAAATTATTTAAAGGAAAATAGGTACAAGATACAATAAAATTTAATCTTAAGTATGGACATTACGTGCATACAAAAATTTCCTTTAAAGAAGACTTTGAAAGATGATCTCTGATGGTTTTGTATATATTGTTCTATGCGTTTAAATGCATGGCTAATTTTAGGCGGAATTTGAGCTGATGCATGACAGTTAGTCAATGGTTTTCTCAAGTTAAATAAATAATGGGCTGTGTCATCGACTCTCCACAATGACACTGTCCAATCTGAAACAGAGGCGGCAAAGACAGTTGACACATCGGCAATGACCAGTTAGATACTGCAAAAAAGCGGCTCTTCCTTCGGTGAGAATGTTAGAATACTCAGGAAAAATACCATGCTAGTGAATTCCGTATTTCAGCAACATGCTCTTTCTGCCTGTGTTAGAAATTCCGTGTCAGTTTTTAAATGCGATCCTGGGGCCAGAAAGTTTGCTACACTGTGTTCTGTGACTACACGTCTGGTAATGGAGTCTGTCTCCTCTTTTCCTACCTTTTCTTTGTGAGTGGGAATTAAAAAGCTAGCCTGCACACCATTACACATTGTAATTGGATTATAAAAATGTTCCACTGAAAACTCCGGAGGATGCATTAGCCGAGCAGCGGGCCGAGTGGCTGAAGTCGCGAAAAAGTAGCAGTCCTTCTCGAGTTCCATATCCTGCAGTTAAAGGCTGTTGGTTGCATTTAACGTTTTTCTTCGTGTATAACATAAAACAGGCCAGCAGTCCCTTCGATAGTTGGATTAACTATCGAATTAACAGTCCCTTTGATAGTTGGATGATACTTGGAATTATGACCAGTCCCTTAGACAATTTTCCGTTAATGTTCAATAGCACAACCTCGATTTACTATAATAAAATAATCCTAATCTTATCAGATGGCTGCTTCAAATACAAAATTTCGGAAATAACAGCTAAAAAACTAAATTGAAATCTTCGCATTAGACATCTCAATTAAAATTTGAGTAATCTTTTCAGTGGCCGAGTAATACGACCACTGAACACCGTAACTTTAATCCGCCTTCGTAATCCAGCGAATGGGTTGGCTGCATGGACTTTTCATGACCTGCACGTATGTAAAGGTGAATAAAAACTAGTTTCCCTTAAAACGCCCTTCATGAAAGCGTCCCTTACCTTAGGCAGACAGCTCTCGACTAATGCCGCAAACAATTAAAGAAACAACACTTTGCAACCTGTTTAAAAAATCTTTACATCTGAAATGTGAATTACGAGGCATGTTTTTAAGTACTATTTTGATAGTGCATAAACACAAAGACAATTTCTTTATTAATTTTATTTTTACATGAAAGCCTGGTTCTTATTCAACTTTTGAACATAATTTTCATCTACATTAGGGCGCTTATCGTATCATACGATCCGCTTCTGAATTTCATTTTCTTAGAAATCTGCCGCCTGATTTGGTAACCATTTTTGGTGCCCAGTATTAGCACAGCTTTCGATAATTAAAGCGTTGTGTCATACTTTTATACAGAACACTTCATAAAACGTGAGGAAACTTGATTAGACAATGATGAAATCGTAAACTGTCTCTTTTCTCAAAATTTTCGTCAACTTTTTCGTTAATGATGGACGATCGCCCACTTCGTCTCTCATTAACAAGTTTTACGATTTTATCATTATCGACGGAGTTTTCTCTAGTTTCATGAAGGATTCTGAATGAAACTGTAACAGAATGCTTAAATTACGGAAGGTTGTGTTCACGTTAGGTGTCAAAAATGGTTATTAAATCAGACGTCAAAATTTCAAGAAAGATGGTATTCAAAAGCTGGGTATACAACATGATAAGCGCATTAATGTAAGTGGAAATAATATTGAGTAGATTAAGACTAAGATGTAAAAATAAAATTACTTAAAAAAATTTCCCTAACGTTTGTATAATATGAAAACAGTACTACTTAAAAAGCATGCCTCATATAATTTAATATAAGAAAAACTAAGACTAAAAAACAAGAATATTAAAAAATAAGAAGCCTGTTCCCTAGTCATATTAGCATATTTTAATTTAAAATCGTTTAAAAACGCGATCGTATAAGAGACGTTTAAAAGAAACCGTATTAGCTTTATGCAAAACAAAGAATCGAAAACTACCACAATTTCTTTACTAAATGCAAAGTTCTGTTTTCTTGATTTATTTTTGTTTAATAACTGTTATTCTTTCATTCACTTTTTCATAGTTCTCAATTCACGATGACAGCTGATGCCTGAAAAAAGTTTTAGCGATAGAATTCAATTTCTCAGCCACTCCCTTTCGATATCGAAAGTTACGAAGAAACTATACAGCAGAAAACGAGAAAAGGGAAGGAACCATTTCATGTAAAAAATTCCTCCAACAAAAATTATGACCGCTTTATTAAGAAGTTTGTATCTCAAACTATAAATCCAAGTGAACGTATTGTTTGAGTTATTCATTTCTTAGAAAGGAACATTCATGAAAAAAGGATAGGAGAAAAATATTACACGAAGAACTTCTGATACATGTTTCCCGTTACAATTTCCATAGGAAATTCTTTTAGCAAGTAAAAGTAAAACTGTTAAACAAAAGCATGCATGACAATGCAAATGTATATGCCATTTAAACAGTGACTGATTCTCTTCTGTTTTTTTTTTTTTTTTTTTTTTTTTTCATTACGCTTTGACGCTAACGTCAAATCACTGTTTAATAAGCATCAGCTGGTGTTGATCCATCGCTTTGTTGTGAATCAAATATTATTTTAAAAGTGTGCAGAGCATACGATCAGAATGGGCACGTTTCACACAACTTGTTTGCCAGAATTTTCCCTATTACGGAAGATACAGAAGCTATAGAAAAGAACTATAAAATTTATTTCAATAATCACGCTCCATACTGAATTACTGTTATTATAAATGCGATTATGGGTATTATAAATTGACAACATGCCCCAGACTATGTGAGACAGTCCTGTATTTCAATGCAGTGTCCCGCTTCAGGATATGTAAGGAAACTGTTCTTCATTCTGTAAATATTTCAAATTTTGTAAATATTTTTACAAATTTTGTAAATATTTATACCTGAATTTTGTTGCTTTCACTCCATATAATCATAAAGACGTTTTTTGTGGAATTCGAAATACATTCCATAATTAAATGAACATAAAATACTCTTATGCTACACTGATGATTCTTGTTTTCGCTATATTTAATCGAAGTCTTTTATTTAGTTTCTTATTGCGATGATAATCTGATTTTTGCCTTAATTTATGAAAGCCAGGAAAGAAATGTATCCAACTTTAAGTTAATGAAAATATAATTCGAAAGTACTTCTATGTAACTAGGAATATATCTCGAGTTTGTTTTGCATATAACTTCTTTCCTCTACCTCCTTTTCAAGAAGCTTGTATTCCCTTTCTGTGAAGTTTATATCTCAAACAAAAATTCACTTGAATATCACACGGCGGCCTCCTTCAGTGTCAGTGATTAGTTGAGACCCGTTGGATACACGTTTATTTTATTGTGATTTGAATTCAGTTGATGGGTCAAAAACATCACACTAATGAATCAATCACTGGCTGCTCCAGATGCTGATATTAGTATTACTAATACTTCTGAAGGCTTCCGTTGTAGAGTCATTAGGTTTCGTTTTAAAGCAGAAGAGCTGGAAAATGTGCAATGCCCTCGCCGGGACTCGAACCTGGACCTCTCAAATGCGCGCCAAGTGTGCTACCGTTACACCACGAAGGAATGCTGGAAGGAGGGATAAAATACCTCATATACTTCCCCTTTTAGAGGGCGATTGTGGATAATTGGACCCAATTGGCAAATCGTCGAATCATTGTCCACCACCTTTTAGTTCGGACGCCACTTTATAGTCATTAGATTTTTTTGAATCAGGAGACGTAAAAAATGAGCAATGCCCTCGCCCGACCCGAACCTGGACCGCTCGAATACGTGTCGAGTGTACCACCGTTTCACCACAAAGGCTTGCAGGAAGGACGGAGAAAATACATTATACCGTAACTAACGAACAACGAAGTGCTTAGTTTCGCAATCAGAAAGCATTATGGATAGTAACAACTAGACAGCATATTATTTTTTAACTCTGTAAATGCACCGTAATCATTTATTCTTATATACTAGAATTGATATTTTGACTTGTTTGCTGAAATTTGCTCATTTAGTTCCAACAACATACTTAGTCGCTCAATTTCGCCCTTCCCCCCCCCCCCACACACTAATACCTACAACTGGAATATTGAGAGAGGAAATTTACGCGTAGTCTACTATTTTTTAGGGAGGAGGCAAAGGAAGAATTTTAGTGGTGCAAAGCGTATACCATATACTAACATTGCTGTTAGTTCTTGGAGCCGCTCAGACGGTACAGTGGCTTATAACGCTGACTGCCGTAACGTTGGGCCCGAGTTCGAATAGCGAAGAAGGCATGGATGTTTGTAAGAGTACATCGTTTGAGTGGCAACGGATCACTCAAAACACGCAGGAAGCCGAATGTAATCTCGAGTCTTCGGTGGTAGGGGGAGACCCTTTCTCTGATTAGGTGACGAAGTCACGGATGCAGGTTCCTGGGCATCGCCCTTCCCAGTGCATAGCGCTTAGAAGGAAATAAGCACAACTTTGATAAGCATAGCATTTCGTGAAACTAGCATAATATTGAAGAAGAGTCCATTGCAAGGTTACCGTGAAAAGTACTTCATTCCAGAGGTCATACCTTCCAAGAGCAAGTCAAGGCGTCAACTGCTGTGGTGGTGGAGCTATTATTCAGTCAGAGAAAGGAGCCCGATCAGCACCCTTCATTCTTTCCCTACCACCCCCTTCCCGGGTGTCTCCACCCAAACTGGGGCGGACCTTAAAAATGTTAGCAAAGACCCGACCAAAGAATGTACAATTCTGTAAGTTCTTCGCTTCGACACCGGTAGCGGCTCGACAGTTATTTCGCGCATTCACAAAAGGGTATTGGGGCTGGATAGATAGCCTATGTCAAGTAAACTTCTATTTACACATTTAACTTCTCCGGTCTGACGGAGCCACTTGGCGTAGCTTTTATTATTAATCCTATAGAAGTTCCTACAGAAGTTCTTTGGCCCGGCGTTACCTAATGTACCTTCGTGAATCCACAAATGCACCCACGCCTCAACCTGTACCTGATCATTCTTGGTGTACGGATTCAAACAAAATTTTAAAAGGAACTATCAGGAAGGAGAAAATTCAAGATGTTTAATGCCCCACAGTATCTTATTGCAGCTGTTGTCTAGAGGTGGATGTAAGAAAAAAAAGACAATTGGTTGACACTGGATCATTGTAACTACTCAGCGCTTTCCGAGAAGAGCAGATCCATTCTTAACACGTTGAGCACCAAGCGTATTTCTTAGGCAATCCCGTTCAGGCCACGCGCGCCGCTTAAAAGTGCTGGCATTGTAGAGCCAAGCGATTCTTATCGCAGTAGAAGATAGTTTACGTTTGGAACGTGATTCCTATAGGCATTCATTCAACACGTTACGCTCCAAGTCTGTTTTGTAAATAGTTACATTCTATGCAAAGGTATTACGAAGCAGAAAATTAGCATTACTGAAGTCCGGAAAGAATTAGCGCTATCCCTTACAAGTTGTGAAAAAGAAGATATTCCATCGAACAGAAATGCAAAAATATCTAAAAAAAGACAGCATAAACTCCAAAGAAAACGGAAAAAGCCTGTGAAGTACGGAAATATTGTAAATTATGTTATGATAAAAATGCAATTGAAGCTGGTAGAGTAATGGCCAGAAAAAAAAGACTAAGACAGTTGTCACAATTTGTAACAGCTGTAATGGAGAACCGTTTTTATGCTTACTGTGTTTCAATGAAATCCATTAGTCCTGTAATGAATCAAAATTAAGTAAATTTTAAATAATTTTTTTTTGTAATTCCATAAAACAGTGTCAATTGTAGAGTTATATATCATGTTACACGCTGTCAGCCAGCGGCGGTCGACGCGGCCTAAACGGAAAGTCTAGTGTCAGCCACAGATGGCTGACGCGGCCTAAACGGAAAGTCTAGTGTCAGCCACAGATGGCTGACGCGGTCTAAACGGAAAGTCTAGCGTCAGCCACAGATGGCTGACGCGGCCTAAACGGAAAGTCTAGTGTCAGCCACAGATGGCTGACATGGCGCTCAACGTGTTAAAGAGAATAAAGACATATTACTATGACTACGTCTTTTGCAACATATTCTAGAGCAAGGGGAACTGGATTCTAGAGCATGCAGAACACATTCTGGAAAGACTCTACATCTGTGTCCTGGTCATTGAATCCCCGAGGAGAGTTATCTTTATAGGAATACCAAACTGATATATTTCTTGAATTCAAGGATTCAGATTTCCTGGATTCAGGGAAGAATCTGAAAATTATGTGAATGAAAAGTTTTTAAATCATGAATCCAAAATGCTAAGAGGGAAAATCTGCGAGTAAATACGGTATTCTAATCTGAGCACATGCTATACTGTAAATATATTTTAGTATCTTACAACTGCATTTCCATTTTTATTATTTTTTCATTGTTGCAATCTGTTTAACCGAGATTTTATGACAAGAATCTCTCAGTTAGTCACAATTTTTACACGTAAACATAAAACAGTAAAGAAAATTTAAAGTGTGGGTCTAAAATTTTGATAAATACATAGGTGGTAACTATTTAGCTTTTTTTCCAGTTGATCTGTAAACTTTAACATTACGTCTCTTAATGACCTGATTTGTTTTTAAAAATTTTGAGCATGAAAAAAAAAGTAATTACACTTTAAGTAGTTTCAGCAATCGAATAGAAACATTTTAGCCATTCGAGGAGAGATACTATTGTTTTCATTTCGCGAATTTCCTGCCACTTCATTTGCGGGAAATATTTTTTGCAAGCTTCGTCGCAAGCGATTCAGTGAAAAGAGTGCACAGCAACATCTTGAGTAACTAAATTTGTTCTTTATTAAAAGGTATAAAAGTTTCCCACATGGCATTAACACGTGATGGACTACTTTCATAGCAATTTCTCTTCCCTCAACTCTCTCACACACTACGGTATTTTCATTTTTTGAACGACTCGTTTCGTTTTGTAGTTCGAATTTCTGAAGATTTAATTCTTAAACTGCAGACCTGTCGTAAGTTTTCAAGATAAAACTGATTCAGGTGTTAGTCTGGAAGCTACTTATTAAAATTTTTAACGGTAAAGTCTTCTCTTGGACTATAATCTGAAATTTACAGATTGCGTTAAATATTTTTCAAATTTATTATCGTGTAAATTCAGAGGTAAACGCATTTGGGGGTCAACCTTTCAATTCGTTTTTATAGTTAAGAAGAGAGTTATTGAAATACCAGAATTTTTATATTTCGGAGGGTTCTTTTTTTTTTTTTCCCCAACTGCGCCAATTTGATTGTTCGCTCACACTCCTTCAGGAAAATTATCACACAGTTATAGGTGGGATTTTAACTTAATGCATATAGCACAAGAATGGAATTTTGATGTCGTGTGTGGTACTCAGAAACAGTTGTCATCATGCTTGGACACCAGATGGGGGAATGGGTAGCTACGCATTTATTCGCTTGATTCAATAATCGAAACTGCAACTCCCCCCCCAATCTCTTTTGAAATACTAATTTTCCATAAATAATTATATAGCAAAACTACAAACTTTATTTCAATGTGTAACTAAGAAATGAAATTTTTCTAAGCATCATGATGTTGCATGCATAAAAAGTACGGCAGGGAACTAATAACCATTAAGACTCCA
Source organism: Stegodyphus dumicola (assembly GCF_044657685.1). NCBI lineage: Eukaryota > Metazoa > Arthropoda > Arachnida > Araneae > Eresidae > Stegodyphus > Stegodyphus dumicola. Next base: position 118,249,604 of record NC_140781.1, read on the forward strand.
TTAGAAGGTTTTGTAAACATTTTAATCTAATTCTTATTCGACTACGATCAGTTTAAGATTATTTTCAACATGAATATCGAGCTAAATTTTAACTAACCAAAAAATTATCAGTAACTGAAATGTTGCGTTCACGCTGCAGCTATCATTCACGGTTAGTTATCTCTCACAGTACTTAAGCACGCGACGTCATACATGAATCACTGCTCTGAATTGCCACTGAATTTGAGTCCTTGATCTTAACCTACATTCGATTCGCATCAGGAAAGCAACGAAAGGTTTTAACGTTTTCAAATGATTGAAAATGGGTCACGTCAATAAACGCAACGCAAATGTTGGCAGTTTCTATACCTAGCAGGAAAAGTGTTCCAATTCGCCAGAAATAGGCCCTTCAATTTTTAATCGGCAGTTCCAATAAATAAATCATTTTAGGTCTACAGAAAATGTCAAATTTTCGAAATCAAAAAAGTATCTTTTACAGCCTGTAGGCTTTCAGTCCTTGAAGATGAGGAAGGAACGTGCAATATAAAATTTGAATTAATTCTTATTCTGTATTTTCAATGAATTCAAACCCATGCTCAGTTGGTCCACAAAAAAATTAAATATTTTACCCCGAAAGTAATAAACTAGTAACTGTTATACGAATTTCCTTAGGTTAACAACAACCAAATGAAAACACTTCTTGGGAAACCGATAATTAAAAATTTTAGCATTTATTGAATATTCGCAATCACACTGAATTGCGGCAAAAACGCGAAAAAAATTGATTACAAAAAAAAAAAAAAAAAAAAAAAAAAAAAAACTGAGGAATTTAGCTTTCAGACATGCTTCCAGGAAACTGACAGTATAACATCGCATGCTCAGTTTGTATAACGCAAATGTGACGTTCTACATCACGTTCAGAATTTATCTGTCCCGATATGGCAAGGTCTTTCGAAATAAATCATCGCAGCTTCCGTGACACGGACTGTAATGCATATCCTAGCTTCCGCTCATGCAAATTTCGCCCGCAAAGATCATTTACCAACTATATCACGAATACACACACACACACACACAAAAAAAAAAAAAAAAAAAAAAAAAAAATGCATATAACGATTCATAAAAGTGAAGAAGCAATGACTAAAATTTCATGTTTCAATTTAGTAAACTAGAATAATACATACATAGCAAGCAAATTTTGATGACCATGTTTAAGCAGACATTTGATGACCTATTACATTAATAAGTTTTAATACTAATTCACACTTGATTACTCAAGAGCTTCTTAAAATATTTAGGCTAATTTTAAGGGGTAAATGAGAGAAAGAGAGAAAACAATCTGAAGTAAATTCTTCCCAAGATTTGAGAAAGGCTATTCAACATATAAACATACTGCGCTTGACATAATTAAAGCTAAAATTAACGAAGTTAGAATGGGATCTCGATCATCAAAGGAAAGTAAACATCTCTCCAAATTCCTAACAGTATAGGATGATGTCATTTTTGTGTCTAGAAGGTAATTTAAAGGCGCAGAAGGAATGGAGTGGATAGAAAGTAATGGGGTATATGAAATAACGAAAAATTGAGGGCATTTGTGAAAGTAATAAAAGAAATCACACTTAATCATAAGCTAAGTGTTGTAAAGATTGCTGAAGAAACCAGAGAAAACACAGGCAAGCTTATGTGAACACCAGTCGAACTAAACTTTAACCGAAGAGAGGCTACAGCAAATGAGTAGCTAGCTAACTCTTATATCAGACAGGCAGAGTACAGGAAAGCTCTTCAGAACTTCATGACCCTGAAGACCTAATGCTTGAGGAATAAAACGAGGAGGCAAAATTGCATACTTTTGGAAGTGATAGTCATCGTATATTTTCACCTAAGCTGGTCGAATATCGAAAGGAATCCGAGATTTTTGTGGTTGGCTACAAAAGCAGTCGAAAAATTGTTATAAATTATTAGATGTATGAAATAAAAAATTTATTACCATTAGTTGGAACTAATTTATTTACTTTGAAAGCCTCAGTTACGTAAAAAAAATTACATCGCATTCTCCGTATGTTTATGCGTTAGGTAGTTTTAAGCGCAAATCCATTCTTTTTCTTGCTAATGGCCTTCAAAAATATAGGATCATCTTATATATGAGGTCTTCTTACATACCAGCCAATATAGTAATTGAACTGAAAACGTAACCCGCAGCTTCGTGAAATAACCTACTGCATTTTATTTTAAAAAAATCAAATATTAGAAAATTAGAGCGGTCGCTTTATTGCACCAAATCATTAACGCATTAGGTTGTTTCAGGAAGAATTCCACTCTTTCTCTTGTTAATAGCCTTCAAAAATATAGGATCATCTTACACACATGCGGTCTTTTCATATCGCAGCCAATATGGTAATTTAATTGAAGTTCAATTATGATTATGAAAAAAATAATTCGCAGTTTTGCGAAAAACTCACTGTATTTTACTAGTAAAAATCAAACATTAGCTAATCAGACAAGCCAGTTAAAAGTTGTGTCAGATCCTGTACATGTTTAAAAACTCAGTCAACACTAACGCAGCACAGTTTAAAAAATTCCTCTCTTTCATCCGAAGAAAAAGGAAAAGCAAAAATTACGACCTTTTTCAAGCAACGATGACACATCGTAGCTCAAGTTTCTCTAACCACACTAAAGCGCTCGTACGGATAATGTTTGAAGTCTTGAAAATAATATCAAAAATTTATGCGAAGAGAGAGAAAATAAACTGCACTCCTTTCATATTTAACAAAATATTTATTTTAAAACTTCGGGCAGGTGAACTCACATAAACGTAAACGAAAGTGAAAATGAATCATGGCTCTGCTTCTGAACTAAGTGTTGAAAGTAAGAATCAGTCAGTATTAAACTCCAAACTTGGAAGAAAGGGTTAGTATTCGTTTTTGTGACTTTTATGAAGGATGGAGTATCGCCTCTTACTGTTTCTTTATTGGGGAAATGAAATAATAAGTCATCACTTTTAGTATAAATGAGTATCCAGATCTCCTGACTTAAAATCTTACGATTATGGAACTGCCTGAAAATAGAGACTACCCAGTGCGAAAATATAGTAGGCTACGATATGCATACAATGATGCACACAAAAATACTGCTTCTGCTTTCGGTGTGTCTTAGCTCTTCAGACGTTTGCATTTATTAATTGATCGATATTAGTGGTTAGCAACGCTGGTGCCGTGTTGATGGGCCTGGGCATGGATGTTTGCAAGTGTATCGTGTCTGTGCGGGCAGCATGGGAATACTTAAAACGCTGCCCAGCCGAAAGTCCTTTTGAATGATTTGATGGTAAGGAAAGAGGGGTGGGAGACTCTCGGAAAATCTTTCGGAGTGTTCTCTTTCAAAACTGGGGCAGAAATGCATAGTTAGTACAATGGGACTATAGGTGCAGGACCAGCAGGGAAATTCTGGTATCCCATGCACTTTTACCTGTACCTATTTTTATTGTAAATCAGCAGGGACGTCTGCCATATCCCATGCATATCCTGCTCTCTTCTAATCTAAGTAAATTCACACAGTTTGATTTGACGACTGAAAATTTAACTAAAACGCTGTATTTAATGTGAGAAAGAAACAAACAAGGGTCACATACTAAGTTCATTCAAATGATACCCATCGAATTGAAATCAGTCACTCATACTTTGAGCTGACTCATTCAAAGCAGATTTTAGAAACAATCGCATGGAAAGTTGATCATTCCTTAACTGCAGAAACGATAATGACCTAAAATTAGGGCAAGATTTTTCTCTTTTTCCATTTAAGGAAAATTTCCTTGCCCTTAAAAATAGAATCTGATTTGAAAATTACTGTGAAAGTGAAGATAGCGTACTACATGTTTATGATAAAAAAAATGCCCAGTTTTCTGAAGAACATTATCAGTTAGAATTATCTTTTTAGATGTCTTTCAGAAATTTAGTTTCTGCTTCGAAATTAGACTTCCTTCTTATATAAATGTTATCGTATCAGTATAACTGAGGGTTTATCCCATTTGAAAAGAAACACATTTTTACCTAGTTTGCAATAAATGAACTAGCTCTGGAAAAAAAAAAAAATAACCTTCCTCTATTGCTTAAATTAAGTCACGAATGCACGGTAAAATATGATGAGTAACAAAACAGCAAGTTTACTTACTGCACTACTTTATTAGGTTACTGGCGTAACCTAATAAATGCTAATCATTGAAACCTTGAAATTCATGTCCGTATTTAACTTTTTCCCCCCACTTTCTTATATAATTGTATATGTCTTTTCTTTAAAGAAACACGCTTCGCATACTAAGATTCGCAGTCTAAAATTACGCGTACTTGATTAAAGCTGTGAAAATATCGTCACGGTTACTTACTGAGCTTGTATGTTTTTAAAGCGATCGAATTTCGGTCAAATTCGTGAATAATAACAAGCAGAATAGTACTAAATATTTGAATAAATAAAATCTTTTAAACAATTCGAGGAAAAAGTTTCAGTTGAAATGAGTTTCTCCGCATTCTTGCCGTCAGCATAACACTAAGGTCTCACTTTCATTTAGTCTCAGATTTTCAATGACAACTAGACTGTCTGCAAAGCATTTTTCTTTTAGCACTATTCAAAAGCAACCCGCGAAGAAGTTAATAATACAACTAAACTAGTCGAACGAAACAAGTTAATCGAAGAGTCATCGACCGCATCGAAGGCTCCACGACGACTCGCCATTGGAAAATAAAAACAAATAATAGCTTAGCAGCAGTTCCCCCACCTTGAATAGGTGAATGCTTTAAAGAAATAAATACACCTTATGTTAAGAAACTCCCTTCCTACGTTCATTAATAATGTTACTGTTTAAATATTCTGTATCTGATATGAAATTATTTAAGTGAAACATAAAACATTTAATCAGCTGCGATATGGAAAAAAATATTTTTTATTATTAAATTTAAACCTGTTCGTTTACTAATACATAGACTTGCGTGCAACCACACAATCAGTGATACTTGATTTCATGTCTTCTTTAGACATCAGAAAAATTCTTTCGCAACGTATCTCATGCAAATATCGGTACTTTTCCGTTTTGCCGGCGCAAGCGATAAAGTCGCCAATAATGGTACAACCCATGCCAAACGAAATATTCTCGCTGGTAACCTTTTACGCCTCATTTTCAAAACAAGTCGCAGCTTTTTCTTATCAGATTGATTGTTTCTTTCAATACTGGCATATCATTACATATAATTTTTATCAGATAGTTCAGTTTTATGTTTAAGGCAATTTTCGGTAATTAAGTTAATTAGGATGCAATCACAGCACTTACCCGAAGCCGAAAAATATAGAAAAGGTAAAGTCAAGGGTTAAATTCATTAATTCTAATGAGAATGCATTAGCGAAGTAAAGCACTGCAGTTTTACATAATTTCTGAGTAAGCTATTCGTACGAATTGAAATATTTCTTGCATTTAAACTTGTGTTCCAAATTAAGATTTAACTTGAAATTAATGTGGATAATTACTAAGAGCATTAGATTTTTGTAGAGTAGTTTACGTGAGATGAGATCGCTTGGGGTCACGTGATATGAACCGGCGAATCAGGATGTTGAACCATGAAAACATAGTAAATTCTTAATGTCTTTTTACAAATTTGTTGTCTTTATTTATTGGCTTTTTATAAAATTTTAAGCGACATTAAAATGTTTATGCCTTCTTTTTTAAAAAGAATTCTTAGAACTAACATTTTTTTAATATTTTTTACGTGTATACTGTATGTTGTCGCCAATAAAGTCTGCTTGGCGAGATTTGCGCCGGCGAAACGGAAAAGTACCCAAATATCTAACCATTCGAAGTTTATTCCATTGGACCTCTGTTAGTATTTGCGTATTAAAAAAATTCGTCTTGACTGGATGGCAGTTCCCTCAAGTGCTCTAGCTCTCCAGTCAATGGGTAAAAAAAAATCTCTCCAGTCCAATATATCAATAAAAGATGAGAAACGAAAAGGAATGACACGTAGCTCAGTCTAAAGAAACGGCAAAGGAAGGTGCAAAACGCGATATTACTAATCATCTCTCGACCAATAATTATCGTAAATTGATCTTGCTTGTTACGATCCAATTACATTTAAACACAACAGAACGATTATTTAAATTGCATACAGAGTACTGGAAGAAAATTATGTACAGTATATGCAGAATAAATGCACCTTTGCGAAACCATTAAAAATATACAGAACAAATTTGTGCTTCATCTACAAATAATGCATTTCCCAAACTGTTTCAGCATATTACAGTAACCTTCGGAGTTACGTAAGGTAATGCGGTCCGTAAACCTTTACGTAACTTGAGTTCTGCGAAGTCCCGAATTGGCGAATTGCTTAAGTGTATCTTCGTCAGTAACTGTTAAGTAAAATACAGCGTGTTTCAAAAAGAATATACGTATTTCGAATGCATATATTTATTAAACTGTATGACATACGAATATGAAACTTTACACATATATGTACGAACCTCTCAAGTTCAGATTACAGATGTTACAGATGTTCAATATGTCCTCCATCAGCGACACGAACAATATCACATGGATACTCAAATTCCTCCCATACTCGGGCAAGCATGTCCGTCGTCACTGATGTTATGACAGTACGGATCCTGTTCTTCACCTCTTCCGGGTTCTGTGGGAGTGGTGGTGCATAAATGTTGTCTTTAATGAATCCCCACAGGAAGAAGTCCCAGGGTGTCAAATTCGGTAACCGTGGAGGCCAGCTGAGACATCCTGAGTCGCCAGCTCCTTGACGACCAATCCAACGGTTCGGTAGAGTTTTATTCAGATAATCACGCACTTGGTGGCACCAGGGAGGGGGTGCCCCCCCCCTTTTTTTTTTTTTTTTTTTTTTTTGAAAAATGAAGTTGTCTTCGTGCAGCCTCGGAAACAACCAGTTTTGTAACATAGCGAGATACTGCTGACCGTTAACCGTGTTTCCATCAAAGAAGAATGGGCCGTAAACAGATAATCGGGATATCGCACAGAAAACCTAGATTTTGGGCGAATCTCGTTCGTGTTCAATGACTGCATGTGAATTCTGTAGGCCCCAAATTCGAGCATTTTGTTTGTTCACATGACCACTAACATGAAAAGTAGCTTCATCACTGAACACGATGCGTTGTGAGAAAGTGTTATCATAGTCAATAGCATCGATAATCTCGTTACAAAATGCCACACGTTTGCGTTTGTCATCAGGACGAAGAGCCTGTAACAAATGTAACTTGTACGGCTTCATAACCAACCGGCGTCTCAAAATACGCCAAATTGTTGTTGTAGGCAGTTGTAACTCCCGACTGCCACGACGAGTTGATTTTGAAGGACTACGTTGGAAAGCAGTTTGAATCCGTGCAACATTTTCGTCGGGAACACGAGGGCGGCCAGGACTCTTTCCTTTACATACACATCCTGTATTTAAACTGTCGATACCATCTGCGAATGTTCCAGCCATTCCGAAGATCACTTTGATACCTCAACTTGAAACATCTTTGCACTGTAATCACGAAATTGCATTAACTCGAAAACAGAAAATTATTTCTGCTGCTGAGTAGCCATTTTAAATATGTGACGGTTGCCACGCAAAACGGAGGACTGACAACTAGCGGCTATTAATATAAACTAGACTATATATTCGTTTCGATAATAGCCGAGCCGAGGCGCGGTGATCGATAGTTTGGACAAAGTAACACTTTATATTACGTATATTCTTTTTGAAACACGGTGTATACATGAAATGATTTAGAAACAGTTTTAATGGAGACACAGTTAACTTGACCCGGCTGAGCCTTTTCTTGAATAGTTGATCGACACCTTTACGCTTTGGGGAACATATGAAGAAAGATGGAGCAGCAGCGGACAGCGCAATTGTAAGGCAGAGAAGCGAGAGGAGGTGTGGTGTGGTGTGGTGTAGTTAATTATGGCAAAGCACACGAGGGCTATCTGCCTAAAGGGAGGGATGCCTTTCGTGGAGGACTTTCTAAGGGAAACTGGCTCGTATACACGTTACACATGGGGAAAACCACGAAAACGCCCATGCAGCCAGCCCGTTCGCGGGATTCGAACCTCAGACCGAACTACCAGTGTTCAGCGTCTTTACCGCTCGGCCGCTGGTGGGCCCTAAGAAGCGAGAGGAGGAATGCGACATATTTAAGAAGATGAACGCCCACTTCAGAATAACTTAAATTTAGATTTAACTTTATCCCTATTGGTTGCTAAAAATTTCGGTACCAAAATTTAAAATTTATTATTAGCTGAAGCATTATGTAAATATCTCCGTCATTAGCATTATACTATAAGAATCGTGTGAAGAAGATTAATTTTGAAAGGACGCAGTTTAGAGCAGTTTATTATAAGCAGTTATCATTTTTAGGGTGGAAAGGGAAAATAACTAAATTGAAAAGGAAAGTTAAGGTGTTATGAGGAATTAAAGGAAACGGTGGACTTTAGCTAAAAATCAACCAAAATATTGAATTTTTTTTTTTTTTTTTTTTTTTTTTTTTTAACTCTCATAATTTTCCACATTCCTACATCACATGAAGAAAAAAAAAAAGCCGAGTTCAAATATCTAATTTTTAAAAAAGTTATTAGTATTTAAAATGTGTAAACAGCGTAAACTTTGCCCTTTAAAATTTGGAGAAAATGTAAAAAAAAAATGTATTTCAACAGTTATTTACTGATGTTATAATTTATATATTTGACCAAAAGAAGTGTTTATTTCTTAAAAAAAGGCTAGAAATTTCACTATTGACAACCATTAATGAATTTAACTTTGGTTATGTAAATGCTATAGGCGTAGAACAGGAGAAAGCCAACTGGCTTTACCTACTCGTTGCAAAAAAGAGTGATCAACGTCGCTTGAACCAAAGCAAAAAGAGAAGTTTACTTGCTTGGAAAAAAAACAGAAATAGTAAAAAATATTGTAAAGTCTTAAAAAATAATGTAAATGTAACAAATGAAGGTAAAACATATGATGCGGGTGAATTTTAAAAGTTTCAGTGGATTATAAAGCATAAATTGTTTCTACCTCTAACTTCGAATTACATACCAATTTGCAATATGTTTATTTTTCTCAAATTGAATATTATGAGATTTAAAATAGTTAAATGATACGAAAAATGTTATCTAGTGTCTATATATTCAAAGTTAATTTGCTGTTTCTGATGACCATGTATTAAAGGTAAGTTTGAAGAAAAACTTTAAATTCGGTTTTCTCAAAATAAATTTTTTCGCAGTTCTTATGTCTTGAAAATGCTCCATGCGTCTCATTTTTAGTTAAAAATGAATGATATTTGGAAGAAACTATACTGTTATATGTTACAGTAGATCTGTGTATGCATTTTTGGATATGAGGTTATTAAGAAGTTTAAACTTATGATAATGTTTAACAAAAGGTGACTTTCCGAAAACTGGGTTTTAAGTGCACAAAAATCCTTTTAAAAAGTTTATGATCCATCATATTCAATAACGGACACACAAAAACTTTTGTCAAGTCTTTATAACTAACTTAAAGGAAAGAATTAGGAAAAAATACTGAAAATTAGTGCGCAAGGAGCATTTTAAATCTTTAATTAAAATAATTAATTATTTGTTTAAAAAAATTAATTTTAAATAAATTGAAATTTTGATTTGAAATTGAATTTGAATATGTATATGTATAAAATTTCTTGTTGAAAACACAAAAACTTAAAAAACTAATTTTTAAAGTCCATCGTCCCCTTAAAAGTTAGCGTTTTATCTTATACATTTTATAGCTTACATTCTTATATACACATATATGCACGGCCCTACTCATATTTATTTTTGTGGTTCATATAATTTATCTCACAGATACCTACTGTTAAAAAAAATAACGTTACCATATGAAATATAAAAACTGTGACTATAATTTCAAAAGATATTAATCAAAAGTATAATGAAAGATAAATATAGTATAAAGAATTAGGATATAAAAAAGAATAAATTACATAAAAATAGATAATAATAAAATGTACTGTTGCGTTATTTTCTTCTGACACCAGTTGTTAAGGTTTTTTCTTCCTTCACGTTCGTATGGTTTTCGTAGATTTGGAGTGAATAACGACGACACTTGGATGAAGTATCGAAACACACTTTATTCACCAATATTAATCAGATAGCTCTAAAATCACTTTTACAGTCGTCGAACTGTTATAAACACGCTGACACGTTCAGCGACACAGCCTTCACACTGTCAGGCAATAACGGTGGAGACAGCTTCACTGCAAAGCACCAGAGTACAGCTCCCGACTCTTTGGTCGTTCTCGAAACTCCACGTACTCTCGAGACTCTCCATGCTATAACTCGCGATGCAATCGACGACACACAGAGTGAGTGAGTGACGGAGGACGTGGGCACCATCCCTCTACCGTTACGGTTAATTGGTATGAGCACCACGCCCGCCCTTATCTAGAATGACATAATTAGGTACTTAGGTTATCGCTACCCATTCAGACTTGCATGGTACATATTGCCATACTCTGACTTTCACGCCTATTACACATGCCGTACCATATTCGGACTTGCTTATTCATACTTGCATGGTGCATTTACATTCATATTGCATGGTACATATTTCACACATTTCATATTACACATTACATTTACTGGGAAATTGAATATGACTTATGTTTAAGGTTCTTTGCATCCGTAAGGTTCAATATTTACGTTAATTATACATGATTAGATACTTAGGTTAACTCTATGCATTCATTATTATTTACAGACTTGCATGGTGCATATTACACACAGAGAGATTGATTAATACTTATGTTAAAGGTACTTTACATCTTAGGTATTTAGGTTAACACATAGTTTAACACTACGCATTCATTATTGTTTACAGGTTTGCATGGTGCATATTATATACATTACATAGTACAGCTTATATTTACTGAGAAAACTTGCATTGTACATAGTTCACGCATTACATAATACAAATTACATTTCTAAGAATTTAATTATTAATTAATAATATTAATTAATACTTGCATGGTACATATCATACATATCATACACATTTCATAGTGCAGTTTACATTTACTGACAGATTGATTAATACTTTTGTTTAGGGTACTTAATATTTATGTTTAAGGTACTTTACACCTGTTTGATTCAATTCTTACTATAAGTATGTATAGTTGGGTTCTTAGGTAGCACATAGGTTGGCTTTACGCATTAATTATTATTTACAGTTTGCATAGTACATATTACACACATTGGTACATATTACACACATTAAATAGTGCATGCTAATTAATTAGAATGGTACATATTATACACATTAAATAGTACTGTGAATATTGACATGGTACATATTACACACAATTACTGAGACATGGGGTATATTTGCATGGTACATATTACACACATTTACAATTTACAATTTAAAAAAAAAAAAAATACAATTGCTGAGAAAATTAGCATGTTACATATTACAATAATATTAACATGGTACATGTTGCACACATTAAATAGTACAGATTACAATTACTGAGAAACTTAATAGTACTTAATTTCGTTATGTTCAGACTTGCAGAATTGCATTTACCTATTACCATATTCTGACTTGCATGACTATTATATGTTCTATACCCTATTCAAACTTGCTTGATGCATATACATTCATATTGCATGGTACATATTCTCACACGTTACATACTATATATTGCATTTACTCAGAAATTGTTTTTACTTATGTTTATGGTACGTTGCATCCGCAAGGTTCAATATTTTAATATTAATTAAACATAATTATGCATTCATTATTGTTTACAGACTTGCATGGTACATAGTACACACATTACATAATATTGATTACATTTACTAAGAAATTAATTAATAGTTTATGATATTAATTAATACTTGCATGGTGCATATTACTTGCTTATTATAGTACAGTTTACATTTATTGAGTGATTGATGAATACTTGTCTTTAAAGTACTTAATACGTTCAGACTTGCAAATCCAGGCTTGTATGATAAACATTCATATTGCATCTTGATAAACATTCATATTGCATGGTATATATTTTACACATTACATACTATATATTGCGTTTACCTGGAAATTGAATATAACTTATGTTTAAGGTACGTTGCATCCGTTGAGTTCATATTTACGTAATCATACTTAATTAGGTACTTAGGTTAACATTATGCATTCATTATTATTTACTGACTTGCATGATAGATAGTACATACATTACATAAGACTGATTATATTTACTAAGAAGTTCATTAATAGTTAATAATATTAATTGATACTTGCATGGTACATATAACACACATTTCATAGTACATTAAACATTTAGTGAGAGATTGCATAGTGCTTAAGTTTAAGTGCTGAGAGTGTTAGCATGGTACATATTACACACAATTACTGAGACATGGTACATATTACACATAATTACTGAGACATGGTACATATTACACATTTACAGATTACAATTACTTAGAATATTAGCATGGTACATATTACACGCATTTACAGTTTACAATTACTTAGTATATTAGCATGGTACATAATATAATAATATTAGCATGGTACATATTACTACAATATTAGCATGGTACATATTACACACATTAAATAGTACAGTTTACAATTACTGAAGGATACATTAAGCAGTTTCTTACAATTCTGTGCCAAGTTTTACATAGTGCATATTACAAACCTGCATTTCACATACTACACACATTATTATATAATGCAGGTTATATTAATTTGCATGTAATATACATGAAGAAAAGGTCACTATGTTGAAATATTGTAACATTACTAATTGCACAAGGAAAGGTAATCTGCAGATTGGGTTGCAGTCTGTATATAAATAGTCTGATGTGAAAAATAGGCATAGTACATGCATAAATTTGTGATTCCTATGTAGTAGTCACTATGCTGCTTGACACCATAAGTTACATTAAGCAGTTTGACACAATTCTGTGCCAAGTGTCATTAGCTTTGACATGACGACAGTGATTTGGCGTATTGTTGGCTTATGCTTAACGAGGAACCTGCAGAAGGCCTGCCTATCCGTTATAGGAATGGCAATATGGTGGTCCTCTGTAAGGGGACATGCAGTGATGTAATGGTCTGCTGTGCCCTCTTCGCCACAGATGCATTCGTCAGTGCTGGTGATAGCGTGTCGGTGATAGTACTGTGGGAAGGGGCCATGACCGGATATGTAACGTACCAAGAGGGGACTGGCGATAAGTCTTTGTAAATCTACTTTTGGCTTGAAGTAAAAAGTTCTTCTGCCGGTTAAGCTGTTCGTCCACTCCTGCTGCCATTTATTGCAAACAATTTGCCGTAAGGTCTTTTTTAGATATGAGGTAGGCCATGGGGTCTGTACTGTAGTAATGTTGTTCCCAGTGGCGGCGTCTTTTGCCAGGCCGTCTGCAAGTTCATTGCCATAAATACCTGTGTGCGCTTTAATCCATTTTATGACGTAATGATTGTGAGCATTTTCACGTAGACTTTTTTGAATGCCTGCTATTTGCGGGGAGGTATGTTCTGAATTGGCAATTGCTTGCATAGAAGACAGGCTATCTGTATGTATTAAGGCTTTGGAGAATTTATTATTCGTTAGATAGCGTATGGCCTCGTGAATGGCGAGTGCTTCACTCTGGAAAACGCTGTTTTCAGTGCTGAGCTGCATCTGCCATTGGTGAAGGGGTTGTTGTTCACTGAGCACGACAAAGGCGCTGCCTACCTTTTCGTCAATACGAGAACCATCTGTGTAGATGGAGATGTAGCCGGATGGTGCCACATATGCTGGGTTCTTCGTGAGGTGAATTCCAATACCCTTGATTGCTGGGTGTATATGAAGTTGTGAGGTCTTATTCTCAAACTGTTCTTGAGAGAAGGTAACGTAATCATAAGTAAGTGAAAGTCTTAACTGATGAACCTGTTGTGTCACCGCTTCTTCTTCTATGCGTAGATGAAGTGGTAGCACTCCTGCCAAGATGTTTAGTGCATCAGTAGATGTTGTCCTGAAGGCTCTTGTAATTGAGAGTAGGAAGGGCCTCTGTAGTGCAGACAGGTGCCGGATTTTCCTTCCCTGCATAGGGAAGGCCCAAATGGCCGCTCCATAGGACACCATCTTCTCGACGACAGTAAGATATAACGCTTTTTGTATGTGAGAATTAATCCCCCAATGAAATCCGCGTTGCATTCTGAAATGCTGTGCTATGATTGCTGTACGCTTCCTTAAATTAAGTATGTGCGGCATCCATGTCAGTTTTTCATCTATGTATAGACCGAGGTATCTCAGGACACGGACAATTTTAATTCGACGATTGTTGATGCGGATTGTCGGTCTTCTAGTCAGTGATCCTCCCTTCTTTGCGATTAGTAGAATTTGACATTTGTGCTCTGCTACTTGGAGTTTTTGTCTGTTGCATTGCTGGTAGAATGGATTGCAAACTTCGTTTGAGTTGGCCTCCAATTCTGCTCTAGTACGTCCTCGGACAAGTAGAGCAACATCGTCTGCATATGCGAATATGGAGGAATGCGTTGGCAGTGTGAATTTTAGGACTGAGTTGAAGGTTGCGTTCCACAAATGGGGGCCTGCACAGGACCCCTGTGGACATCCTCTGGTTTGGGTACGCTTGATAATCCCACTGTCGTGCACTATTAGAAGGCAACGGTCCGTTAGGTAATGTCGCAAAGTAAGGAAAATATTGCGTGGACATTGAACTGTTCTGAGTGCTTCTAAAATTGAGGGCCACCACAGCATATCAAATGCACTTTTCAGGTCTATACTGATTAGAGCAGTATGATAGCCGTGGTTGCGATTATCGTGTATAGCTGAATGTATATCGTGGAGTGCATGCAGTGTTGATGACCCTGTTCGAAATCCATATTGCTTGGGGTGTAGATATTGGCCTCTTTCTAAGTGGTGTCGTAAGCGATTCATTAGAAGCTTCTCATATACTTTTCCGAGAGCCGAAAGTAAGCAGATCGGTCGGTACGAGGATGGATCTGAAGGATCGCGATCCTTTTTTAGGAATAATACGACCTGGCCGACCTTGAATGCTTTTGGGAACGTACCTGTTTGTAGCAGCTTATTAAAGAAGGCTATAAAAAGTGGCAAAGATGCTCTTATTGCTGTTTTGATGATTTGATAGCTTATCCCGTCTGGTCCCGGTGCCTTGTTATTGGGAAGGAGTTTCAGGACTTGTAAAACTTCCTGCATGGTGAAGTCTGGATCGTCTGCAGTAGACGGAGTAGATTTGTTACTGCGTAGAGATTTATGATATTCCGAGTCGTCAGAATTGTCATCTTGACTAAAGACATGGTCCAGGATATTTTCTAGCGTATTTTTGGTGGATTCTTCCGTAATTAGTGATTGCTCTGATGGTATGAATTGAAGACGCACGGGTTTAAACAGCTTGTTAGTGGCTATTTTGTGGTGCAGCCCGTAAATTCCTTCCGTTTCAGTACAAAATTTTTGCCAGGAATGGATCTTGGCCTTGATTATTAGCCGTTTATATAATGCTCGTTCTCTTTGAAAGATAGGTAGGGTAGTGCTCTGGATTTCATTACGCCGTTCGTGCTTTAATCTGCGTCTGAGCGCACGGCATTTTTTCCGTTGGATGGTGAGCTCTGTGTTCCACCAGTTAGTGGCGTTTAATTTCTTTTTGGATCTTGTTGGTAAGAGCTCTTCGCAGGTGTCATGAAGAATTTTCATGATGTCGTCGGTTAGCGATTCCATATCACTTTGTGTATTGGCATTTTTTAGGACTGGGGTTAGATTGCTTAATCTTTGATCAATTTTCCGAGAGAACTGTCGCTTCTTATTTGATGGCATGTTATAACGTTTAATAATTTCTATTTGTGGTAGGCTATTGAGTTTGAAGGTGATAAATTTGTGGTCTGATAAGCTATCAGCTTCTTCTACCTTCCAGTCCTGCACATGCTGTGCTATCGGCACCGTAGAGAGGGTCAAATCCGGCCAGCCAACAGCAAAAATTCTGTCAAAGGTTGGTGGAGAATCTATGGAATTATGGAGAATGAGATTATGTGTTGATATGAAATCCTCAAGTTGTCTTCCTCTGGTGTCGGTACTGCTGTAGCCCCAGTTAGTATGATGAGCGTTGTAATCTCCAGCTATGATGACGTTTGACAGCTTGGTTCGTTGGAGAACTGACTGTGCTAGTTCAATCGTGGTTTCTAAATCCTCAGCTGGGGAAGCATATTGCGAAATGAGAAGAAGTGAGAAGTTGCTGGCTTGAAGAAGGACTGCACTTAAGTCTCTTTGCTGCTCAATAATCAGAGGAGTCCAGTTAGGTTGACAACATACTAGGATAGCGCGGGGCGGTTGCGTCTTCTCTTGCTGCTGATATATCGTCCATTTAAGTGGGAATCCCACTGCTTGGCCATTTCGTGTGTACGGTTCTTGTGCTAGAATGAAGTCGATACTGTGCTCGATGGCAAATGCTACTGCTCTATTTGTCGCTGCTTGTGCCCTCTGTAAATTTATCTGTAGGAATGTTCGATGCACTCGCCTACCAACTCGGCGCTAGAATTCGAGACACTCGTTCAGTGACTGACTATCAGCTCGCTAGACGAGGCACACACTAATTGACTGCGGACCAGCAGGGTTTATATAGCTTTCGGCTTGTGTTCGAGAACATTCTGGACTAAACCGGTAAGAATTTGTTCCAGAAGGTTCTCCATCCAACCATGGTATATCGCCAATTGTGTCACCAAATGTCGCCAAATGGGCGATTTTTTTGCCAAATGTGGCAACCCTGCCTTCCTTTGACATTTTATGGCAACCCTAAAACTGCTTTGCGGGGAGCCATCTTACCACGCCTGTACATTTCGTAACAGTATATTGTAACACTAATTCAGCGCAGAATTATATTATTATTATTATAATACACACGTAAAAATTATTTCAAATTCCAAAGCATCAGCAAGTTAGTATAAATACGTTCAAGATTTTTTTTGTTTTTCCAGCTACGAATATAACAGAATACGAATACAACAGAATATATCCGCTACAATTTTGAATTGAAACAAAGAAAGGTTACAAGAAGTTGAGTTAAAATAAAGAATATAAAAATTGGCAGAAAAAATTTACTTTCCGAATTTTGATTGGTGCATTAAGGTTTAAATTAGCTGGCAAAACCATTATATTAACAAGCAGCATCTTCTAATTCCTACATTCCGGAAAATTGCTAGAATTGCGGTAATTTATATGGGATTATGTTTAGTAGATTGCCGCCCAGACTGGAAAGAGGTTGGTGACTCTGACAGCCGTATCGCTTTGAATCCCTGAAAAAGCATGGATGTAAATTGTCTGTCTCCTCACAGGTGACAACAGTGGCCCACCTATTAGGTGCCTCCATAATAAACTGACCTCCGCTTCCGGCCTTAGTAGTGGCCAACGCCTCTAACGGCCCAGACTGGAAAGAGGTTAGTGACTCTGACCGCCGTACCGAAGCACCCGGGTTCGAATCCCCCAAGAAAGCATGGATGTAAATTGCCTGTCCCCTCACAGGAGACAACGGCGTCCCACCTATTAGGTGCCTCCATAATAAACTGACCTTCGCTTCCGACCTTAGCAGTGGCCAACGCCTCAAACGGCTACAGTCACTATGATTTCAGTCTTTACTATAACTCCTCCATCCCGAAATCCCTCACCAGAATACAAATTAGGTTGGTGTGTATTAAAGCTGAGGGCTCTGAATGTTTAAATTAGAGCTTTTGGCAATCATGTCGTTCTATTAGTTACTCTCGCCAGCTCTGCTTAAAATCATATTCCGGCTTTAGCCGTTTTGCTGCCCGATGTTTTAAATTATGCGCCGGTAAAATTCTGATCCAGCTGGTTTTGGTTTGGTTTATTCCATGATGGCAAAGCACTCGACGGCTATCTGCCTAAAGGGAGAGATGCCTTCGTGTCGAACCTCAGACCGAACTAACAGTGTTCAGCGACTATAGCGCTCGACTGCTGAATTAATTTATTTTAGATGTAGTATCAATCTACGTCTGAATTTAAATTCTGTTACGTTAATTTAAAGTCCCACAAGTAGTAAACGTTTCGTCCGTAGCACAAGTTGTGCCTGTTTTGTTCAATTTAAGACTAAATAAAAAAGTTAATTTAAGCTTCTACAAAATTATGTGCGTTATTTTAAGACATAGCGATTACTCGCTATTAGTCTCGTAAGGTCTGCAGGACTTTTAACTCTAGCTTGCAGTTACAAAGAACCCTACATACTTACGCAATAAATTTATTACAGATCATTGTCAAAATTTGTCAGCTGTCTCTTTTCATGCTCTTGGTGGTTTTTAAGACGTTTACTATCATTGTATTGATTTTAATATGTTTTTCCTTTTAATGTGTTCCCATTTAAAAAGCACTTAACCCTCTGGTTCTTCAAAAACTTCTTTAGATGATTTACAGGATTTCTGAAGAATTACGTTGTGGTAATAAACTAAAAAGTAGTTTCAACCCTCTCTTTAAAAATATCATGTAATAGTTTTATCAGCCATCTTATATAAGAAGAGATGCATCATAAAACAGAAAATCTAGTAAGCTTTTCACTATGATAAAATTCTAAATCGTTGTGCAATTATTTCTTTACTACAACGACTCTTTTGTAAAAAAAGTACACCAACATTTTACTAGCTGCCGCCAATAATTTGTCCAAATCATCATCAGCCAATAGTGTGTTGAAATCGTTTTACATTTTTTAGTAATGAAACTCTCCAGAGACATCATTCTGATTAATTTGCGTAGCTAAGGGAATATACTGACTATTTGTACAATTCAAATACTGTTGTAATATGATCAATAAATAGTATAAATGAAAGATATACATGAATTCGGTAAAAAAAATTTTGCACAACAGAAAATGAATAAATCAATAAATATGGGAAAATATTGCTGCTTCTTGAAAAAGGTGGGTCCCTGCTAGAATCCTTCGAAATGCATATTCTTTTACATAAAACTGAAATTACGCTAGGTGAAATTTTGCCAAATTTAAAAATTAATCTTACAAACTATAGCACACTTTTAACGTTAGAAAAGTCTTTGCTGATATAATTTACTTAAAAAAAATTTTAGTCATGTGTCGCTCCAGTGTGATGTGAGCAACGAAGTGTTAAATAAAAAAAAGGGGAAACGTAAATTATCTTTTTTATTTAACGCAAAAAGCAAATCCATGCGGAAAATTAGGCACAATGATAAAGAATCTGTGAAGTCAGAACTATCTTAATGGATAGATTTTGAGTACAATACTTGACATCCAAAGGTAACAATTTTTATCTTTTAAAAGAAAGAAATTACCACGTAACATTTAAAAGAGATTACCTCAATAGGAAAAAAAAAGTACTATAGAGAAATTTTTCTTCTAATGGGAAAAAGTCGAAAGCTTAAAAACAAACTTAAAAAAAACAGCCTAAATTTTCACTCATGCTTGAAGTACTTCCCGATTAAATTTAAAATGGCATTTCTTGACCATTCTGAATATCAGAAGTAGAATCTAATTCGTACTACAGCGGACGATTTAGAGCTTCAGACCTTCCTGAAATGTCACATCCTTGTCAAAATGACAAAAAGAGAGAAAATAAAAAAAGGTGGCAAGATTGAAAGTTAAACCTAGTGTTGGGAAATTGTTGATAGTTCAGAATCTAAAGACTAATTTAGAATCTCTTCGGATAAAAAAAGACTTCGGAACGGAATGGCTTTACACGCAGCGGTTAATGGATAAAAGCGACTAATTTCAGGTCTGGCGTAAAAACTACGTAAGTAAGAGCAGAAATGCCACAGCTAGGGAGACAAGAGAGAGCAACCTAAGCTGCCAAATTTCAGCCACGTTACAAAAAACACGAACTACAACAATACGGAGTGACTTTTGTTGATTTGCCTTCAACGCAGCAACAACAGCTGAAAATGTTGCAAATCATTTTAAAAACAACAGACCTACGGATTTCAAAAATTTACTTTTAACATATTTTAAGGGATAAAATCTCATTTTCAGCATAAATAAGCTGCAATAAATTCAGTTTCGCAGCAGAAAATTCCCTTTTACTCCATTTGATAATAACTGCAAAGTTATTTATTTATTTTTAATTTATAAGAATTAATCTGAAAGCTGCTGGCTCTCCTCTTCCGCTCTAGGTTTCCCTTGAATTTCAAAGAGTATTCTTAATTAGAATACTATTTAAAATATATATATAGCTATGGAGCCACTCCCATATTTTCCTCTGAATTTTAAATGGGTATGTGACACAGGATCGATAATGTATAGAATTGACAATATATTTAATGGCACGGGATCGACACCGCGATTCAAAAACCAGTTTTGAGTCTATGCCAGTATCAATCTTACGTCAGTGCCATCCTATGCAGATATTCGAAAGAAATAATAACTTAATCAAATTTTTACCCTCTTGATTTTCGCCGTTCCTAATTATACGCCTCATCGAAGCTATGGCGATGTTGACTGTATAACATCATTATCAAATTTTCTTTTTGATTGTATCGCTCGTAGGGCGATATGTCAGTGTCGATTCAGGTCATGCGGACACTATGCAGTGTCGATTTTGCACCGTTTCGACACTGTGCAGTTTAGATGTGTCGACGCTATGCGATGCAGAGTCGGCCTTGTGCCACTTCGATTCGATGCTCAATCGATCCTACGAAACGAAGCCCTCTCACACCATCAGTATTTTCCTCTAAAATTTCAAATCACATTGTTATCTCTTATACCCATGACGATGGGAATGCAACTGTTCTGTTAAAACGAAGAACAACCTACGAAAGCTTTTTGCTTCTTTTTTTCATATAGTTTTCATGTGAATTTCAAACCGCATTGTTCACTTTATGCATTTAAAAAATACTGAAAACTATGCTTGCCCTTTCATCATATAAAATACACTTTTGTTACCTCCTGAGCTATAAACTACATTCCAAAAAGTCTAAGGCAGTGATAAAATATGAAAAATTTCCTAAAATATTCAAGGATAGCAGCACTGCGAATGAAATTTTCTTTCTTTATATTTCATCTCGTTCTTTGCGCCTAGGCACATTATTGCTCTTCCCCGTATATCTGGTAATAAGGTTCAAGAACATTCATACAACATAAAGAAGCATGACAAAGTTTAATCGTTAAGTGAAATATGGCACAGCCAGCATTAACAAAGTAATAATGAACTATGCATACTGCGTTGTATATTTACACACAGAAATATTTACACAGTTTTCTGTCCCTCACGGCATACAGCCGAATGGATAGGACTGCTGAACAGTGGTAGTCTACACTCGTTCAAATCTGACAGGCTAACTTGGTGGGATTTTTCGAGATTTTCCCCATGTGTATAACGAATACGAACCTTCCTTTAGAAACTCCTCCACGAAATCATACCTCCCCTTAGGTGGACAGCCCTCGCGTGGTTTGCCTTAATCGATTAACCGACTAATCACTCTTTCTCTCTACCTTGTATATATAAATATACGGGAATGTCACGCTCAACTAATTACGCCTCACCTTTTCCATCAAAATAATACATAAACAATGTCTGTCCTAATCTAATTTATTTTTATGGTCGTGATTGTTATGAGAAGGCGTTTGTGCTGTCATCTCCAACACTCACTAGGTATATCTCGTTCTCGCATGGCGCGCGTTTTTCAAGTAATGAGCGCCAAGCTGGAGAATCTATTTCTTTATTACCGCCCTTTTTGTATGTTTGTTGTTGTGGGACGGGGCATGCTAGATCATAGTACACAACGAATACTAAATCTGCGAATATAAGGGCAAAACTGTATCCCCCCTCTTCCACAGTTACACTGTACGCTGGTTTCACCGAATAAAATTATATGGCAGAAATTAAAAAAGTTACGACGGAAAAGAAGAAATAACAAGAATGAGTAAGAACAAAGTAAAGTTTTTATAAAAGAAAAAAAGAATGACGCGAATGAGTCAGAACGGGAACAAAAATAATAAATAATACATTAAATTTTGACTCTAAACAAAGTTTTACAGCAAATAAACCGGAAAGTGTGTATATTCACCTTAACATTAGACACTCACGTTTCATTGCTCCATCCAAGGCTTTGTGAAAGGAAAGTAAAACCACATTCTCAGTATTTTCATATTTTTGAAATTACGCCTGTTATATTATTTCCGAAAGAATGGAGATCCCCCTTTTAAGTTAATGAAAAAATTAATATATAATACAAAATTCAAACCCATGATTGAGCAAAAAATATTGCTGACTGTAGTTTAGCTGGAAAATGGGTGCAGCATTAACAAAATGAAGAGCTAACATCAGATTAAGACACAAATTATTTTGATGAAACAGAGTTATTTAAATGTAGTATTTTTGATCACTTATTATCTGCACAAAATTTAACGACACGTTTTCACCCATTAGTTTGTTGAATAACAAATACTACAATTATCCTTCTTTCCCAATAGCATTATGTCAAAAGTGTTAACTTGCAGTATTGTTAAATGCAGTATTATATCTAACTAGTATTATTAGAATAAAGGCACAATATTATTAAAACATTCGGATCTGCGATGTTGGCCAACCTTTACCTAACCAATTCGAGATGCTAGTTTAAAAATAATAATAACAATAATGATTTGTCGTCGATTTTTCTACCAATGAGTTCGTCATTCGTCATACAACTTTTATCTTGATCAAGACTTGAATTCAAAAACTTTTGCCCATCAGGTGGCTTAATGCATATACCGTCAAACATTGGTACCTCATTCTAAAAATCCCAGCTAATCAGTTTACATTAGAAATTGAATCAGACAACTTCTTTCCTTTCCTTGATTATTTTAATTATCAATAATAAATTTGATTTCAGCACTACTATTTAATACAAAACTTTTATGTTTGCTTGTCTTTTAACATAGTAGGCTGACATGTTAAATGACATCGCCTCGCTCAATAAAAACTTGTGGCTCCTTTTTATTTTTACATATATCGCAAAGTTCTTTTTTCAGAACCTCTTCTCTCTAAAAGCAGCTCAATTATTTGAAAGCCTTTAAAAAATTTCCGTCTTGCCATCATAAAATATACTCTGCTTTTAAAAATAACTATAAAAAACTTGTTGTCATCTCATTTTACCCTTCTATTTATATAATGTATTATACAAATATAGAATTGCTCGCCATCTTCACAAATTAAATTTTTAGGTCATTTTTTCACCAATGAATAAAATCCCTTCTTCGGTTCTTTAAAATCCTGTCTCTGACATTAATTCTTGTGCATTTATAGCACTGTACCAGCCTGGTTTCACATATATCAGGCATAGAAAAAGAAATGCTTCGCTTCAAAATGCGAGTCCTTTGTTCGAAAAGCAGAACTAAATAAATCTTCGATAGCTAATCGTAAGTGGTAACTGCTTTCATGAGATTCCAGCAAATCTTCGAGGGCTATCTATCACTGGTAACTGAACCACAGTTTTAAGTTTGGTTTAACGAAAATAATCCACAAAGCTTCTTCAGTTGGGGAAACCTTGAAGTCTTTGACATAAAAAAAAATTAATTAACTTCAGTTAACGACATTAATTCTAATCCAGTTCTACACAACGCTTTCAAAGCTATAATATCAGAACTTTTTCAAGTTTTTCCAAGAAAATAATTAATGTCATGGACTGATAATCAAACCAATTTCTTAACCCGATATTAAAACCCTTCTTAACCCTTTTATAACACTAATAAACAATATTTTTCTTTAAAAAGTAATGAAATATCGCTAAGATAAGATAAAATGATTATTTATAAAACATTAAATATACTCAAAAATTAGTTAATGATATGCAAACACAATTTATTTACTTATCAAGTCAAATGGGTGTACGATTATTTATTAGATTAGAATAGATGATACCGTATATATAAAAAAACATAAATTTACTTGTAATTTCTTTACAACACAGTGTATGAAAATTATACATTTAGGTTTATTTTTTACGAAATTCTCTCCTCACAATTTATAGTCATTAAAATTAAAATAAATTGTTAATTAAAAATCTTACGAAGCTACTTAGTTTATTGCCGTTTTATCCTGTAATGATATTCTCAAAATCTTTTGCAGGCAATAAAATAATCAGTAGTATTAATAATCTAATTTTAGTTCAAAGAACTCTTTAACACGTCTTAGTTCCCGTTCTCTTACGATTCTTTTCTTTTTTTAAAAAAATCTTATACGAAATACAAGGCCATTAGATATTAAAAATACTTGGGGGTTCCCGAAAAATAGTATTGATTATAAAATTTGCTAATTGCAGCTGCTAGTATAGTATTAGCTCTGTTATATTAAGATGATCAGAAAAGCAGCCTGGAAGTTCTAATCTCGCAGGAAATGTACTATTATTGTGGCATGAACTTAACTTGCTAATTAGCTCGTTAAATAATTGCAGCAAATACGACTGTTTGCGAAACTGTTATTTATAACACTAAACTTGGAGAATGCACACATGCAAAGTAGAACGAAGTAGGAATGTTTTGAAATTTTAGCCTACCGGCCACTGTTAAAACTAGTAAATTCTGCATCATGAAATTCGACGAAATGGGAAATGATGCTGGCGAGTTATGCCAAACGCACGCAAACAAATTCGGCACCCCAGTTCTGAAAGTAATTGGAACTTACAAAATCTATCATTAATAAAACATTTAATGCTTAATGCAATAATAATGCTTTGAAACTCATGTTTTGCAGAGAAATAATGTTTTATATTGGCGATGATAGCATGCCTATAATTATCCCCTGTAAATATTAGACTACAAAATTTAATGCTGTGTATGAATTGGTAAATAAATGACGGACAAAGTAAATCAATAAAGCAGAGCCTACCATACGCAGGATTAAGACGATACTTTAATTCTTAAATATGTATCTATCCAACTAGCCAGTATTTTCATATTTGATTATTATATCAAAATCCTATCACCTAAGGCGAAGCTGTAAATGCGATGCAGCACTTTTCTCGCAAGTAATAAAAGCTTTGTTGGGTTGTTAAAACAAAGAGTACAGAAAAGTGTATCTCGTATAAATAATCTCAAGGACGCAGAAATACGCCTTTATTTATTGAAGCACAGAAGAACATGCCCTCTTTTTGCTGTTCAAAAATAAAAGTAATAGTAAATGTTCTAATAATTACAAAATTTTGTTGAGTTGCGTTCAAAGCTGTAATTGTTATATTTGAAAGTTGTAATTACGACTCTTTTTACGAACAGTAAAATTAATTTATTGCTGTTTTCTAAGGCTCTGTTTCTATCTGTTTCAATGCTTGAAACGTGTACGCTGAAAGCTTATTCAATATCGAAAAGATTTTTCGTATTTGTTCCTTAAGTATGTAATGCTAGAAAATATTTTTTTTGAACAAAGACATGATACAGACGATAAATAAATGCTTAAAGCCCTTCTTTACCACTTCTCCGTACATATTCCTCACAAACGAAATTCAGATAAGTTATTCTGCTTGAAAGCAAGTTCCATGCAAGCATCGTATTTTTAATTCCATATGATTATCTTGTTTTGAAGAAGTCAAGATTTTGATTCCATGAATTTCTTGATACTGAAAATATTCAAAATTAAAGTACATAAAAAATCAACTTTTAGATTGAAAAATAGTTCGCGCATAAAAGAAGTCTGCGGACAACACTTTCAGAATCCTACCGAATCATATAAATAAACGAGATTCCTTTTTAAGTAACAATTTTTCTATCCAAATATAGCTGCTTTCCATCTTACCCGAGCTTTCACTTGCGCCATCCTCATTCCGCCTATAATCTCAGCTTTTTTGCAATCTTCGAAAACCCCTGAAATGATATATATTGCGTAGATATAAATTATGTACGTATTCACTCTCTCTCTCTCTCTCTCTACAGCAGTGGTTCTCAAACTTTTTTGCTGCAGCACACTTTTAACCTATTTTTAAAATTTGGCGGCACACAAAGAAAAAGATAACTTTAAAAGTTGTTTACTTACCTAAGTAATACACTGTGTTATATGGTTTATGATAATAATTTTGAATATAAAATAAAATAATATGCACTACAAACACAGCAGTACATTTATTAAGGGATTAATTACAAGTTAATAATAAGGACATTTTTAATGAGAAATTTGAGTTTGATGTTTTTGATAATTTCATTTATATTTGGCCAAAAAATGACAATTCTACTCCTTTATCGTCCTCTACATTTAACAGTTTCCATCTTTTTTTCGTTTTTATGTTGGTTAATACTGAAAATCCAAATTCACACAAATAAGATGTAAAAAAAAACTGTAATAATATTTTTAAAGCATTTTTGGCCATCGTGGGAAAATCACATCTAATGTTAATCCAAAATGAATTAATTGATTCTTCTGAATATTTTAAAATTAACTCTCGATTATTAGAAAGCGAAATTAGTTCTTCCTCTTCATTCAAAATTAATTCATATACAGAAGTATTTGGCACCCAAATCGGCTTGGATACCAAAATAGGCGCGGTTCTTAATGTCTTAAAAATCGAATTTCACCATTTCTCATGTATACCGTATACTAGAATTAAACCCATATACGTTTCCAAAATTTGGCGGCACACAAAAGTGCCACGGCACAGTGGTTTAGAATCACTGCTCTACAGGTTACAGCCGAAAACATCGCGGAGAAAACAACGCAAGGCGAAAACGTCGTGGTACAAACATCGTGGGAGAAAATAAAGCAAAGAGAAAACATCGCACTTCTAAAACATAGTAGTTTCTAATTATCGTCGTCGAAAATACAGTGGTTCAAAAACTTCGCAGTTTAAAAACATCGTCGTCGAAAATATCGTTTAAAAATATCATGGTAAAAAATAAAGTATCTACAAATCATCGCAGACATACGTTTTTAAGGCTTTAATAATTGTAATGGATATTCGTATAATGTTTTGTGAGCACAAGATGGAAAGAAGGATAATTTTCACATTCATATTTTTTATTAACTAATATTTTTTTTAAAAACAAAACAAGAAATAATTTTCACTATAAGAGTATCAACAAAAGTGAAGAAAATAATCTCATAATTAACTTAGCAATTTTTTTATAGATAAGGTCATGCAGTTACACATCTTTCTTTTTCTATTCTTTTTTAGATTATACTTTTCATGAAAAATTACCAGTAAAACTTTATAAAATGATGACCTTTTTTAGTTAAATATGTTACTTTAAAATTCTATTAAGTGCTATAAGTTTTATTAATTTTCTATGCTTAAGTTTCTATTTTAAATTTTCAGCAAATATTTATTAGTTAATAAAAAATATGAAAGTAAAAATTATCCTTCTTTACATCTTGCGCTCACAAATCATTATGCGAGTTTTTACAGTTATTAAAGCTTGAAAAACGCATGGTTGCGATGTTATCGTCATGCGATGATTTGTAGGTACTTTATTTTTTACCGCGATATTTTCGTCGACGATGTTTTTAAACTGCGACGTTTTTGAACCGCTTTATTTTCGACGACGTGGTTTTGTGCCACGATGTTTTAGAACTGCGGCGTTTTCTTTTTGCTTTATTTTTTCCTGTGATGTTTTGTATCACGACGTTTTCGCCTTGCGTTGTTTTCTCCGCGATGTTTTAGGCGGACACCCTCTCTACACACAAAATATGTAACTTAAAATTGTCAAAATTGTTAATTTCGGGCAGTGGAAAAATGAAAAATTAAAATGGTTCCATCGAAATCATTAATTTATTGCCAGTCAAATTTTTCAAACTAAAAATTCATTGCTTAACAACAGCGGAAGCGAGTGTAAAATTTTAGTATTTTAATACAAAAAATGTATTAACGTATAAATAAAACGTATTAGACGGTAAAAAACGTATTAGAAATGAATACCGTTTGAAGAACTGTTGCTTTTTCATTTATACGTACCAGTACTTATGCTTTACAAATGGCCTAGCATAAAAATAAAGGAAGGAAGTATATGGTGTGGAAACGTACTTAAAAAAAGAAATAATAAAACAGATTTACTTGCTTGGAAAATTTTATTTCTTATATTACAAAATTTAGTCAAGCACCATCTAATAGAATAAGAAAGTTATAGATATTCTCTGGATATATATACTCTCTGGATGCATTTCCGGTAGGTTGATATACATCAAAGAGATAATACTTTCAAGCCGCACACATTATAGCTGAACAAGAGTTAATGAACAGTTGCACTAGTTTGCTGCTGAATTTTGTATAATGTGGTAGATAACAGCGCACTAACACAGTACAAAAAATTTGTCAACATTGCTAGGGACTACAGAAAATGATGTCTTTTGGGCACAATTTGGCCACTAGTTGGCTACGACCGGCTCCTAACTCTCTGACCGCAAGTACAAAATTCATGAAAATGAAGAATTTGACTCAAATGAAATAGTTTTGTGGTACACTAAATGCGGTTGCTGCCTTAACATGCCACAAAAGCTAAACGCCAATGCGATAAGAAAGTTTCTCGCATATAAAATTCAGGATAAATGGTGAAAGATTTATTCACAGATCCCGCGGTCAGAGGGTTAATAATATGAAAACCGTTCTGCATACGGAAAATTTTGCCTTTTGTGTAACATTACGTCATAATTTTAAGCGGTAATATTCCTTTTTGTTACAGTACCCAGTCGTGATCTCTCGTGTTCGGATTTTGACACCAATGCTCCTCCCCCAACATATAAAAAAAGGAATTCATTCACGGAGTTCGGAAGAAGGCAATCAGCGATAAAAGATATTCAAAACCATATTGCTCCAAGCGTCTTAATAACTTTGACGTACATCAACTTTTTTATTGAAAGCCTTCACACCCAAATAAAGAAATGGAAAGCGGCTGCTGATATGTTTCGGTATGAAATGATGGAGGCGATGAAAGATTTAATGCGTTCAAAACAAGTTCCCTAATCATGTAATAGTTTATTCAACTTCTTTTTCATCTTGTTAGCAAACTAATTTCCTTGTATAAAGATTCTCAAAGTAACTAAAGAAAGAAAAACTCTTCAGTTTGTCAAGTTCTAAAATTTAGATGAATATTATCTGATAACAGAAAAAGAAGTTTAAACAAATTCGTTGCTTCTACTAAATATCGCATTTTAAGAACTGCAAGAAAAGCAAATGTTTCGCGCACATATAAAGACATCGGAAAACAAAACGTTTCTCTCATGACGCGACAACATTTCTAACGCATTGCTCTTAGCATCGTAATCTGTTTTCAGAGGAAGTAAAGGTATTCAGGAGTAGCGTCTAGAATGAATAAGTGCTCAAAAATGCGAGGAATCGATGACGAAAATGCAATAACTCACAACCTGAAGCATGATGCTGGTAAATAACCAAATTTATATATTAAAAATTAAAAAAAAAGTCTATTCTGATTCTGCCCTTAAAATTATTTTGAAATGTTCTGTTAATAAAAAGAAGCGAATAAAAAATAATCCTCTAAAAACTTAATATAGAAAAGTATTATTAAAGACCGCAGAAGAATACCTTATAATATAATGGAAGAGACCAGTACACATCTATCCACTTATTTCAAAACATTTTGATCAATGCAAATATTTTAAACCAGTACATCATTTTGAACACCATACAAAATTTTCTTCAAAACGGCGCTATTTATTGTGCGTTTTTAAAGTTCAAACCCTCAGAATATATGCTGGTACACCTCCTTCCACATATACGCAGAGAGAGAATTTTGTTGTTTTGACACTAACAATCACATCACAATTTAACTGAATACAGCAAATTATACAAGGCAAAGAATGCATTCGAAGAGGACTTTCCTAACGGAGACTGGTCGTAATTACGATAAACTTAGGGAAAAAAACTACTCACGCAGAGCCGTTCGCTAGGATTCAAATCTGGATCAAACTACCAGTATTTAGCGATCTCATCCGTTGGATAAGACAATTTTGTTTGGTTTTATTCAATTATTATGGTTTGGTTATTCGATCATTATCGTTTGGTTTTACTCATTTTATTTTTATTAGATTTTATTTGATCAATTTAGTTTATGTGAGAAATTTCCACACCATATACTTCCTCTCCTGGTTCCTAACCTACTTTCAGTACCCTCACCTTACTCTGTTAATTCTCGGATGACAAAAAGCCAAGTTAGTTTATTCCATCAACAGGAAAACTCAATACACTGATGAGTACCTTATCCTTCTGAAAATTAAAAGATTTCCTTTTAATGTTAATCATATCTTCTAGTTTTATGAAGGAATAAATATTAAAAATACATTTCCTAGCTGGTCATTTGCGTAATTGCTTGTTACAGGTATAACCAAGCTCTAGTCAAAAGGTAGGAATATATTGACATTTAATATGCGATCAGATGTACAATTAATTATTCAAATCGATTATTGTCACATACCTTTCAAATATAACTATTAAACGTGTCTAATAATCAATTAAACCCGGACGTTGAGCTTGCTCCGTTCACCTTTTTCAATAATAAACACCAAATAATTGGTAAAAAGTTCCCAGAAGATTATGTGACATTTTCTGAGAATTCTGCACCCACATAACGCTAATTTTAAAATATCATAATTACTTTAACCGTTATGATAAAAAAAAAATTGACTTTCGAGAAACACTAGCAGTTAGTTTACCGTTATTTTACTGTAGCTATTCAGTTATTTTACTGTAACTAGGATTTCAACTTCGCAATCAATAGCTTAAAAAAAATTCTCGATAATGCTCTCAGTGAAGGAAAAACCAGCCTGTTACACGTCTCTCGAATAATGATATAAACTGTTCTCCTAAGACTGACAATAGAAAATGCAGTACCAGAAGCTTTCTTGGTAATGATTAAAATAATTCAAACACTGAAAGCTGGTCGGCTTACTTAAAGAATATTAAAACTTAATTTATATTTTTTAGATTATCAAGATATGAAGAAATCGTGAAGCACCAAATGTAAAAAGAATTAACATTGCAAAAGTTCGTAAAATATCTTGGCACAACTGAACAATTTCTGACCTCAATGTTGATTGATTTACTGCGTAAGATAATTTAAATTATATAAATTTTCAGCAGTTTTTAAAAGAAAACGAATACATTCATACTCGAAAGTAACTAAATAATTTTGACATTACGATAATTAATAGAATACCAATAAATACAGAACAATCCAATTGGTTATTTAGCTAAATATTTATTAATATCTATTACAGGGTCTTCGTTTCAAGCACTTCATTTATGTTACATGTTATATCAACAGTACATGTTTCACTCGATACCTTAATTGCTTCACAACAGGATCATCTTACTAAATTATATTGCAATAATTCCGTGAAATTTGCTTTCTACATAAATAACACTAGCCGACTTTGCGCATGAAACAAAACCGGCAGAAAAACCTATCAAACGATCACTACGCTTCTGCAAAATATATATATTTCCACGAAAAAGCTTTTACTAATATTGCGTACAAAAGAAACAAATACCGAAATCGGCTGCATATGGAATCAGATTTAAGTATATACTTTCAAACCCTGAATTAGGTATTACAATTCCAGAATCCATATACTTCCCCCAGGAAATAGTAACAAATATATTTCAGCTTTTCATAAAATTACGGTAATCACAGTTTTTCTTTACTTTTAATTTTTGCAAAGTCTGAAAACTAAATTTGAGATTCTAATAATCTACTGAAGTGTAAATAGCTCGTATACATGGAAAATATTTTCCAACCTTACATAGCAAAACTACGATAATTCCGCGTGGTCGGGTCTTTAGTGATCACAAATTTATAAACGCAGTTATTGAACTTATCATCATACCGCAAAACGTCAGTTTATTTTTTTTCCGCGCTATTGACTGTTAAGGAATTTAAAAAAATGCATATTTCAATTCTGCAAACATATTTAATGAGTGAAACTTATTAATAAATAAATTTAATCACATTTCATTTATACACGGAGATTAAAAAATAGCTAGAAACTACAGAATGAGGCAGAATGAGGGAAACGAAATAAGCAGATTTTGTCATGGAATGTGTGTACGGAAAAGGCACAGTTGAGCGGTATATAATAGCGGTTCTGTTGGTGTAAATTGTCGATCCCAGCGCGAATTTGCATGAATGCATAACCGCATGAACAGGGATTTCACTGATATGAATATGATCTCACACTCTGATTTACCCCTAAGCTACTTTTATCTTAGTGTAAAACCAATTAGTGGCCATGCGGTAAAGTCCCTGAACACTGGTAGTTCGACCTGGGTTCGAGTCTAGGCAAATTGGTTGGGTGCATGGAAATTTTCGTGGTTTTCTGCATGTGTATTCCGCTTTAACTTCTTTTACGCAGACAGCCCTAGCGTACTTTGAAACTGAAGAACTTTTGTCTTTAAAAATCATTAACTTCTCTACTATCCCCAACAAAAAATAAAACTATATAAATAAATAAATCTTCATATAAATCATGTGTATGGATATTTATATATTTAAAAAGTATGTTTCTGTAACTCATAAAAAAAACTTCGCTTCAGAGTTAGTAATTGATGTTATACAGATCCCTTACCGTGAGGAAATTTTTCTAGTCCCACCATTACATACGCAGATATTTCTCTGATGCATAGTTACGAACACTGAAAACCAATTAAAAGTTAACAGGTTTAGATATAATCTGTTATATATAAACATATTATACATACAATTCCCAACAGGTTTAGATATAACATAAATATATATATATATATATATATGCTTACAGAATAATATATATATATATATATATATTATGCTTACAGAATAATATATATATATATATATATATATTATGCTTACAGAACCCTACATCCATACCAAAATAGCTGCAATTGCGTTCGTCAAGTTTATCTACCACATTTTGAGAAACTTTGTAACTAGACATGTATATCTATGATCAGTATTTAAGGGAAGAAATGCTAGCAGATACTTTTTTTCAAACAACACCAATATTTTCCCACGCATTCCCTGTCCAAAAAATTCCGAGACTGAATTAATAAAAACTAGACAAAACGTAAGGTGGAGGTTTTAATGATTCAGGTGGTCTACAGTCTCCTCACACTTGTATACAACACACAGAACGTTCCTATAAATATATGAAACTGTCAGAAAAGTACTTGTTTGTGATATTATTCAACTTGTATGTCACTGTGGCTTGAATGTCAGTTAAAGTTTTGACACTTCATGCGAAGTCTGAGTTTCGGGAATAAAAAAGAGAAATGCCACTCGGCGCCAAATCGGGTGAATATAGACGACGGTTAAGAACTGGCAGACATTTTTTTCGCTAGAAACTGCACCAAAACTTCAACTGTGTGAGCGGGCGCATTGTTCTGCAGTAAAGAAAAAAATCTCCCCTCCTTCCATCGTTCCCGTGGAGGTAGGAAGTAGTCCTCTCTTACTGCAATAATCGTTCCGGACAATCCCCCTGAATCACCTGGCACCACCGATTCATGACAGCTAATTCCCAGTTTTATTCTATTTATGATTGCCGGTTATGTTTACATGCCAGACAGAAAAATCTGTCTCGGAACTTTTCGCACAGATGGTGTAAGTATACATCATACGTAATTCGAATGCATATTCTTTGAAATACTAGTATTCTATGAGGAGAGTAAAATTATTCTATGAAATATCATTTTATGATAACTAATAAACATACACCTCACAGAATTATATAACCGAATTTCATTTATGTAAAATTCGCAAAGAAATAATATGTCAAAGAAAAACTATGATTTAAATAACTAATACAAAAAACTGTTTAAAATGTGAAAAATTCCTTGTGTACCGAAGTTCATTAAAATTTTAAGATCTAAGATAACTGTCGACTAGTTGAATTATAGGATTGTTCTCTTAATGTAAAATAACTGAAAATGCTTTATATTCGAATATTAAGTTTATTTATCATTCCCTTTAACACGTTCACGCCGGGGCCAATTTTTATGTTCTTCGCCATGAGACGGTGCTCGAATTTTTGCTGTAAATATTTTGTAATTACGTCGTAAATATACATATAAATGTATATATTTTCTTTTTCTACAACACTTCAGAGTCCTAAGTATATGAAAACATATTTTTAAACAACATTTCTTTCTGAATGGAATTAAATGCTATACTTTTCGCAGAATGGTTTAATTTGAATGAAATATTTTCACAAGTTTTCGTTCATTACATTAGAAAAAAAAATTTAAGGTAATTCGATTTTTTTCGGTTAAGGTACAAAAATTAAGATCAAAGTTTATTGTATTATTAATATTAAAATTATGCATTATTTCTTTTCTATTTATAGAGCTTCTTCCTAAAATACTTTCTTAAATATGACATGATTTTTTGGCTTCTGAGGCATCTTTTAAATCGAAAAATGTAATGCTCTATTCGGTTCATTTTAAATTAGAGAATTATTAGAAATTAGTGAAATACTTTAAATAGTACTTAACTTTCTCTGAACATTTCTGAAAGGGAATAAAATAAGGATTTTTTAAAGTATTATTTAAAACTTGTAACTGACTTATTTCAAAATGTAAGGGGAATAATTCTTTTAATTATACTTATCAGATTTTTTTTACCATTAATTTCAACAATACATATTCCAAAACTCTTTATTACTTTCTCAAGTGCGCTTCTCATAGCGTTTGCTTTACAATGCCTTTTAACAGATTGCTTTCCAGTACGAACAATTCTTGCTTAAATAGTTTTATAAC
Source organism: Stegodyphus dumicola (assembly GCF_044657685.1). Lineage (NCBI taxonomy): Eukaryota > Metazoa > Arthropoda > Arachnida > Araneae > Eresidae > Stegodyphus > Stegodyphus dumicola. The sequence continues at coordinate 118,284,287 of NC_140781.1, forward strand.
GTATTTGTCAACAGGATTTCAAGTTATGTTTACAATTCAATATTAAGGTTATTATATATTTAGATAACATTTATAATCATTATAAATTAGATACATTTAATAATTAGATTTCTTCACAGTTGTTTATAAATGAATAAATTCTTCATTTCAAATACATTTATAAATAATTTAATGAATATTTATGTATTTGTTAAAGGCAGATACATGCTTTTTGCAAGCACATGCATAAATACCCATACATATTTAATATTTTTCATTTCCGGCATGTGAAAATCTTTAATTTCTGTGCATTCACTATATTTTATTTTTAATTAACCCAAATAAGTAAAACGTGTAAGCCCAAAGGGATTATTTTTCAGATATATAAAATTAAAATGATGAGTTTAAAATGAGCAACAGTAAAGCCTCTCCTCTAAAAAATTTTAAAAGGTACATGTTAAATAATATATGGATGTGAAAAAAATTTATTTTATTTAAAACATTTTGGCGTTTGGAACATAAAATAAAACTAGCGAATACTTTATCAAGGGTATCGAAAGACGTATACAATTTTAAAGGTACCGTAAGGTATTTTTCATTCTTTAAGCATAACATTCTTGTTAAAATTTATATTTTTGTAGTTCAACAGCTTAGAATTTTATAAAACAAATTCATAATCAAAATCACTGTTGTTAGTTATCGAAAAATAACCAAGATGTGATTTTTGTGTAAATGTCACTAAACTATACAAATTGCTATTATCTATCACACTATGAATGTTTCTTTCATGTGAAAGTGTCCCTTTTTCGATTTGTATGGAACTGCCGTGTGTCGAAATACTATCAGAACACTGTCAAGCGAGCTTTTGAATGTAAACAAAGAACACCCCATCTGGTGACCGAAGCTTCGAAGCAGTGCTTCACTTCTTACCTCCATGGATGAGACAGACTAGTGCGGGCCACCGGTGGCCCGCGCCGGCGTGAATGAAAATGAAATTAATCCAGTGTCAATTGACAGAAATAATTCGTTTTTTCATTCAAGTTCTGTTTGTAGAATATTATTAACGGCAACACTGCATTTTCCTCTTTCTCTCTCTTAATCTACAATTCCTTCTTTTGCCTAGCGGGAAAGGAAGAATGAGTGTTTCATTTGTACATTGTAACTTTATATTTATTCATCATACATACATACATCATTACATAGGATGCTCCACAAATTTGGCCACACTATAAAAAAATCATATCAAATCAAAGAATTGGTCCATCAGAGTGCGTTTCACTTATTTGAAGACTTACCACAGGGGTAGATTTATTTTAGGGCATAAAATATATTTTAGTTCGTTTTCACCGATAGATGGGGCTGTTAGAATCACATTACAGTCAAATACCGATTTATTAGGTGCGAATTAACCAGACTGTTTATCAAACGGGCGTTATCTTTTTTTTTTTTTTTTTTTTAATAAGGATAAAAAATATGTGCAGGAAATCAGCAGTGAAAGTATATAATATAATATTTAGGAATGGTTTTTATCCACAAAAATATGTAATTTAATTTTACGTAATCCGGATTATATAAAAATTGTTAAATCATCCGTTAAAAGTAAATAGCTTAGTCGTAAAAATAAATCAAGTGTGCAGCCATTAATCTACTTCCGTTAACTCCTTACTTATATATATTTAGTACTAACATATTTACAAAGCGCTCTTTTTATTTTGAAAATAGCTTTAATTTGCGCAACTAAATAAACTTATCCTCCAGATGAAATAGCCAGAAAAGTATCTTTTTCTTAACCGTATTATGGGTTTTTCCTTTTTCCTCTGTTTTTTTAACTGCCCTTGGCTTAACCGTGATTTTGCGTTATCCATACACCCCGCCGAATAAGAAAAATTACCATTAAACGGCATTTATTTGTTTGCATTTACGACCATATTACAGTCCTACTAATAATACAGCTATCGATCATGAGTTTTCAGTTGTATCAAAAGATTTAAATTTACACAATTTACTATATAAATAATGTAATAATCTATGGGTGAAACTTTGAAATAAAATGTATCATATGCCCCCCCCCCGGAAAAAAATATGCCTCTGAAGTAAGTCTCTGGGTGCAAACCGCACTCTAATACGGCAATTTGTTGACTATATATTATTTTTTAAGCTGCGTCCTTATTTATGGGACACCCTGCATTTCTTATAAATACTTAACCATATGGATTGCAGTTTGCTTTGATAAGTGAACAAGCTCATGTTTGTCTGAAATGGTTCTACTTTAAATGCAGCTGATATTCTAAAGGCTTTTTGCCAAGCTCCGTACTAAATTTTAGTTTGATTTATGTTATCATTCTAATATTTATTATATCAGTTTGAGGATCAGCTTTTGAACTAGTTTTATAAATAAATGCAGAGCATAAATTATCGCTGCCATCTTTTTCTTATGTTGTTCCGTTGCATCATCTTATTTTTAATAAAAGCTGATTTTGAAAAAAATAAAATTTTTTGTGCTTCTTTCTGTAGTAATTTATCCTTAATTTCATTGGTGAAGGTACAGATGGTTTATTTTCAACTGGGTTGTTCGCATTCAGGTAATTACAGTTTTTTCTTCTTGTATCTCTGTGTAAAGTTGTTCCAATATAAGGAAGTACTGCTTGTCTGCGTTACTTGTGCGTGGTGATAAAATGAAGAATTGATAGGAAGGTTTACGCAGAAGCAGTTGAGTGCTGATGTTTTTGCGTAGCATGCTATTCAGCACATTTGCGGCACTATTTATTGCGCGATGTGCTGGAGTATTTTGCGGTGCTATAAAATTCTGTCTGTTTGAGGTGACAGACTATCACAAATGAGGCTTTTAACAGCCCATGCAAAAGCAATAAAAAGCATCAGCCAGAACAGCTGCAATCAGAATTATGTGATCTTCATTGTCATTCAAATCTTAACAGAACGAGGGAGGGAAAAAAAAAGAAATGGTTTGTAGAAACAATTCCTTCTCTCTTAAACAATATCTACGGACGTACTTAAATCTGTGACACAGTCTTTTCTGAAATGAAGATTACTAAACCAAAATCCAGAAGCACATTACCCAGTTGAGTGATAGCAGAATGTTCACATGCAACCTGAATGACTGTTGCTTGTTTAAATTATATCTTCACCTTGGCCACTAGATAACAGACATAGATGGTGTGGCAGAATTATAACTCGTTTACATAGCGCGGTTCAAATCATTTTGATCTCCATTTGCACATTTTTATAGGTAAGAGTCTGACATGCTTGGGGAATCTGGCAAAGGTGTTCGACCAGACACCTTCATAAGAATGCTCCATCACGTTTGCAAACACCTTAAGCACGTCGGGCAGTGTTCTCCAACTCAAAAATCTTCACAAAGATGCCACAACATAAAGGCGCCAGCATCGCAAGTAACATTTTAGTCTGCCACTTATTACGTAAACGAAAGTCTTATTAGCAAAAGGTTCTGGAACTTTTATGAAGGCTGCTTTTTTTTACATGCTAGAAACTGCTCTACACGACGCCAGGCACCCTTTTGCCCTCTTTAAGTGTGCCAACACACATATGACGCAAATCCGTTTCCGCTGCATTATCTTTCCACGGAAAAATATATTAACAAGTTTCTTAATGCAAATGTGACTGATGTTATGCGAATTTCTATCTCAATAACACAAGTGTGCAATTTAATGTACGTAAATACTATTAATAATGTTTAATACTCTGTATTCTGCGTCTCTTACTTTTCTCTCCCGTATTCAGCTGTCTAATCCTCTCGGCCAACTGTGAGCAAAAAATGCAAGGAATTCCTGATATTCTGAATTTTACAACGATATAACATATTATGAATGAAATATGATTTTAAAATTATGTTTTGTAGTCGCAAGATTTAAAATGTGAAATTTTTATGGTTGAGTGACACTTCTGAGTTTCACTTCAAGTTTTATACGGCATTTCTACTATGTTTCGCTACGTTTTTAATGAAACAATAAATCCAGCTGAAAGTGTAATTGTAAAGGTCTATTTGTGTAATATGTTAATTTTACTGTAATGAAACTAGTATTATATTATAATAATTACGAATGTAAAGCATGTTCTGTTTCGTTATAAAACGTATAATATAAAATGAACAAAATGAAATTTAATGCTAGTAAACTTTCTTAACATCGAGTTCTTTAAATTAAGTGCTAATTCTAATAGCAGAAAATGTTTGTGATTTACTTCGAGAATGTGATGTAAATTTGTAATGAGAATAGAAGTGATAATATGAAATCAAATTTGGAGTGAAGGTAATGATGATAATGATATGAAATGCTTCAACAACTTTAAATACTGATATAATGAATGTGAAGTTAATAACGATGATCTGAAATATGACACTGAAAATGGAACAATAAATGCAAACAGAATGTAAATGATGAAGACGATACTAGGAAATAAACATAGAAGAGTATCTTCAGCTCTGAATTAATTGTTCCTCTTATCCACGTATATAAAAAATGAAGGTTACCAGTAAGATAAAAACTGAATTAAAACTACATTTGAAAAATTAACTTTTATATGTTTTGGAATGATTTAACGCAGTTCACAAAGAACCAGTTATTTCATGCAAGCAATGGAGGTCTTTTCAAGAAATTGCAATTTACTATCCATTCAGCCATGTTATGAATCAAACATACCTTCAGCGGAAGATCTGGCCCAGTTAAATAACGGCATGTCCATTTTTTTTACAGTTATAATTTAGTTGGTAAATAATTAAGAACTGAAGTGAAAATAAGTTAAGAATTAAAAACACGAAATTTAAGTTTATAAAAATGCAATATAATGTTTTAATATCCATTTTACAATGTCCAATAACTATTTCAAGAGAATTTACAAGCTTTTGAAAGTTATAATGTTAAAGGTATATTGTTATTAATTTGTAAATACAACATTAGATTTGTAACAAAGTGCCTTCCATGACATATTTTGTGTATATGTATTTTCTGTGCAAATGAATTTGTAACAAGTTGTCATAAAAGACTTTCCACGACGAAATTATTCGCCCACACAGGTATTATTAGTCTCGATCCTCACTTTTTTGTCCGTATCACTTTTCAGATATTATCATCATGTATTATCTCACCCTTCAATGACATTGTTTTTTAAAATGTGTTGAACTTTTTGGAGCCACAACTTCTGGTAACTTTTAGGCGAGCTTACTACAATATCTAATTTTTAAAGGAGAAATATAGCGGTTAAAAAAATTAGTGATAAAAAAAACCTTAACAAATACTCTGGTGCGACTTTAAAATCTGAATCCTTTCAGATTTTTTTCCCTTCAATCTGTCTATAAAAAGAGGACTTTTCAAAATGTTTGGACTTGGAACTCGATTAAAAATCAATGTATTTTTCCTCCTCTTCGAAAGAATGCATTTTATGATGAAAATGTGATTTTTGTACTTAAACAATATTCTTTATTATGAGTTATAATACAGTATCTGAGTGTAGCTGCAGTTTTAATAGCTTATATTTTTTTATCCCAGAATGCTAATTTTACTTTTTTGTTGGTTAATATCTTTTTTTCTTCGGTTTAGATACGATTTTCGTTTTCTTAACAGGAAGGATATGCAAGACAATTATTTTATTTAAATAGCTCATGCCTGTGATCAGTAACATTTTTATGCTTAATTTTTTTACTGAGCTGCTATTTTAGTCTGCATTTCTATCTATCTTGTGTCTACATGTTCAATAATTCAATAGGTATGTTTTATTTTCAACTCATTTCATTTGCTAGAATGTTTAAAAGCTCTGGAAAATAGAACTAGATGCAATCATTCAGACATACTCAGAGGACTACTTCCGAAGAATAACTTATGACAATTATTTTCAAGTTTTACGAACAGATTTGCATTAAACTCTGCCCTATCCTTCTTGGCATAGTATTCGCTCAGACTAGAAAGTAATGAAAATTAAATGGCATGAGGTATAGTTTAAAAGTAAACTGTTAATCTTAATTGAGAGTCAATTGGAGCTTTCGCCAAGTCGCCATTGTAACCTATTGAGCATAATTTCCTTGCACTCGTGCACAGCTGTGGTTGAGCCGTGTAGAATATTTTATGAATTTAAAACCAGTGCAGAAGACGAGGTATTTAATTATGAATTTATAACCTTGGTACTTTGGTATTATCGCAACCATCTTGGCGCAATTTGCCGATTTTTTGAAGAAAAAAATGGTGATTTCAAATCGCAGAAAAGTTATTTATTTCGTATCATGCATATTAGGTAGATATTTTAATTTTAATACGATATTTATCTCGGAAAACTTTTTATAAAACTACTTACAAATGGTATCTCCCGCATGTAATTTATAAAGTATTATTCCAGTCGACCAGTCTTATCATTTCTAACTCTTCCAAGCAAAATTTAACATTCCTTAATTCTTTACTCCAGCAGTATATAAATCTGACTGCTGTAATGAATGGCTGATGACTATTCTTGAACCAATTACCGCTTCGAATGCCGAGGTGTTATTCATACTTTTTCACGCTGCGTTTCCAAACGGGTTGTTTTCCAAAATACATTACCATCAAATGCGAATCTACGCATAATTGTGGCAAAATATAATATTCCTGCAAAAATTTCACAGAACTTTCTAAATTTGCAGTCAAATCCAACAAGCGCATATTTTCTGAAGGCCAAAAATAACGCGATTTGCCTTTAGAGCTTTTAATACAACCAAAACAGGAAGTACGAAAATGGCCACGTTGCTTATTCAAATTTTACAGTTATCGATAAGGTTACCTGAAGAATTGTTATGCGCAAGTTTGTTTTGCCACAGTTTGGCAGCTTCTACCAAGGTAGTTGCGATAATACCAAAGTACCATAACCTTGTTGTAAATCATTTAAATTTTAGCTGAGAGAGCACCTAGGCTCATCTTGTAATATAGTTCATATAATAAGTCAATCGTTTCAGTTTCTGTTAGCATTTTAGTTGTAGCCACCAGGAGTGGATAAATAAGTCATTATTTGATTTTAATTTTACTTGTGTTTGAGTGGACAGGGAAATAGTTGTCAAGGTTAATAACTTGCCAACAAGTTAATTCTAGTTAGATGTTAGGTTCAGGTTAAGTTTTAATTTTACACCACAAAAATTATAAGAAAGTCCGAATTTATACGATGCATGGGGGGGAAACACATTAAAGCACCACGTGGCCAGGCCTATTCAGCGGCTAGAAACAGAATACAGGACGAACTATTAGTCTTTCGCTGTGCCGACAAGTAAATTTCCCCAATGGAAAACGGAAATTAAAATATATTGATTCCTTATTGCCCACTTTTTTCCCTTTCTAACATTGAAAAGATTTCGTTTGAACATATTTTAACTTTTTGTGTTGATTTTGTCTTTCTTTGAGAAGCAGAAACAGTATTAGTAATTTGCTGCATCCGGCTGTTCCTTTTATCACCATCAAATGATTCAGCAACGCGGCTTCCATTGAGATCAGTTAACCTTAAGTGACATCTATTTCCGTTAAATTTTATTTAATAAAATTAATTCTTTAATGTGTCTGAACTTTTATGGCATATTCCTGGAAGTGACCGAAGTCCTTCCTACCCACGAAGAATATTTTACTTAAACCCACACATTCATTACATCAAATTTATCACAAATACACATGACACACGTTATAATGTATTAGAATAGCCGAGACTGCTGCACAGCGGAACGAATTTATGCGAGCAATCATCTAACAAACAGGATGTCATTATTTGTTTTAGACACAATCCACTCGCGGTAACACTAAACTGAGAAACTTCTAGAAACATGAATAACAAAAAGCGAAGATAGATAGATTTCTGCTCTTGTTGCTATACGGAAGAAAAAGAACTTTCAGTTAAAGAAATGATGGTTATTTTTTCTGAAAGTGACAGTGCATACAATAACATATAAATTTTATAAGCATTTTACTTAAGGGAATTAAACATCACAATTAGCCGCTCCCCACTGCATTAATTAGGATTTGATCTTACTCCTCAATGCAGTTTAACAGCGGCAATAAAAGAAGTTTCAACAAACTGAGACGCATTTAGTTCAAGAGTAAGGGGATGGAATAGAAATAAAGAAAAGAAAAGGCGAAAATGAATTCTTTTTCTTCCCCTGCCAGTACCGTCTGGAAAACTCGTTTGTTTTACGAGAACCTTTGGGTTTTGTGCAACATTATTCGAGTGTTCCTATGCATTTTCATAAAAACTGAAGATTTTTGTTTTGTTGCTTCATAATACTTTTTATTACTTAAATATTTTGAAAATCATATTTTACGTTAATGAAAAAATCTTTAAGTCTCAAAATGCATAAAATATTAAAAAGCCCATACGAAGCTGTAAAGATGGGCGACCGATAATTTTTGCTTCGTTCTTTGTTTAATATCGAATACGGTTTAAATACACGTGTGCTATCTGCCTAACAGACTACATCATACTTGGAGAAAACTACGGAAATCCTGAAGTAATTATCACGTTCACTGGGATCCGAGTATTATAATGAATGCTCAGTACTCTCTCACTTACTCGGTCGTTAAAGTCTTTTTTTTTTTTTTTTTTTTTTTTTTTTTTTTTTTTTTTTTACGAATTGGATTGCTAGAATCGTGTGTGTGTGTGTGATTATGGCAAAGCCTCGAGGGCTATCTGCCTAAGGGGAGGGATGCCTTCGTGGAGGACTTTCTAAGGGAAACTGGCTCGTATACACGTTACACATGGGGAAAACCACGAAAACGCCCATGCAGCCAGCCCGTTCGCGGGATTCGAACCTCGGACCGAACTACCAGTGTTCAGCGACTTTACCGCTCGGCCGCTGGTGGGCTGGATTGCTAGAATCGAGTCATTGGTTTGCATCTAAGTTATACAACAGGCAGGGCCGTCTTAACGCACTTGCGCAAGGGCTCCAAACTAATACGTTTGCATTTCATGTCTCCGAGTGATTGCCAAAGGGCCCCAAACACATTGGTTTGCCCAGGGGCCCATGAAATGCTGTTAAGGACAGCGCTGACATCAAGAAAAGCACAAAAACCACTATACAATCAGTCGGTCTCCCGATATGGAATCAATCTGAGAGAATATTACGAGCTTTGGTTAGGTGAGTTTATTCGAATATGGCAAAGCACTGTGTGAGCATATTTACTTTGTTAAAAATACGAGGGAAGCAAGAAAAGAGACATATTCATGAGAGCAAAGATTTACTCGCGGTGTTTCTCAAACTACGCCAGAAAGACTAGCACGTAATATATGGATTTCTTGCTGGATCAAGATGAACAGAATGATTTCTGTTTATTGACAATAACAATGATCTTGTCTTTTTTATGTAAAAGAATGAGTTGTATCTGCTTAGTGAAAAAAGAACAACTGCTGAAAAAAATTAAAAAGAAAGACTGTTTGTTTGTGAAAAAAATTATTTTCATTTGTTAAGTGCAAAATAATGATTTCTGTTTGTCTCGTGACGATAAAACTTTATCTTGTTTTCTGCCATAAAATAACACATCATTAATACATTATCGGCCGACAATATTTGGGTCAGATTACGCTAGGCTGAGCGGTTACCCATCGATGAGGAGAAATTTTTTGGACCTACCGGATTTGGGAGAACCGACACTGCTGACTGCGACGATTTAGCCTGCAGATGATACAGTACGTAGTTTCGAAGGTAAACGCATTTATTAAAATCGGCATAATTATAAATTAAATATTTTTTTATTTTAACTTTTAGGTAACTAAAAAGCTATGAGATTCGTCACTGAATGATCTATCAGTTTGTTAATAGGATGACGATTAAAGTATGACAGAGTGTTTTGAGATAGGAGAGCCCGGCCGTAAACGCATCAGTAACTAAACGCCTATATTTCAGATAATTCGTCGCGAGTTATTTCCAGGCGACTGAGAGAGATGACTGTATGAGATGTTCGTGGTTTCTCCTTTCGTAATGTAAATACTAGACAATTTCTCTTTAAAAAAATCATCCCTTGAAGCATCCTGTTTCCTAGTCAGATGGCCATCGCATACTTCGCAACATTCTGCTAATCAGCCAGTTCAAAATCTGATCCTTCAGTCCCCCTGTGGATATTCAGAGTATCCAGATTTCTACGCCAATACAACTACAAATTTGTAGATACACTTCTAACTGTTATTCAATCTTTTATATTTAGCACTAACATTGCCAAACTGGCATAGCCTCCGCCAATATACACAAATCCCTTTACTATAAAAGGGAATAATTAGTATGGCCTGAAGAAAGTCGCTTTATAGATATCAATCTCTCACACTTATTTGTGCAAGATATCAATGTTTTTGGAACGAACTTTAAAAAATATACGTGGGTGACAGTACACTAAGGGGATACTGTGGTCTTCAAGGTAATCTTCTAGTGCGACTTAACATTAAACTGGACTGTGTTTTCATTTCTGGAAGCAGCCTAGCGCTCATTTTTCGAAATACTACTAAGCACCTACCTCACATTTACGTGAATATCAGTTACGTAAAAAAATCTTCATCCCTTCCATGCTACTTCTGATTTTGGAAATAGCCGAAAATCACACTAACTTAAATCACTACAAAAGACAAGATGACTCACCCTCTCCCGAGAAATCGTCTAATAAGGAGCTCATTGGTGTGATTGCCTGCGTAAGGCGCAGACCTCACAGAAATTTTTCTCGTACCCAATTTGTCGGTTAAAATTTAACACGGTTTTTTCCCCTGCTTTAATATGTAACTCTTCAGCGATCATTCTCACTTTTAATCGCATGTCAGACCATATCGCATTTAATATTAACATATTTTTAACTATGTGCTTCTAGAGTCATCCCTCACTACTTTTCACCCAACTTAAAATCTCTTATGCCAGCCAGCGTTTCTCAAACTGTTATTCTCGAAATCTTCCATTGTGGTTCTCCTAGATTTGTAAAAATGTTCTGTCGTTTGTAAATGAAACCAACAAGATTTTACATCATTTCTTGCTGACGATACGTGGCCAAGTATATTGCCATATCTTTTAGGTGTATACACAAAATTAAATGAATTAAATATCTGTCTTCAAAGTAATTCTTTAATTGTTCTCAATGCCCATAAGAAATTAAAAGAGTTTCTGATGAAACTTGGTTTATGGGGGGTAGTTGCGTAAAAGCGAAATTTTCAGCCTTTCCAGATCTAATCTTTTTCAGTAGAAAACTATATCGCTATTAGAAAAGAACTATGCAGTGACATATATTCGCTTCTCGAAAGTCTGAAGTCACAATCTGAAATTTATTTTTCAAGTGATAACGAATTTTCATGAGTTCGTGATCTTTTCCATTACGATTTGGAAAACAACTGTCACTAAATGAAACAGAACAGTTAACTGAACTCTCTAATGACACCGGACTTATAAATGCATATGCTAAAAGAACTGTTTTCGAAGAAAATAAGAGAAAACTGGTCCGCAGAATATTCTTATTTATAAAAGTGGTCTTAAATTGAAAAACGTTAAAGAAACGCTGTCTGATGCCTTTCAAACGCATTTAATTTTTTTATAACCTCTTCTCCATATGCCATTTTTAACAACTCTAACTTTTCAAAAGCGCTTTTCCCGATTTTCCTATAATTTAGGATGTTAAAATGGAGGTCCAAATTTCGATCGGCCATTCTTATGACAATATGCACAATTATATTATCCTTTCCAATAACTGACTAACACCTACCTCTATCAGCTTAAAATTTACACAGATAATCTACTCCGACATATTCCATTAAACGAATATTCATACCATTTCGTTGCAATTGACACCTATGCCGCCATTACGGGAATTAAATCATCGCATCATGTATATGCTTGGTGCCCAGCCCGGCTTTTGTTTTTGGCGAGTTTTCGAATTCAATAACACCAGCACAGCAAGCAAGCAAAAAAAAAGGGGGGATGACTGCCCTCTTTAATTTATTGGTGTATGAGCTGAAATGATTTAACTAAAAATCTTCAGAGAACTATTTGGAGGGAAAGAGCTTTCATTTTTACAAATGCGGGTTACTGTTTTAGAAACTGCATATTGTCGACAACAGTTGCAAATATTTGTTAATAATTTACATTTTATGAACTTTTCGGTGTTGTGTATTCTTTTTATTTCCGAAGTTATTAATTTAATGCATTTTATACAGCAAGTCTATAGTTATTTACAAGATGCTTTGTTTAATTCTGAATCTGTTGCTGCTTAGTATGTAGAAACGTTTTTAGTTTTCTACGTACGTAAAAAACTAAAACCTCAGTGGCGTAACAGCCCTAATGGGCCAAGGCCTGCAGTGCCCGAAATCTGCTTTCTTGACCGTGGGCCCCGCGGTGCGTAAGCATATGCCCTGAAAAGTGGTTAGCTTGTCGCAGGACCCCCAGTGTTTAGTCCCCAAGCGAACTTGGTACTCATTTTATCGACCCAAATGATGGAAATCAAGGGATGAAAGGTGAGTCGACCTTGCCCAGCCCGGGAATCGAGCCCCGGACCTGTGGTGCTGCTGCGCGATGCGCTAGCCACTGCGCCACCGAGCCTTTTTCTACGTACGTAGTTCATGTATTATAATGTAGTTCTTTCATGTCTGAGTTGATTGATCACTAGTCCACTAGAGACCGAACGGTCAAGTCGCTGAACATAGGTAGTTCAGCCTAGGTTCGATTCCAAGCGAAGGGGCTGGCTAAATGGGGGGTTTTCGTGATTTGCCCCACCTGTAACGTGGATGCAAGCCAGTTTCCTTTAGAAAGTACTCTACGAAAGGCACCTCTCCCTCTTAGGCAGCTAGCCGTCGCGTGTTTTGCCATAATAAAAATAAAGCAAACCAAAAATCGTCTGAGCATTGAATTATAAAGATAGTTCAAGCAAAACCGGAAATACAGGTAGAAATCCGCCTTAGGGATAATTTTCGTTGGCAAGTTAACATCTCACAATTTTTCGCTAACTTGGCAACATTTTGGATGTTTTGGAAAAAAGCATTTTTAAAGCCTCATCAGAGATTAAATAAATACCAATTTTTAAAAGAATTAAAATTAAGAGCAACGAAACAAATAGTCAAAAGGAACGAAGTAGTATAGAAACAACAGCAGACGTCCGCACCTCGCTGGTTCCCCAACCAAATACAGATCACGCTAACGTTGCTTGATTATCAGTCAGAGGAAAGTGAAAGGGGAAAAAAAAAAAGTCTTCTTTCTGTCTCCTCGTTTTTTGGTGGTTTTCCATTAATGCAGTTGTCTATATAATTCAAAATTAGGACTGTTGGGCTATTAAATTTCCCAGGTTTTTATGAAATAACTTCGAGAATTTTTGATAAATTCTTTAATAGAACGGATGTTAGATTCCTCTGAATACATTACGAACACATCATGGGCAGTTTATTATTTGCCTTATTGTTCGGAAAGTTGTTGCCAAGTTCGGAAATTGCTGCAGTTTAAACAGATTGCTTTTACAGAGGTATACCCAGAATGGACAGAAATCGGCGATTATGGGACGCAGCATGGTTTTATAAATAATTAATGTATAGTCAATAACTGAAAGGCCGTTTCCAGCACCTAAGGGGCGTGGAGAACTTTTACGAACTCGAATTTTAGAAGTTACGTGTTTTATGTGAGGCAACCACGTTAAATGATGATCAAGAGTAACAGCAAAATATTTGACTTGCTTGCCCCAAGGAATAATAATGTTGTAAGTGGTGACTCATATTTCATTTGAAGGTGAACATAATAGCTCCAGATTTTTAGACTTTATTAAAATTTTCCAAGACGTACCTAGGCGCACGCGCCAGGACTCAAGCGTATGAACGTCAGCTTGTAACTACTGCAGAGCTTAGCTAAGCGGAGCAATCTTAGCATAGCTGGGTCTTCCACATACAATGTGTCATGTTGTACATGGAATATTATTTGCATATATATTGAATAGAACCGAGCGCGTTACGAACGCTTGTGATGTACAGGTGTTCATTTTCTGGCTTGTGGAATATGTAATTTTTATGTGAAAGGCAAAGTAACTATCGGAAAAGCATGGATAATCATGTGTGCTGGGAAACCCAAAGTTCGTTTAGCCATACATGATCAATTAAATGCTCAGCTATGTTCAGGAATATCTATCCAGTGTATATTTTATTTAGTGACGTTTCCTAAATCCAAACTTCTGTGGTATAAAGGTATTGCTGAAAGATACTTTATAAAACAAAGAATTCTGCAGTTTTCCTCGGTGTAGAGAGGCGGTTTATATGTGAATATGACGCAAGTTAATTGGCTGGGTTTCAGTATTTCAGTATTGGCGAGATAATTGCGATTTTCCATGAGGATGGTAAGCATCTTATTGCAAAATAATGTTTTGGATAATCTTGATAAAAAAGATAGGCCCGCAAATCATCACAAGCCCCATCTTTTTTCTCATTTTATTGATTATTGTATCCAGTCTTCGACTTTTTATTGTATGGAATCTTTCGATGTACCTAAGGACGTCTGATGGATTAACTGAGATCGTGCGTTTACATGTGTCTAGTAGTATGCACCTGGTTCATAAATACCATAAGCATAAAAAAAGCACCTTTACCTACAAAGGTGGAAAAAAAAAAAAAAAAAAAACGCGTATAAATTTTAGACGTATTTGCTTGATACAGATGTAACAGATAATAAAACATTGGAGTTTTCCGATGTTCAGTGCACTAAACAGAATTTAAGTTTGATTATTTGACAATACTCTTCTTTAGAGCAGTAATAAAAGTACCTACGGCAAACTATACTGTCTGACCCCTTTAAAGAAGGGGAAAAAAAGAAGGCAAAAGAAAGAGGAGGGTTATTAGATATCTTGTCTATTAGTAGAACCCACTGTTTAAAGATCCAATTATGAATTAACCATGCTACCTTTAATGCCTCAATTATTAATACTTCATTCTTACATGAGATACTTTACTTAACCTTATTACAAAAAGAAATTTATTTAATAAAAATTCCGCCTTAAATGAAAGTTATGGTTAAATAAACCACTTTAAATTGGTATGATAAAAAAATTAATTCATTTCCTCCACTTTTCCCAAAATTGAAATAAATTGCTTTAGCAAGTGTAATTTAAATAAACAAACCTTTTCACACAAAGAAAATCAACGTTTGCTACAGTAATAACTGCATATTACATCAGTATCATGTTTTAATCAATGCAATACTCGCAAATAACTTCTTGGTGACTTTTTTATAGATTATTATTTATTTTTGGCTACGTTAATTTTAGAAGCTCCAGCTTCCTCAGATGAATATCTTAATTTTCATCTCAGTTATCTCGGCTGTTTTTTCATCAAACAACAAAGAAATGTAAGCAAAAAGGCGCACAAACTACAAACATTGTATCTGACAGTTTATGAGTTTCAAGCTTTAATTGTTCTTCAAATAACACACAGAATTGCAAGCTTAAACTGATACAATAAAGTGTCGCAAGCAGTCGTGCGCGATTCGTTGAAAGTTCGAACATTATTTATGCCACTGTACCTCAAAGGATAATTAGACTTAGCAAGCATTAAATTTAAATATGTGACATGGGTTAAGTGAGTGGTAGTTTAAAATTAATCGCTTCGGGTAAAGTGCAGGAAAAAAATTAATAAATAAAAACATCTGGGGCTTTCTAAAGCCCCACGCGCTTAACTAAGCGTTAAGAGGGGAAATATCACCTGATATTCTTTATTCTAGTATATTCACAAGCATTCGAATTACATAAGACTTGCATATCAGACTACCGTAATGAAACCCATTAAAATAGCATGCGCAATTTTCAAGGCCGCACTAGTTTGCGTGGTTGGAAGGCTGTAGGTAACTACGCCTATTGCCAAAGAGGAAAAATAATGTTTTCATTTTCAATGAAACAACTCATCGAAATCGTATACAGGATTAAATTAAAGAAATCAACATGAGATCTCTAAAATAAAAATTTTTGTTGTCCTAATAGAAAGCAGCCATAAATGCTGATAAAAAAGAATAATAAAGAAGTCAGATATATAAAATAATACAAAATCAACTAAAATTAAAATTTTGCTTTAAAGAACTGAATTAGATTATTTAATAATGGCAAGCATGCCAAGTCTTTCTGACTATAAACAGCGAGATGCTTTCAGGACTAGAGTTATTTGATTATGACAAAGAGCTCGAGGACTTCAGCTTATTGCGCAAAGCACGCTAGGACTATCTGCCTAAAGGTAGGGGTGCCTTCTTGGAGGACTTTTTAAAGAAAACAGGGTCGAATGCATGACATGTTTTCAGGAAAGACTTTCTAAAGAAAACTAATTCTTACACATGAAGTAAATCACAAAAAAACACATGCATCCAGGTTCCTTGAACCATTAAACTTATCTGCATTAAAAAAAAAAATCTTTAAGCCATGCATTGATACGAACTGTAATATTAAGCGATATTTTATCCTCAAATTTCCATTTCTGTTCAGAATTTGCTTCATAACGTAGGTAGTTTTCTGGAAAAAAATATAATTAAGGTTCGATTCAAACACAAATTCTAAGTATGATTAAAATTAATAGGGATTATCACGTCAATTTTTGTCTTCCTGTTCGCATACAACTTGAAAATGATAATCCTTACTAAGTTTTCCGATAAAAGGCTTTAAGCCACCGGATGACATCCTACGCTAAAGGACTAAGTCAGGGCCGTTCCTAGCGGGCGTGCAGCGCGTAAAAGTACGCGGGCAGCGAAAATGTGTGGCGGCCCGGACTCTCGCGATAACCCGATTAAATACTTTAAATTCATTGCAATTACTTGTTATATGTACTTTTTATACAATTTGTCACATGTAAGTATTTGGTGAGTATGAAATAAAAATTTTATTATTAAATAGTATTATATTATTTATTCACTGAGCTTTTTTTTTTAATTTGGGGGCAGCAATCTTAGGAAAGTAAGCGGGCAGCCAATGACCTAAGAACGGTTATGAACGTAGTGTAATCGGATAACACCCTACGTTAAAAGACTAACGTAGTGTCACCGGATGGCACTACGTTAAAGGACTAGACTAGAAGTGGTGTTTCGCAAGAAACAGATCTCTACTGAACTTAGTTTTAAAGAAATTTTGTAGGTCAAATATTTATTTAAAAGAAGAATTTTCCTCTTCCATTCTCTAGATCAGATTTTGAATCCAGAAGAAATTAACTGCGTACTTTTATACATATAATTCACTGGTAAATATGAAATTTCTCTGAAGTACCGAGGCTTCTTAGATTTATCAAGCACAATAGCTTTTCTTTAATCTGTATCTTCTACATGACAAACAAGAAATGTTAGACGCTTATTATTACGATTCCCACCAGAATATTACCTGTCTTCGACAAAAAGATTTTTATATGGGATGATTCAAAAAAAAAATTAGTTCCACCGAGGCTGAAAATATCTCGCGCTTAATCTTTAGTTAAAATTTTCACTTAGTCATCCATTCATTAAAGTCTCTTCGGAAACACAGGTCAATAGTTGACTCACCATACAGCCCTCCACGCTAGACAACGATCGGAATCCGACCACTCATTAGACTGCGATAGGGTTTACCCAGGTGCCCAAGAAAACTGAACTTTGTTCACGAAGCTAGCTAAGGCTAAACGATATCATACCGATCTCTAACAGATACACGCCTTACAGTCAGCATATGCAAAACTAATTGCAAAAGCACTAAAATTACTTGCAATTAGCTCTGCAATTAATTTACCTTTTCTTAAAAAAGAATATAGTTGAAAGGTAAATTTTCAAGCCCTAATGTTTGAAGAATGAAAGCAATCTTTTCAATGCAAGGATAAGTGGAAGCATGGATTTTGCTCAGTCTTGCTTCATGAAATAAGAGAAAAATCTTCTCGCGCACACCTAAAATGTTGAAAAGCGAGGAATGCTGGAATTCCAAATTCTCAGCAGGAACAACCATTTTTTTCCTGCCGTTATCAAAAGCGAGAAATTGCTAATAACGGCGGGACTATTTTATTCAATCGACACAACTTTACACCTTGCCATCATGCTGTACAGGTATATCAAAGCTGTGATGGAATGATAACTTCGCCTCAAGTTAAAAAAAAAGGGGGGATTGCAAAATTAAAATATATTTAATGAAACGTACAAAACGATACTTCAAATGGAAAACGAAAAAAAAAAAAAAAAAAAAAAAAAAATTTGTTTAAATGTTGCAAAATATGAAATCGACAATAAAACAAATTCCAAATTAGAGCTTCGAGATGCTATTATTCGGGTTGAAACGTACGTTATTCAAAATTTGATGACTCTGGGTACCGTTGTTTTATCACAATGCGAGAAACATGCATACATTTACGCAGATTCTTCATTATTTAATTTCTTTAACTATAATACAGGGCTCTAATATTTGGTGGCAACATTTTGAAAACTGGCCGGACATTTATAGTGAATCAACGGAAAATAGCAAAACGAAATTAATAGTCCTTCTGGGCAAATTGCCCCTTTAGGCTAATGATCAGTGAAAGAATTCTAATGAAATACACTCATGTCCATAAATTAAGGATAATTCGGAGTCACGCGGAAATCGAACTCTAAAATAAATATATCACCTGTAAAATCACTACACACATCTTCAAGAATCATATGCAAATTTCAGGAAGTAACCAGATGACACCGATGGTACGTCACAATGACGAAAGTGTAAGAGAGTGATATATAAGGAATACAGGCAAAGAAGTAAAATTGTTCGCAGGCGCTTTATAAGCATTTCAGTGCAATAATCGAATAGTTATCACTCAAAGGACGCATTTGGATGATTTTTTACGTGGTAGAATTATCGGCCGTCTGGAATATGGGCGTACCCAACTGGAAGTATCAGACGAACTTGGAATTGCCCAGAGTATCATCTCCAGGCTTTGGCAACGATTCCAAGATGATGGTAATGTGAGTAGACGTTACAGCACAGATCGCCCCAGAGTTACAACGCCGAATGAGGACCGGTATTTGGCAGTTACTGCCAAAAGAAACAGGCGAAGCACAGCCTCAGACCTGTCTCGTCAGCTCTCTTCAGCCACAGGTATGACAATTTCAAGGCAGACCGTGTACAGACGCTTAGGGCAGATTGGTTCTATATGCTCGTAGACCTGTCAGATGCGTTCCACTTACTGCAACTCACTGTCGCCTGCGGTTAGCCTGGAGTAGAGAGCATGCATTGTGGACACCGCAACCGTGGGCTTGTGTGATGTTTTCCGACGAGTCTAGGTTTAGCTTGCAGTCTGATTCTCGCCAGACGTTCATATGGAGAGCTCCAGGTACCTATTACCACCAAGAAAACATCATTGAACGACACCGTTACGGTGGTGCAGGAGTGCTCGTTTGGGGTGGAATTATTCTGGGTTCCAGAACTGACCTGCATGTTCAAATTGGAACCATGACAAGCCAAATCTATCGGGACATCATTCTGGAACAACATGTATGTTTGTTTTGGGGCGCCATGGGCGCACAATTTGTGTTTACGGATGACAACGCCCGTCCTCACCGTGCAAACATCGTAAGCGAATGCCTTTAATCGGAGGATATCAACCGTATGTACTGGCCAGCATTCTCACCGGACTTGAATCCAGTAGAGCACGTGTGGGACATGCTTGGCCGACGAGTTGCAGCCCGCGAACCTCCTCCTACATGTTTACCGGAACTTCGGAGAGCATTGCTTTTTGAGTGGTGTAATATCCCCCAAGATCAGATCGAAAATTTGATACTCAGGCAGAAAGGCGTTGTACGGACTGTATTGCATCGTCTGGGAGACATACAATGTACCAACAATCATACCAATTATGTAATATTGGTTTTTTTGTAAATAGTTTTTTTTTTTTTTTTTTTTTTTTTTTGCAATTTGCTCCAGGGAGAAAAAATTTAAAAATTTTTTTAATAATATCAAACATATAGCATCTTTTTTTGCTCTTTACCTCTTGTTTAATAAATAAGCTTTACAAATAAGTCAAATTTGTTTTGCTTCTAACTCTTCCTTTGCCTGATTTTGCATTATCCTTAATTTATGGACATGAGTGTAAATGTTCCCTACCGTACGGATCAATCAATATATATATATATATGCGGGCGTTTCGCATTACCAAAACTGATTTAGTCAGAACTGAAAATAATACGCCCGTTCAAAATTAGTATAAAGTATAGTGGGTAAAAAAAAAAAAAAGAATTGGCAATTGCCTATAATTGATCATATTACCTAACAAAGGAAATGCTTGACAATTTGAACTAACCATAACGAGCACAATAAGTAATAAACACACAAATCCTAATCAAACTTTCAATTTAATATACCTTTTACACAAAATATACAACATAAACGTAAATTTGCATCTCAAAAAAGTATTGGCAAAGTTCTAACTGCTATGCAAACTTTGTTATGTTCAGGTCATGTGTTTAGACTGATAAGAAACCCCGTTAGTATAAAGTTTGCAGTGCTACTTTTAAAACGTTATTTTGCTAATACTGTGATAAAACAGCTTCAAAATTGAAGTCGTTGGATGTTAATGTTAAAAATATGATTATTCAGTTCAGAAATGAGGGTTTAACTTATTGTCCTATAGAAATACAACTGAACATAAGGTTATTATTAACTATTAGAATTGTTGTAAAAAAAAGTTCAAAGAGACAGGATCGACGAAAATTAAGATTAGAAGTGGATGGGCCTCCAATATTTTCTGCAAGGGAAAACGTGGCATTGTCAGAGAGGTTAAGAAAACCATAAAATAAGTGTACCCCCCCCCCCAGTTAGCCAAAGATGTTGCTAATACTTCGCATAAAACTTTTAGTGTACAGACTATACGGGATATGTGACATGGAGGAAGGTATTATGGAAAGGCAGCTAAAAAGGAAACTTTTATTTCAGAAATAAACAGGAGAATGATTTTGCAAAATCTAATGTTAATTTATCAGACGAATTTTGGAAGACAGTTATTTTGTCCGACGAATCAAAGTTTAACATTTTCGAGAGTGATGGACGACAATATGTGTGGAGAAAGCCTAACACCGAACTGAAAAAACACCATTTAACACAGACTGTAAAACATGAAGGAAGCGTCATAGTTTGGGGCTGTTTTACGGCCCCCACACACACCACAAAAAATGGAGTTGGTAACCTGTGCTTCATTGATGGTATTATGACAGCTCGTACGTATACTGACATATTGCGCCATAACATGAAATTCAGCTCCCAAAAACTTGGCTTAGGAACATCATTTGTGTTTCAACAGGATAATGACCCTACGGATACAGTGAACCTCACCCAGCAATAGTTACTCTATAACGCTCCTTGCCATTTAAGAACACCGCCTCATTCGCCTGACATAAATTCAATTGAAAGTTTATGGCACAAATTGGACCTAGAAGTCAAGATATAAAAAATTTCGTGTAAAGATGAACCTAAGCGTATACTCCTGCAAGAATGGCACGAAATTCACAACAGGACTTTGGTTTTCCACAACATGTCAACAACCAGGACTCTGATTTTCTCTATGAGAAATAGATTACAAGCTGTTATAAATGCAAAAGGTATGAACACAAAGTATTAAATTTTATTCCCACATTTTGCTGTGTGATCTTGCCAATACTTTTTTGACATCCAAATTTACGCTTTTGTTGTATATTTATGTAAAAGGCATAGTAAAACGAAAGTTTCATTAGATTTGTGTCTTTATTGCCTTCTATGTTCATTATGTCCCGCTAAAATTGTCAAGCATTTCCTTTGTTAGCTAGATTGATCAATTTATAAGCAATTGCCAATACTTTTTTCACCCACTGTAGATTTCCTCAAGGTGTAACGTCTGGCTGGCCAAAAGTAACGACATAATTTAACTTTCTGCATTCTAGAAATTGTTCCTTAGATATCAAATAAATTATTCGCATTTAACCGTATCATGTTTAGAGATGAGTCATAATTGATTAAAAGTAAATTTCCAGCTTGGCGATTGATGATTTGAAAATGAATTACCAGGTGACGAATGCTGTAATATTTGTAAGGTATGTGTAGAGTAAGTGGGGTACTGTTTTAAAACAACTAATGTAATCACCTAAAGCAATGTATTATCGTATTTTGGTTCACTCATATATTACCTATGTACATCATTTTTAAATAATTATTTATGTGTTATAAAACGCTTTGCATTACTACAGTTATTATGTCAAACAACATAAATTTAATGTGCCACATTTCACATTTAGTCGTACTTAACTTATAGTATTATTCGTATTTTATCATAGCTCTATCGCATAATATTAAGGCATTATACTATCGAATACCATTAAATTATGCATTCATGTATCCTATTACTAAATGCACTATATTATTGTACTATAATATTATACACTGACGTTTTGCTTAGTGTCATATGTAGATGTTCTGTAATATTAAGCAAGATGTCCTGTAATCATTTTTGTAAAGTACTTTTCTGTGACATTCTTGATTAAGAGTAATTAATGGCTCTTGGTCTTTAAGCCATTGCCTTCTTGTGGTGGCTGCTTGTTGTTTTTTCCACTGATCAGGCATCATTCCGTTCGGTTTTACCTTAGGTCGGAAGCCTGGTCAATGGCGCATAACCATAACCAGGTGATGAGCATATAAACCATTGCATGCTATATGAATTCTTTAAAAGATAAATTAAAAATCGCTAAATTAATCTTTAAAAGAATTCAATAGATAGTGTTAATGAATTACATACGATAGCGCAGAATGTGTGGGATGTGGTTTCTGAAAGTTTAATGCTGCAATTTCTCCTTTCAAAATGTACCAAGGTCTGGAACATCGACACATATTGATGAAGTTTATCTTCAAGACAGGGTTGAAAGAAATTTGCAAGTTATATTACATGAAACTGAAAGTACACCAGATGTGATCAAAAGTAACTTTTCCATCTCTTGTTGGCAACACAAAAGGGAAACAAGGGTAAAAAATGAGCTTCTCATGCTCTTACTGAGGATTAGATACTGCAAAGCACTCTCATTTGCTTTTCACTTTTACTTGGTCACCAAAGCGTTCACATCTTCGTATAAAAGTATAGAATAATCACCAGCGATGAAATGTGTAATAAAAAAATTCCACTCACAAACAGCCCACTAGCGGCCGACCAGTAAAATCGCTGAACACTTGTAGTTCGGTCCAAGGTTCGAATCAATCCGGCGAACAGGCTGCTTGCATGGGCGTTTTCGTGGTTTTCCCCATGTGTAACGTGTATATGAGCCAGTTTCCCTTAGAAAGTCATCCACGAATGCATCCTTGCCTCTAGGCAGATAGCCCTCAAGGCTTTACCATAATCACACAAACCAAACCCATTCGCAAAGAACAACAATTATTACGAAGACATTTTGAAAAAAAACTGCAGCCTTATACTCAAAGAAAATACAGTGTATTTGGTGAAAACAAATTGTTGTAATTCATTGTAAGTGTCTTAGAACTAATAAATCAACGCAGTCTTAAGTCTACTATGGTGAACTTGCAAACAAAAAATGCAATAAGGCTCCAGAAATAGCCAATAGAAAGTAGGTCCTACTATTTCATAACGCACGGACTCATTCTTCGCAAAACACGAAACAAAAAGTCAGACAGTTTATTATGGAATTCTAATAAAGGTCATTCCTTCATGGAGGCCCAACAGCGACCGAGCTATAAAGTAGCTGAACACTGGTAGTTCTGTCCGGGGTTCGTTCGAATCCAGGTGAACGGGCTGGCTGCATAAACGTTTTTGTAGTTTTCCCCATGTCTAACGTGTACACGAGCCAGTTTCCCTTAGAAATTTGATAATACTCAAAATAATGAAAGACGTGCTATATGATACTGATCCAGAAACCCTAGTTTTTCAAAAATGGCATCGATAAGCAGGTTGCCAACTGGAAAAAAAATATACATAGTGTTGGTGGTTA
The DNA here is from genome assembly GCF_044657685.1 of Stegodyphus dumicola. Lineage (NCBI taxonomy): Eukaryota > Metazoa > Arthropoda > Arachnida > Araneae > Eresidae > Stegodyphus > Stegodyphus dumicola. The sequence goes on from NC_140781.1 coordinate 118,308,144, forward strand.
CATTACTTACAAAACTTCAGTACTCTGTTTGCGAAGTGATGCCAAAAGTTCCCCTACAAAAGCCGCAGAACTTTTGAATGAACAATACATGATAGTGAACGCTATTTATCGATAACTAAGTTAACGCTTTGTATTTGCAATGAGCCATCGATCTGTCTGTCAACAAAAATGTGCACTGACTTCCGTAATGCAAACACTCGATTTTATACGTATTACCAATACTTAGACATCAAAAATAAAAATTTCTTAAGACAGATGTGACCACATTCTTTCACTGTAAATGGTAAACTAGTTTAAGGCTAGCTTACAATTTCATGACGTACTTAAGACTTTTCCTTCGTTTTTACACCTTTTCTTTGAAAATTTTCTTTAGAAAAATGCGGTAAATCTTCAATATCAAGGATGCTTCAGATAGATTGAACAGCTATAGTATCCCCCAAAACAACTTTCTCATTGCGAGAGAAAATGGTTTAAGTCATACATTTCTGATAATTTTTAATGTCGATTTCGAGTACTTTAGAGCTCCTTCCACCTTCCTTTCCCCCCGTATTTTAAAATATCTTAATATCTTCAGTAGGCTAAGAAACTCGCTTACTTATTGGAACCTCCCTTGCAGGGGGAGAATTAAATTTCATATGTTTTTATGCATGTGATGTAGAGGCATGTGATTAAAATTATCAGAGCTTTTTATTTGATTCATTTTTAGCCCAAAGGAGCGTTAGCTCAGAAGGGCTATTAATTTCGCTTTGACATTTTGCGCTGGTTCACTACAAATGTCGGTTCACTTTTAAATCGTTGCCACCAAATACTATCGCCCTGTTATATTTAAAGAAATTAAATAATGAATAATCTGCATAAATGTATGTATGTTTCTTGCATTGTGATAAAACAACGGTACCTAGAGCCATCAAATTTTGAATAACGTAAAGCTTCCGCCGAATATAGGCATTTGGAAGCCCTAGTTTGGAATTTGAAATTTCTTTTATTACCGATTTCATATTTTGTAACACTTCAACGAATTTTTGATTAACAAACTCAACGATTTCAAAGTAAGCAATGAAAAAAAAAAAAAAATCTTTTTAATCTCCAGCCCGTGAGACTGTGTATCGGAAATTCTGAAGATATTCTCATTTTAAAATTTTACGATATTGCTGTTGAGCTGAATTTTATGGTTTAAGTACAAAGAACATTTAATAAATAAAGGTAACACACAAGAAGTTAAAAAAACGTGCCTTTGGGCGTAATGTAATATCTGGAAGCTTTCAATATATATATATATATATATATTTAAATTAAGAATCACTGGTCTGGAACCGATCTTTAAAGAAATATTTAACCGCGCAATCGTTTCGAAATACCAAAATATCCTCTATGTACTTAAAAAAAAAAAAAAAAAAAAAAAAATCGCATATATAGGGAGAGACAGCCTACAGTTCAAACCCGCGTGGTTTAAAGTCGCAACTGTATTTATGAATTATGCGATCAAAAATTTTTAAGAGCAGTAAAATAAGTTTATAAAATCAGTAATTCCTGAAACTGGACAGTTTGAGTCTGATTTGAATTTATGATAAAAAATCAGCCTTTCACAAAAAAATCATTTTTGTTAATTCTATAACGCTTATCCTCAAGGAAGTTAGCATAAATCCCATATAATTTCACACGCGGCATCGAACATCTGAAGTGTTATAGCTGTCGATACAATCGATGGCAACAAAGCAGTGGGCACTCATACGTGACCAAGACAGCAAAATAAAAGGTAAAGCAATAATATGAATAATATACAAGAATTCTTAGGCAAAAAGTAATAAAAAACCTTTTGCCAAACAGTTGTGTGTTTTTGACACAGATGCACGGTAGGACCAAGTTATAAATGGTGAAATGTCTGTTTATCTTCAACTATCTACTTCACTTCCTGAATTCTAAATCAGGAAACTTGAATATACGGAACAAGAACAATTGTTCCTTTAGAAGGCAACATCTTCTTGGGCGTAACGGGCGTATCGATTGCACTGGGGCAGGGGGAAGTCACCGAAATCGTGCTACGGATTTGATTTCGCTCGCATATTTCCAATTCATTGTATTACAATAACCGCAACTTAGATAAATGAGACAAATATATTTTTAATTCAATATATAAGCATTCGTTTCGTCAGTAGGAATAAATTTTTAAGTATTGTTTTTATTTCACGAAATTCATACAGTTTAATTTTACTCCATTTGTAATTTGATTGTAAGCGTTCAACCATCAACGCTTTTAACTGGAATAATTATTTAAAAAAGCATTCGAATTAATCATTTTTCAGATTTTCATATTAATTCGTTTATTTCAATTAAATACTTAGAAGAAGCTTACTAATTTTTTTAATAATTTTATTCTAAACATTGTATAATGTATTATTATTAACCTCAGACAGACGTTTACAATTAGTTTGAAACTTCTTACTGCCGAAACACCAGAAAATAAAAAGAATTATCTTTAAAACTAAGTATAACTATTTGATGACATTTTAGAGATTAGATTTATGAAGATGAACTAGATGCGAGTATTTTAGAACAAACTACATAATATAATTTTCCTCATCATTACGCAGTAAAACTTCAGTTACTCGAACTTTGATTAGTCAAAATATAGTATGAAATTAATGTTAACTTTTCTCGATAAGCCCAATTTTTGTTTACTCGAAGCTTTTTCCTCCTCCTTTTTAATTTCGGCTTGCTGAAGTTTGACTGCGATCATATTTCCCTTTCAACTGGAAGGTGATGGAAAAAGCAAATTTGAAAGGGCTGGTTTTGTGATTATGGCAAAGCTTCGAGGGCTATCTGCCTAAGGGAAGAGATGCTTTTGGATAGAACTTTCTGAGAGAAACTGGCTCGTATACACGTTACACATGGGAAAAACCACGAAAACGCCCATGCAGCCAGCCCGTTCACGGGATTCGAACTTTAAACCGAACTACCAGCGTTCAGCAACTTTACCGCTCGGCCGCTAGTGGACCCAAAATTTGAAAGTGAGGAGGGATCCAACGATAAATGAATTTGAACGGAAAGGCGGTTAATATAGTTTTTAAAAAAACTTTTAAAAGCAAATACTAGAATACAGAACTTTCAAAAGTAAATACAATAGAATCCAGATTATTGGACATGCCATCTCATATGATATACATACCATGAAAATGATTTTATTATTCGTACAATAATTATTATTAGCAATATGACTAATATAATTATTATTTTACTTTTATAATAGTACTCTTGTAGTACTGTTTCATTCAATACAATTTGCTCTATTGCATTCAAGAGAACAGCAAGCCTGACAATTATCCGAGTTTTCACGAACACAACTCAGCAACTTTTCGATTTTCACTGGCTGAGTACAAATTTTCTCTTCTTTTAATAACCATCTACCTCACTATGCATCGTAATGGACCTGTCTTTACTTTCTAATGAAATAATTTTACTGCTGAAGGTGGGAGGGTAATAAACGGATTTTAGTGTTCAGTAATTAATCGGTCAGTCATCTGTTAGGCCAAATTTTCGATAAAATATTATTTTTTATTTAGCAGTTTCATAAAATACTGTATTTTATTTACTCTATTTTTATTTTAGTTAGTTCCAGGCTATCCAGCATTCCTGGTTATCCGACCATCAGTCAGTCCTGTTTAACGGGTAACTGGGGTTCTAGTGTATCAACGTTTCGCAAAACAGGCTTTGTACCTAGTGCAGAGGGATACAAGCTTATGAGCCATTTAAGCCCTCTCGCGGATTTATCAATTTCACAACGATCTATCCTAGTGAACGTCTCGCGTGACTGTCATACAGCGACAGATGAGTGGGGGAAGTTATTGGGAAATCTCGGAGAGAAATGCCAACGTAAAGTTCTTACGGAACGGAATATTGCTACCGCAATGTAGTGAGTGTTTCCACACTTAACCTTAGTATGCCGTTAGTCACTGGATGCAAAATACAGGTATACTGCGTTTGGGAATCACGCTAAGAGAATGAGCAATGTTGATGCACTCAAGTGGAATAAGCTAGTCATATGAACAAATAATAAAAGTACTATATGCAATGCAAAAACGGAGTAAATGGTAATGCCACGGTTATGCAACATAATATCGCAATGATGGGCAATAATTTCCCCTTGTCGAAAATATCCAATGGGGCATTAGACATCAAAGGGGCGGCCGGAGAGTTTTAACTTTTAAAGGAGCAGCAGCACCAGCAGTACTTTATGGTTTAAAAAAAAAAATGTCAGTTGGGAGTCAAACATTTATGTTTTTATACTTTAGAATTAGTATAAACATGTACTAAATATAAATATAGAGGCCTGGAAAATGCACAGAATATTAGCTTTCGTAATTTTTACAAAACTGTCTTTTTAATTTAAAAATGCCTTAACATGAATATTTTCTTTATTTAAAGTGTTTCTGTAACTGGAAATGTTAGTTTATGACCAAAAACAAAAGCCGCATGAACATCTTTTATGAACTGCGTGTATATGCACGTACATATGTACATATATTCATACACACATACACACAAGCAAATTATAGAGCGGCTGTTGCAAAAATAGAGCTTATACAATAATTTTAAAAAGAATAAAGAGTCTAAAAATAATTTAAGAAACACAAGATCAGATAAATGAATTATTTGACTACATCGAGCAATAAAAATCTGAAAACTGGAATCGATTTCCTATGTTCGGACAATCAAAAGAACATAGTTCTGGAAGTGCCATAAAACGGCTATGAAAACAATTTATCGAATTTTTCTAACAAACGTTTTAGCAAAAGGAAATATTCAAGCTCACAAAACACAGAAAATGGTTTTATTTTTTCAGATTAGTAATGGCTCCTCAACGATTCAAGTAATTCAATTACCTTAGGAAACAGAGCGCAACTGTTTCTATAAAAGCTGTAATTCAATAGCAAAGGTAATAATTTCTATTAATTCCGATTTCATTTCTTCTAACGGTCGATTAAAGTTAATACATACTACATAAACCAATTAACTGCACTTCCAAGTTTGTATGCTAGCGTAAAGTTTGATTATATTCATTTTCTCACTGGAGGCACAGCATTCGGTCCACACTTCAACACAAACATAAAAATCTGATGTGTACACCACAGAACTTCCTTGTACGGAATATTAAATTATACGCATTTTTTCTTGCATTTTGTTTAAATTTATTGGATTTAATTATATCTACTTCGCCGACAGCGCATAAACCACAATAGAATAAGTGCATTCTTTAAAATTCACTCTATTTTTTTACCATAGCGACACTCTGGCGCTAGGTTCACTTAACAGTATTATATTTCGTTCATATTATAACTCAGAATGCACAAAATTTGTATCATTTAAAGAATTATCTAATCGTTGCCCCATGTTCTATTCAAGTATTATAATAAAGCTAGAACGATGTAAAAAGAAATTAAGCAAACAAAACAAAAAAGAAACAGTTTTTCACAGACGATTGAGTATTTCTCATTCAAATAATTCAGTTCTCACTTCGCGACAAGGTAAAAATACATAAAAACTCAAAATATCTCTACTAAAAATTACTAATTATTAAAAATTAAATTATTAAAAATTAAGTAAATCTTAAACACTTATTTCCTCGAAAAAATTCCAGAAAGGATTAAGCATGATTTAAATCGCAATAATAAATAAAGGCGTTTATCTTTGTTGTTGCGAAGCTACGTTTCTCTAGATTGGCAACAAATTCACTACTCAGCTGTTTCAAATGTAAACAAGCAATGGCCGCCATCAAAATAGGCTTAGCGGCACTTAAACAAGTTTTAAATTGCTGATAACTCTAAAAATATTGCATACAGATTTACTAAAGACATAAAACCCTTAACCGAAAGATAAAAACAACATAATTCAATCATTTTTAAAAAAAAAAAAAATGTACAATTTACAAACATATAAGAGTAAAGAAACTGAGATCACTGAGCCGGGTAACAGAGTGGATATATTTATAAATATATTTATATACGTTTGACGCGGCCGATTGAAACCAAAATACGAGGTGCACATCTACATGTTATAGTAGTCCTATATACAAAATTTCAACGTTCTGAGGCTACTCGTTTTTGAGTTATGCGAGATACGTACGTACAGACGCCACGAAAAATTATCTTCAGAATTCATTTTAAAGCAGTTTTTTAGTTTTTTTGGAGGAAAAGAGTCTTTTATTGTCCTTACGTACAGATATCACGCAAAAACATCGTTAAATTGCAGTCGAAAGCGGTCAATGTGGATATTTTCGTTGAAATATGCTGCCTGAAGCTTTTCGGGATTACAATACTTCCTTTTTACTTCGTACAAGGAAGTAAAAATGACGGTCTAATGAATCCATACTGAGTATTACAACTGAGTGCAAGTGTTCGCTCAGACGTGACACAACATAAAAGAATAAACACACAAAAAAATAAACAAATTACACTTAAATTGTAGCCTAGTACCCTAAATCTTCAATAACAAGTGTTCTACGCTATTAATAAAATTCTACGCTATTAAATAAAACAGATAATTAAGAGTGAAATTACAGCGAATTATTTTAATGATACACAAGTGAACATAATGTAAGAATAAGCTAATTCTTTAAATACTTATTTTGTGTATTCGCTTTTACTCGCATACGGTAAATAAGTAACCACCACCCTTCCCCTCCCCCCCCCCAAAAAAAGAAAGAAAATATATTAAAAAGTATCTTTGCATACGAAGAAACAGAAGACTAGTTCCAGACATGAAAACCAGTAAAATTAATTAGTTATTTTTAAGAAAAACTCTATCAAAAAAAAGTAATTAAATCTTAACTTCGTTCATATTAATTAAAATATACTTTCATTTTGTAAATTCAGAAGCACATTCTGATTTATTGAACCCGGATATTATGATTTTCTTTAAAAAGCATTTTCTTTAAAAAGCATCTTTCCGTTTCCGGAAAAATGCTTTTTAAAGAAAATTTTATGGATATGAAAATAACACTATCGTTTTACATATAAGAAATTGTTACTTAGATATATAATCAAGAATACGGGAAACAAAATCTAAAACTAAAACATTTAAACTCGCTTTGATACCATGAGTTTTGTACGAAATTCATCGGATGAAGTGACATCAAATGCTATCAGTAACTGTTCCAAAAAAGGAGGATTTTTATTACAAGATACAGCATGTCTTATATAAAAATATACCCCAAAATAGCATAATTTGGTTTATGCTAATAATTCTTATAGATACCCTGTTTGTTTGTTTTTTGTAGTATCTAATTAATTCTAAAGTAGTAAACGGCACTGTACGGAATCGTGTTGATGACTACGGATGAACTGAAGACGAAATTCAAGGTGAATTTCACACTCCACCATTAAAAACACTGTACAAAAGTTTACTAAAAATCAGAGTCGGACAAGTTCAATAAATAATGCGAAAAGACATTTATGCGAAAGGGGTTCATACTTCAGAGAACACTGATGACGTTCGTAAACGCGTGTTACAATCTCCTCAGAAATCAAAATGTTGATTATCTCAGCAAACAGGAATTACACTTTCCTTGTGCAACATAATGATTTGGGTTGGAAATCATAAAACCATGAGCACTTACAAGTACTATAATCAGATAGTTTACATATACATTAAAAACACTGTTGTGCTGAAATTTGATGAAGGTACACATTTATTTGAGACACCCTTTACAATCAAATGCGATCGTAGTTCACGGATCACGGAGTAAGGCCTGTGAAGAAGTTAATTGTCAAAAGTCGGATGAAATTTCACAAAACTGCTCATTTTTATACTATATAGATATCAACACTCTGTTAACAAAAAAAAAAAACAAAAAAAAAAAAAAATTAAATTAAAAAATAATAATAATAAAAAAAAATCTGAAAAGTTTCAGATTTTAAGTTACATCCAAAGGGGCATTTTTTAAACGTTTTGCGTGTTAACTTTTATTTATTAAATATCATGTTCTTTGCACTTAAACCATAAAATTCGGTTCAATAGCAATGTCGCAAAATAATTTTAAAATGAGCATATCTTTAGAATTTCCGATACACAGTTCCGCACGCTGGAGATAAAAAGTCCCCCCCCCCTTATAGAGTTGCCATTGCTCGCTTTTAAATCGTTGAGTTTGTTACTCAAAAATTCGTTAAAGTTTTACAAAATATGAAATCGATAATAAAACAAATTCCAAATTTCAAATTTTTTCTTCCACATGCTCATATTCATAGGACGATTACGTCATTCATAATCCGATGGCTATGTACCGTTGTTTTATTACAATGCGGGAAATATATGACATTTATGCAGATTTTTCATTATTTAATTTCTTCAAATACAATGCAGGCCTCTAACATTTGTTAGCAACGGTTTGAGAAGTGATTCGCCGTTTATAGTGATACAACGCAAAATCGAAAAATTAAAACAATAGTCCTCCACAGACAAAGCCCCTTTGAACTAGAAATTTTTTTAAAAAAAATCTGAAAAGTTTCAGATTTTAAATTACGACCAAGGGGCGGTTTTTTTTTTTTTTTTTTTTTTTTTTTTTTTTTTTTTTTATGTTTTGTGTATTACCTTTATTTATTAAATATCATGTTCTTTGCACTTTAACCATAAAATTCCGTTCAACAGCAATGTCGCAAAATAATTTTAAAATCAGCATATCTTTAGAATTTCCGATACACAGTTTCGCGCGCTGGAGATAGAAAGTTCACCTCCTCCCCTGTAGAGTGTTGACATTGCTCGCTTTTAAATCGTTGAGTTTGTTAATCAAAACGTCTTTAAAGTTTTACAAAATATGAAATCGATAATAAAACAAATTCCAAATTTGGGCTTTTAAATGCCCATATGCGCAGTAGAATTACGTCATTCAAACTTGGATGGCTCTAGGTACCGTTGTTTTATCACAGTGCGAGAAACATACATACATTTATGCAGACTCTTCATTATTTAATTTCTTCAAATATAATACAGGGTGATAGTATTCGGCGGCAAAGATTTGAAAAATGATACAGCAAAATCGCAAAACGAAAACAATAGTCCTTCAAAAGAAGCCCCTTTGGACTAAAAAAAAAAGTAATGTAACGAAAGGAGCGGTCAGTTTAAGGATGATCTTTCTGGTTAGAGGCAGTAAAAACAGTTCTTGATGAAGCATAAAGCAGTTCAAATATTTAATGCTTTCTATAAAACTGTTAAGGAAATTCTGAAAGTTGAAATCTTTGAAACAAACGATGCCTTTAGCGCTTGATTTCTTTTCTAAACATTAATTTATTGCATAAAGTAAATTTTAAAAACTTATCATTGTATTTTGTGCATAAAATATCATTTTTATATTTTGGTTTACTTAGACCATCACACTGAGGCAGGTACATAACTTTTGTGTTCAACTGCATATTTAAATATCCATCCCGGTACCTCCCTATTAAATAAATATTTTCGATTTAACGAATTTTACTGTTCACTTCCGGACGATTCGTTAAATCAGATTTGATTTACCTACTACTGCTCTGGATATTCACAGTCCTTTACCTCTTTGTTTTGTCATGGTTTGGTTTTATGTTATTACAGCAAAGCCTCGAGGGATGCCTTTGTGGTGGACGTTTTAGGGAAAACTGGCTCGTATATATGTTACACATGGAGAAAACGACGAAAAAGCTCATGCAGCGAGCCCGTTCGTGGGATTCCAACCTCGAACTGAACTACCAGTGTTCAGCGACTTTACCGCCCGACCGTAGTTTTGTCATGAACTAATTCAATAAATGGTCGAAATCTTATACCATTCTTGAGCCAGAAAGCTTCAACTATCGCAGATGTCCTCATAGAAAACTGGATTTTCCGATTTGGAGTGCCTCTTCGTATTTAGTCTGGCCAAGGAACTAATTTCACATCTGCCACAGCGAAGCACTAAATTTACTCTAGTTGCAGAATCCTTATTTTGATGTCAATTTTCTTTACTGATGTGGGGACAAAGGCTTAATGCCTAAGTACCTCGTAACTAATTCCATCTTGACAGCGACCAAGAAGATGATGAGATAGGATATCAGGTCGATGGAGAGGGAAGGAGAACAATTCTGGTTGTGAAACCCCAAGCGACGTCGAGGGATCTCATGCAAGCTGCAGACATCCTGAGAGGAGCCTTCCTTCTGATAAAAAAAAAAATTTGAACGACGTAGTAGCGCGTCACCGAAAGCAATGCACTACAATAGACTTGCACCTTATTTCGGTACTGAGGGTTAGTTGACTGGTCTTGGAGACTGCAGAGCAAAGGATGTGCAGACCTTAAGGATAGGGTGATGATGCTAATTTCTGTAAATATTTAAATTCATTTGATTGCATTGTTGTTGGGTCTTGTCATAATATTGTACATTGTTTTATTTAGTTATTTATTTATTTGCTGTTTTTAAGGGCATAATTTTAGGGTTTATTTTGTGTGCAATCGAATTTGTGGCAACACGTTTTGGATACAAGTGTTTATTTCTTATATAGAATCGTAGATCTTTCAATTTTAAATTCCTAACTAAACGCTAACTAAAACGTGAAATATGGCTCCTAACGGACTTAGTCAACACCTTTTTATCACTAAATTAACGACTTTGACGATTTCTTGGCGAATTTCAGGAAGTTTCGAGAGAACGCATTTTCGAAATTTTGCGGTCGTTTTCCCGAAAACTTTTTAGAACGCCGTGTAACAGCATATAAAACAGGCTCCAAGAACCACGAAGAGTCAGTTGTTAATCAACTATGAGAACCTGCAGTTCAAAGAGAGTTTGCTAAATTGCATTTTAGAATTTGCTCTGCGAGTATTATCGGGAATTCAAATATTTCTCTTCGGCTAAGAAGGATGTGCTTAATATCCAAGTTCTCCTTCAGCGATTTACAGCTTTATTTTGCTGTCTGACCTTTATTATTTATAATATGCTTACTTTTAATGTTGCAGTATTTACCTTTAATTAAAATAATCTAAAAAGCTCGTATAGGAAGGAAACAAGAAGCATATTTGCTTAATAACATACCTGTGATCCTGGTTTAGTTTTCTAAATAAACAGCTTATATAAATATTGTGGTTTAGATATAAAAGTTGGAATGATCCATGAATTACAGAAGCAACTGATGTTATTACGGTGTACAAAAAGTGGGGGTTTAAAAAGATTAATTTATAAAACTTTAAATCTTTTAACAATGTTTTATTGACTTATAACTTCACCATGCATTATATTTTTAAAAAATATGTATCCGTCTGATATTTAAAACACAGTCAATTTAATTACGCTTGTCAAATTATAGTTTCATTCTCATCATACATTTAAACTAAAAGATATTAACAGCTTAAAAATGTGTAAATATGTATTCACGTGAACTATTAAATAAAAGTGGTGACTATTACACACAAATTTTCTGAACTTATGTCAACTTTAGCATCATGTGAGTATTAACTAATTTACAAAAGCTTCAGAAATTTATATAAAGAATTTTAAAATGTGTTGGATGTACTATACTTCATCAGATGCTAAAACACGGAATTCAAATCTGTTTGAGAATAATTACTTCAAAAATCATTGCCTTACTTTTCATAACTGTAATTTGTGAAGAAATACCCCCCCTTTTCCAGAAAAAGTAAACTGAAAAAAAAACTCTTGCCTCTTAATGCAATGCAATATATCAAATCCTAATAAAAGGATGTAATGATATCGCTCTGAATTTTTTAATTAATTTATTTAAATAATCTAAAAAGCTCTGAATTTTTTAATTAATTTATTTTTAGTGTGTAAACAGTACATACAAATTGTTTATTAATTCTCATTGACAAGGAGAGTTGGTTTGTATTCATGCTTATGCGAGAAAGATAAAAAGTACCCCCCTTCACATATGCACTTATGGAGGGACCAGCAATCCAAATCACTATGTCTTTAATAGCACATATACTCAAAAAAGAAGAAAACCCATCCATCTAAAGAAGCCAGCTCTGGACAATAGATGTTTCTTGATACAAAGAACTGACAAAAGTGTTTATGTATTAATACAGATGAAGAGAGTAATGAAACAAACTGCGATCCTAGATGAAAGCCCCGAAAGGTTTAATGTAATATGTTTATACATATATGTATATTATTTAACTACTAGTCTAATTAGCTTGTTACGCAATTAGATTACACTTACATGCAATTATGGTGCAATGTTGATTTATGTAGTCTACATATATGCTTGTAAATAGCTCAGAAGTTGATTGCACAATGGCTACATATTTAATTCTGAGAGTATGTTATGATATAGTAACTGAGAGTTCTTAGGGCTCAGATATTTCTATAGGCAAATAAACTTCCCTTCCATGTAAGCAACTAATATACTTTCATAGACATTTCCTTAGACATATTTTGCATTGATCATGTAATTTTGCTCATAGGTGAAGCAATCAAATCAGTGGTACACAATTACACAAGAGATACCAATAAGCTGTTAAATTCAGGTAATATTTTCTTATAAATGCCCAAGAGAAATCAAAATGTTTTCTATAGTTAGAAGCGATTTTTTTCGGGGGAAAATATGTCAGGAATACTGTATTTTTCAGAGAATTCATGTTCAATATTTTGAATGAAATAAATTTTAATCAAAACATGTAAAATGACATTCATGAAAATGCTTTTACAAATATATATTGAAAAATCATGAAAATAAATCTATATTTTTGTAAATCTAGCGAATTCAAGTATATACACAGTGAATGTATTTATTTCCTAGATACGGACTAAAACATATATCTTACACCCTGAAAGCAAACACCAATCTGCCATAAATACTTATCCAAAATGTTCCCAAACAAACATTATTTTAAATATTGTTTAAAAATAGGCACATCTCGCCACACTGCATATTAAAAACATGTTATGACTCAGATGTGGTACACATAATTATTATTATTACATATAAACAAGAGTTTAGAAATTTGAAAATTAAGATTATGAAATAATCAAAATCAAAATTTTGGTGGCTAACAAAAGACCAAAGAATTTTTAGCTATTTGTTTTATTATACTATTTTTATTATGCTATAATATTGAATTGCTCTGTTTCTCTCCCAGTCATTTCTGTTTTCTTCCTGTTAAGACTGATAACCACCAAAATTTTAATTTAATTATTTAATTTTTATATCTTGATTAGACAGTGTTTCAAAAAGAATATACATATTACAAAGTGTTATTTTTTCCAAACTATCGACCACTGCGCCTTGGCTCGGCTATTGATGAAACGAATACATAGTCTAGTTTATATTAATAGCTGCTAGATGTCAGTTGCGTTCAGTGCCGCCCTAACCACAGGGATAAATGGGCTATAGCCCCAGGGCGCAAGCCTTTTGAGGCGGCAATTTTTTATTTAAGATATAGTAAAAATTTATTTTTCATTTTATTAGTTTTTACTTATTTTTAAATTAAAACACTTCTTAAAATATTAAACTGATTTTTATTTCTTCCAAATGTGCTGAAAAACGATAGACAGAGAAGGGCAACGCGAAATAGGAGTAACATCCTACCGATCGTACTTTTGTTTCAGTCGCATTTGAACTGTCGGAGCTGTACTGGAGTTAATATAAGACCACCTACGTATACTCACCGCGTCGCCAGGGCATATTCATTTATCTAAACGTAAATTGTATTATTTTAACAATCCTGATAAAAGATAGGAACATAAAGGGGTCACTGATGCGTACCTTAATATAGATTGCACGACAAAAGTAAAATTGATATAATTTTAGTATTTGTCGACTGAATAAGGTGAATTAAAAATTGAAAATTAAGTGGAAATTATTAAATTATATTATTATCTTCCTAAGGTAAGTGCTTTTCCTTTTACATACACTAGTGGACAAAAAAAACGCATAATCAAAAAAATGGCATTTAGCAAGATAATATTTATTAATTTTAGAAGGTTAAAAAATAGTTTTTTTTTTCTCATTTTATATTTAAAAATATATTTACTTTAAGGTATAAAGAAATTAGGTAGTATATTGAACGGTTTATAAAAATCAAAGTGGACAAAAAAAATGCATATTGAAAAAAATTGCCTTTTCCCGCCAAAAAACATAAAAAAATTCTATGATTCAGTGCATCCATGTCAAAGCAATTATCAATTGAAGACAAGGCTCAAATCGTAGCTTTCCACGAGTCTGGAATGAGCCAAATGGAGTTAGCAAAAAAATACTCCGTAAATCAATCAACAATTTCCAGAACTGTTAAAAAATATATTATAAGAGGGTCTTCATCTCGAAAACCGGGATCTGGCCGAAAGTTGTCACTCTCATGAGGTGATTTAACTTTTTTGAAGCAAAATATCTCAAAAGATCCTAAATTAGGATCAAATAAATTGAAAAATATATTAAGTGACAGAAAAAGAAAATGTGTTTCATCTAGAACAATTCGTCGTGGATTGTGTTCTATAGGTTTGCCTGGCAGAGTTGCCTGTTCTAAACCATATTTAAGTCCTGAAAATGTTTTAAGCAGCTATGAGCACGCTAAGAAATGGGTTTATTACACTCAAGAGCATTGGAATAGCATAATCTGGTCAGATGAGACCAAGATAAACTTGTTTGGATCAGATGGACGAAGATACGTGCGTCGTAAGGTAGGGGAAAGATATAATTTGAAAAATTTAAAGCCTACTGTTAAACATGGCGGAGGGCATATTATGGTTTGGGGTTGTTTTAGCTCTAATGGCACTGGAATGTTAACGATCATTGAGGGAAATATGGATTTTTTAACCTTTTAAAATTAATAAATATTATCTTGCTAAATGCCATTTTTTTTATTATGCGTTTTTTTTTGTCCACTAGTGTATATGTTAGCTAAAAATTAATTAATAATGATATATACATATTTAACAATTTTATAATAATTTTTATTCCATTATGTAGGAAGACTAACCATGGAACATAAATGAAAAAAATTATCTGGTTCCGCCAACCGTAAATTAAAAGAAGAGAAAGAGGCGAGGCAAAAAGCTCTCTTGGGAAAAATGCCTACATTAACAAATTTCTTTAAAAAAGGCGAAACACTTTCTATGGATATTACAGAGGATGAGCAACACAAAGAGGGAAAAGAAAAAAATCAACAACAGTATGACAATAATGCCCAGCAATCAAATGTGAAAGAAAAAGAAGAGGACCAGAAACAACAAAACATGGAACAGCCACAGCCAGAAGATCAAGAAAGAGAATATTTAGATGAAGATGAACTTAGTAATATGTTGAGTGTTAATTATACTGATCCAGCATTATGGGGAAGATTAAGCGAAGATAAAATTATAGATATAATGAAGAACATATCTAACGTAGAGGTAGATATTCAAGAACTAGACTTTTCTGCATCTAAAGTGGTCTACAAATCACACAGCAGGTATGCTACAAAAATGATATTTTATAGACGTTTACAAAACGGAAAACAACAAAAAAGAAACTGGCTTTTATACTCAAATACTTCAGGAAAAGTATATTGCATCCCTTGCAAACTGTTTGGTAGTGCCAATAATCCATTTAGTGCAGGTTTTAACGATTGGAATCACAGTGAAAAAATTTCGGACCATGAAAATTCAGCCCTTCATACAGAAAACACCCGTATAATTGTGAACAGATCTACAGAAAAATGGGAATATTTCAAAAATTATTCTATTATATCAATGGAAAAAAATACGAATTACTGGAAAAATATTTTAGAACGTATCATCGAAGTCATAAAATTTTTAAGTTCAAGGGGTTTGGCTTTTAGGGGAGAAAATCAAACTATTGGTGATAAACATAATGGGAATTATTTAGGGTGCTTAGAACTTTTAGCAAAATTTGACCCTATTTTGCAACAACATATATTTAATTTTGCAAATAAAGGTACTGGGAATATTTCTTATTTATCTGCAAATATTTGTGATGAGTTTCTAAAAATATTGGGCAGAAATGTTAGATGTTTTATTATCACGGAACTAAAAGAGGCAAAATATTACTCTATTATAGTAGATTCGACGCCCGATATTTCCCATATGGATCAATTAACCATTGTCGTAAGATATGTCAATAAAAATGGAACACCTGTTGAAAGGTTTTTAAAATTTTTGGAGAATACTGGCCATAAGAGCTCAGAAATGCAAGACTGTATTTTAAAGCTATTATCTGATTTAGATATTAGTTTGGAAGATTGTAGAGGACAACCTTATGATAATGCCTCTAATATGTCGGGTATATATAACGGCCTCCAAGCACGCATTAAATCTAGAAATAATCTTGCCATTTACGTGCCCTGTGCGGCACATTCTTTAAATTTAATTGGACAATCGGCAGCTGAATGCTGCATACAAGCAACTAAATTGTTTTTGTTTCTACAAAACTTATACAATTTCTTTGCCGCATCAATATCAAGATGGGAAATTTTAAAAAATACGCTAACAGCAAAAAATAAAGTTCCCAAAAAATTAAGCGACACTCGTTGGTCAGCAAGAGCTGATTCAGTGAAAGTAGTGGTTTCGGGCTATGAAAATTTTAAAAATACTTTAACTAGACTTTACAAAGATAATTTTCAAAAGCCTGCAACAAAAGTTGAAGCCCAGGGGTTGTTAAATGAGTTCAACTCATTGGAAACTGCTATTATGATAGCATTTTGGAGTGAAATATTGGAAACCATCGATAAAACTAATATATCGCTACAAAAAGTTGATATTACAATTGAATGCATTGTTTCATTATATGCTTCTTTAGAAAAATTTGCACAATCGAAATGAAATATAGATTTTTTTAACCTTTACAAATCAGGAGGTATAAAATTATCTGGCTGTTATGAATACAAACAGTTACGGAAAAGAAAAAGACAGTTCGACGAAAATACGTCAGAAGAAGTGCAACTTGATGCAAATGACAAATTCCGCATAAAAACATATTATGCTATTATTGATAAAATTCTAGCAGAAGTACAAAAGAGAAAATGTGCATATGTTGACATTTATTCAACATTTGGGTTTCTAGTTAATTTAAAAAATATAAATGAAGACATAATTAGAAATAATGCTGCAAAGTTGTGCGAAATATATCAGAATGATTTAGAAAACAACTTTATTGAAGAATGCCTACATTTTAAACATGTGAATTTATTGGAAAATACCGAACTAAGTTTAAAGACAATAATCGAGTTAAAAATTGAATCTACATTTCCAAACGTAACCACAGCACTGCGCATATTTTTAAGTATCGCCACAACAAACTGCAGTGGCGAAAGATCATTTTCAGCAATCAAAAGAATAAAAAATTACTTACAATCTTCTTTGGGACAGAGTAAACTCAATGATTTAAGTATTTTGTCTATTGAAAGAGATTTATTTGAAAATTTAAATACTAGTGATATTATTGATCAGTTTGCCAAAGAAAAAGCTAGGAAAGTAAATATATATGTTACATTTGTTTAGATTAAGGTGTGTTTTTGTTCTTAAATGGTTTTTTATTTAATTAAATTTTATTTTTGTTTATGTTATGCACTGATGGAGAATCATATAATAGTTCCGATCAAGTTCTAAGGATTAGACTAAAAACTGATCGGAACTGTCATTATTGAGATAATCCCCTCAAATCTGGGTAAACATTTATACCCATCTTTTAAATAAGTGATTTTAAAGAAAAGTTACAATAAAGATAACAGTTTATTATAAAAGTAATAAATAGTTTTTTTCTAGTTCTGACACTTTTGTTTTGTATAACTTTTCTGATTCCCATTTGCCATTCTGTGTATTTTCTTAGGAAGAAGGGCGCATTATTTTTAGTAGCCCATGGGTGCCGAATTCCTTAAGACGGCCCTGGTTGCGTTCTGTTTTGCATGGTAACCGTCACATGTTTAAAACGGCTACTCCGCAGCAGAAATCATTTTGTGTTCTCGAGTTTGCGAAATGAAATTCCATGATTACAGTGCAAAGACGTTTCAAGTTGAGGTACCAAAGTGATCCTTCGAATGTGTGGAACATTCGCAGTTGGTATTGACAGTTTGTAAATACAGGATGTGTATGTAAAGGAAAGAGTCCTGGCAGCCCTTATGTTCCCGACGAAAATGTTGCACGAATTCAAACTGCTTTCCAGCATAGTCCCTCAAAATCAACTTGTTGTGCCAGTCTCTACCGAACTGATGGATTGGCCGTCAAGGAGCTGCCGACTTAGCATGTCTCAGCTGGCATCCACGGTCACCGAATTGGACACCCTGCGACTTCTTCCTGTGTTGTTTCATTAAAGACAACGTTTATGTATCACCACTCCCACAGAACCTGGGAGATGTGAAGAACCAGATCCGTACTGTCATAACATCAGTGATCACGGGCATGCTTGCCCGAGTATGGAAGGAATTTGAGTATTGATGTGATATTGTTCGTGTCGCTGATGGAGGGCATATTGAACATCTGTAATCTGAACTTGAGAGATTTGTACATATGTGTGTAAAGTTTCATATTCGTATGTCATACAGTTTAATAAATATATGCATTCGAAATGTGTATATTCTTTTTGAAACACACTGTATATACATAGATATAAAATTAATTTGTATTTACTTGCAAATTAAATGTTTGTTTGTTATATATGTTTATATCTGTACATGTAGCTCAAATTTCAGTTTTACAGCATGTAGAACCAAAGTTTTTCTAATAAAAAGTGCATATAATTAACATTTAACTAGCACTTCTAGCATAAAAGGTTAATCATACTTCAGGCTATTAAAGAGAGATTAAGCTGGAAATCAATTATTTTTCCTTCTTTGTAGTGTAACTAATCATCCATTTTGCTTACAAAACACATTTTTAAAATAAATTAGCAAAATCTATTTAAATTATTTTGAACTGAAGCCAGACTTAATATATTAGAATTACGCCTTTTGTATAAAAATATTGCACTGAAAAAAAAAAAATATGTTTGAGAAGAAAGATTATATGAGAGTCTAGATTCATTGTATCCTTTTCATACCTGTCAAATGATATGCACTTGATATGTGTCTATTTATATATGTATATAATGCCCAGATTTTGAGTTATTAACAAAATTTAACTTCAAGTTACTTGCAAAAACTTCAAAATCATAACCTTCTTCAATTATGACACTTATGTGTATACAAAATAGTCACATCATTATACCTAAACAAGTAAAGTTTTCAAATGCTTATATGTACTAAAATGAAAACAATGTATTCATTATCATGCTTAAAAACTAAAAAGATGAATATGACAATAACAGTCATCATTTCATTTAACATTTTCAAGTAATGTTTTTGTATTATAAGACTGGATATAAAATCGCAAGTAAAGTGGTGAGTTACGTGTTCCTTATTTCTTGATCAATATTTGTAAGTTTACATAAATATCAGAACTATGGGAATTCTGAAATCTTATAGTTGTATGAATTTTTGTACAATATATAAAGAAATGTAAAGCTCCATGAAAAATACTGTATATCCTCTTATGAAGTTTTGTTATAATAAAAACAGGTGAAGATGAAAATAAATCTGACACACATTAAGATAATAAAATATGTGTATTTATCTAAAAGAAAGACCATAAGATGGACTTGAACATTAGATTTATTAATTTTCGTACAACACATAAAGTACATACTTGAAGAGAAAATTGTAAATGGATAAGTTGAAATTCAAGACTTAATTAATAATTAAAAATCTCATCTGAATAATACATTTCCCATCACTTTGGCTTTATAAGGCAAAAAACTACATAAATAACATCATAAATTCTTTTAACTTTTATGGATAAATTAATATATTGTACTAATAATGTAACATAAACCATTGATCTGGAAGAAAATAGTACTGTTGTTCATTTAACAATTGAAGTTAAAGGAAGTTAATATCTGGCTAATTTAGTAAATAAGTTTCAAGAAAGCCAAATGTGGAAACAGTACTTCATATGTCATCTGAAATATAAAACTAACTGCAAAAAAATCTGAGTAATTTCATGGTTTGATTTTTACTCAAGTAAACGTGAAATTTCAGGTAACTTCAGCAACTACATCCATTTATTTACTGATATATTTATTAAGACAGTTTCGTATCGCTGCACGTTTTGACAGGCGTGTAGAAGAGAATCAGAAATAATGAAAACAAGTCTGTAAACACTTACATGTATTCGGTATTTCAAATGCTTTCTTGATCAAAATTAGGTTAAGCATATGTAAATAAAAGAGCATTTTAAAACTCACCAGCGTATGCTCATATCCTAGAGCATTAGCATCATTATCTCTTCTATTCTCGGCCATTGTAATCCTTTATGCTTCGTTTAATGAGTTGATCAGTTAAATTCCACTAAAATGCACGGCTCAACCATTCCGCAACTGAAAATGAAAGCACACAACACCGCTGCCGCGGAAGCTATGAGCCAAGGAAATGACAGTACCTTCAGTTAACCGCATGGCTTCTTACCGAATGCGTGCGCATCCTGAGCAGACGCGAAAATGTGTTACTGTTGCCGAATATTTTATACAAATATATTAAACTCGGAACCAAATTAGTGGCTTGAACATCTTGCAAATAAATTGATTTATTGCCTGCTTCCTGTAGTTTACTGAAATTAATGCACTTCGTTCACAGAAATATTAAAAACTCTGTGTAATCTATCTGCTTCGAATAATTTCATCAAAAGTGCACGTACACATGGAAAAAACTCAATTTGAAAAAAAAAATTAGAAAAACTATACTGATAAACAGAATGCTGAAAAATGTATTAAATAAAAATACTCGGATAAGGTCCGGAGGCGTATTTCCAAACCCTACCCTAAGGCTACTATAAAGGGGAGGTGAATTATCATCCATTTTGAAGCTAACTTGTTGGTATTCGCTATTGGATTTGCACTGATTTGTTGACATATTTGTGGATCGATTCCGACCTAATTTTCAGAAATATGGGTGGTTGTGCTGCACCAAATTGTTCGAATCAGTCTAAAAATAACTTTAGGATGTTTCGTTTCCCTAGAAATGAAGAAAGATGAAGAAAATGGATAGTTAATTCTCGTCGAGGTCAATGGATCCCGGGCCCAGGAGCGTATCTTTGTGAGGTAAGTTCAGCTTCGTATTTTTCCATAGAATGTTAGAAAAATTACTCTTCTTGGTACTTTAAAATATGTATTTTCATTTAACTGTCACTTATTGACGATCAACTGATTTTATAAGTACAAAATCAACTGCGGAATGTGTATGTGTTTGTGCAGTAAAATATCGTTGTTTCATGTTGTTTCTTTTGTTATCGTGAAAAGTTTATACCGTTTGTAAAATATGTATCATACATTTCATGTAAACTTTGTGCTCAGTTAGAAATGTGATGTGCCTTTTTCTTTTCTTTAATTTTACTGTACGATTGGTGATTTAAAGTAGCATTCTATGTTTTGATTCTGATGTATTGTCGCCAAATCGGATATTTGGCGCCAATGTTAAAAACTGGATGGTATGATCCAAATAATAAATGATTTTGTTTTTTCTTTATAGTAAGATACATATATTCTGTATTTTTAGACATTTTTAAGAAGTTAAAGGGGATACTCAGATAACCGGCACTTGGCGAACTTCCAGAAATCGCGTTCACCTACTTGAGCGATAGGCGCCAAACAGTGGGAGGACAGTTCAGGTTGCAAGTTTAAACCTTCACTAAGCTAGGGAGAAAGGGAAAAGGGAAGGGATATTTTCTTACGCCTTACTTCGGCTGTCATGCGACTCTGCAGATGAATCTTCGTGCTGATCACGTGACTTTGTCAGTAGACGTGGTGAATACGCTCATAAGCTGCTTGTTGTTACATGTGATCATTCGCTATTTAATTATTTTGTTAGAACAAAATAAAGAATTAAAATGATTATTTAATTATATTTCATTAATAATTAAGAAATTAAATATGATTAATTAATTATATTTCATTAATAATTATTATTAAATTAAATATGAATTGTGGTTTATCCCAGAAACTTAGAAGTTCAGGAGACGGGCTCCCAGTTGTCGCTTAATTACCTTATAAATTATTTTCTAAACAACTTAATGACCTTATAAATTAATTATCCTAATAAAACAAAGTAGATAACATATGGTCTTTTCCTAACTTATCGTTCGCATTGACACATTTTTTAAAATTATTTACTTAATATTTAAGTATATGTTATTTATCTAGCTATAACAAACTCGAATTAATTTCTAAATATATTAATTGTACTCCTAACACGAATTATTTAGAATAAGAAAAGCACTCGCGGGTTCTTTGCACAAGATGGCGGAAATCCGTTAGTCGGAACTTAACTCCAAGACGAACTACTAGGGTGCAACAGTTTTACCGCTATCTCGCTGACAGACACTCTGTATCATACAAGCAATTTTTTAATCCCTTCTCATCAAGTTTATATCAAAATAAAAAACTTATAAGACTTTGAAATGCTAATAAGTTAATGTAAAATATTAAAGAAACAATATTCTGCTACTTTTCTATGTCAAGGATATTTCACTGATTTCTTTACATAGAGGATTTTGCGGATTAAAATTCGGTGTATCAGTAAAGAATTTAAACTATTAAACAAAACATGAGCAAAATTCTTTCTTAGATAAACAAATAAAAGTTAATTAAATTTATATCTTCAAACCTTTGAATACGATTTATCTTCATAGTTTTTTCTGCTGTGTTGTTACTCATGTTAGTTTAATGGTAATGAATATACATATTGAAATTTTTGCATCACCGTATTTGCAACAAATACATAACCGAAATATATTGTTAGAAATCTTGTTTCCCTGCAGTATGCAATTCAGGATTACATTTCTTTGTTTACCTACATTAAAACTATTTTCTTGTTTCAAGACGAAGGGGAAAAAATTCTGCTTCCGTACTAATAAATTCAAAAGATGCTGGTTTTTGAAAAACCTGTAAAAAAAACGCGAAAATTAAAAAAAAGGAGGGGGAGAGAGATCTTATTGCACGTTGGTTAAGTCAAGATTATTTCAATAAACGGTTACGGTTAAGCTGCACTGGATTCGCTTTGTGGTTGTGCATGTCTTGAACATAGGAAATGTTAAACATTGCTCTTACTCCAATAAGATTAATATTTGTTTACATTTTTTAGATATAGAATCACACAGACAAAAAATCAGTCATCGGGTTGGTACAGTATTTGCATTAAGGCTTCATTAACACGAATGATGTCGCCACAGTGGTATCCAATTTATTGCCGATTTAGTTACAAAATTCAGATAACCTTTTCATTCAGTTCATTTATAAACAACATTAAAGACACATATTAAAAAAGGAACACTTTTTTTCCACACAGTCGTCTATCAAATTTAATTTTTGCAAAAACTTTTGTTATTGAATAAAATATCTGCTACTTATCAATGCAAAATTATGTTAACAAATAAAAATATAAAATACGTTTATATACATTTTTACTGTTTATGCAAGTAATTTTGATCAACGAAATATCGATTATTAACATGGAATCGATTTTTCGCGAAATGACGTAGGCGCAAAAGCCCGCGAATTTTGACCTCTCAACTCTGAACCTACATCATTTTGGTTGAGTGCTCTGTGTGTATCACTTCAAAAGGAATCACCTGCCAAAGCAAGTATTTTTTCAATTAAATTTTTATCTATTTGCATCTATTGATATTTGCATATTTGAATTACTAATTTTTATTTATATTAAAATTTTTATTTCTGTAACTTAGGAATATTTGTAATTTCTTCATATTTCAGAAGTTATTAATATTTATTTCTGCATTTTTTTCCCTGTACTACTAAGCCTTTATTCCTGTATGTTATCAGTGTTTTAGTTTGATATATTGTTAGCTTAAATTTAACATCTTTTTTAATTTAAAAATAATACATTTAGTTTAATATTTGATTTGATTTATTTAATTTCATTTTGTTAGGTTCTATTTTTTCTTTGCTATGGCTACTTCATCATTAATGCAGAAATTGAAATACTTTAACATGATGACAGAAATGTCATTGATTAATGATGAAGAAAAGGCAATTATTTTAGCAACAGAAGCTGGCTTGCTTCCGAAAAAAGAGGAGGCCCCACCTTGCCCAAAATGTGGTCATAAGATGAATGCCAATTCCAGGAAAGAAGCAAAACTTGGCTGGAGATGGATTTGCAGCAACAGGAATAAAGGCAAGTGTCCAGGAATGGTTAACCCCGTTGCAGGCACATTTTTTGAGGGGACCAAAGTTCCAGTCAGGGAGTGCATGGTCTTCATATTCCTCTTTGTACTGGAGATGAATTTCACGTTTATAAAGATGAATTTTATGTCATGGAGGAAAGAGCAGAAGTTGCCAGAAATACGCGACGAAACAATATGCGACTTTATGTCCTATTGTAGAGAAATCTGTGAGGTATTTGCCTCTCATCACAGTACACAACTTGGTGGAGCAGGTAAAGGATTCTTAATTTTTTCCTGTATTTATTTTGTCTCACAAATTAACTGAGCCATGTATTTAATTCAACTTTTAATGAGATATGCATTACCTTATATTTTAAGTCCCTTACCAGTCGAGTGATAAAATGACTGAATACTCGTAGTTTAACCGTAATGAAGATCCTAGCAAACAGGCTGGCTTCGCTCCCAAGAGTATTCACAGTTTTCACCATGTGTAACATGAATACAAGTAAGTTCCCCTAAAATGTACTCCATGAAGGCACCTCTCCTTTTAGGCAAATAGCCCTTTATTGCATTCCTATAATGTAAATAATAATTAGTTATATTTCAGGGTACTTATGTATTAGCCAATACTTACAGATGCACTGCTAACAATACACTGCAGTGATGCTTTCTTTAGAATACTGCAGATGTTCCGAAATAATAGTTCCAGAAAGATGCCAATTGTTAAAATATAATAAACATTTTTATTTAATTTTCAGTTTGCCGAAGAACAACAAATATTCCAGTTGCAATGCTTCAAATTGCAGATGATAGAAATCGTATAATGGAAATGTTATCGACTGTTCAAGATGTAATTGAGCTGGGAATTGGTGGAAAGTTGCTTGCCTAGTTATGCAGGAGAATTCGTGTGGACGAAAGCTGCAGGTTAAGTTACGTTAGGACATTTTAACATATTAAAGTCAAAAGGGCTATCTGTGTAAAAGGAGGAATGCCATTGTGAAGGACGTTTTGAGGGAAACTGGCTTATACTCAATGTACACATGGTGAAGATTATGAAAACAGTTTGCTCGCCTGGCAGACGCCATTTTATTGCAAAATTGTGATAATATGTTTCATTTACCTTTTATTTGCCTTGCAGGTAAAACCATTTTAGTTGATGAGACATTTCTTACCAAGCGTAAGTATAACAGAGGGCGGGTTACCAAAAACATGACAATAACTGTTTTAGGAATATATTGTCGAGAAGACAAAGAAGGGCTGTTTTTTAGAGTTAATGGGAAAAGCAAGCGAGATATATGGCCATATATAAAGCATCATGTTCATCCAGAAACTTCAGTCATTTGTACCGATTCAGCTAAACAGTATAAAAATGTAGAAAGCATGTTCTCTGGAGCTGTTCACAAGACAACAAATCACAGCAGAGGTAATTAAATCACTTTGTTTTCATATCTGAATATATTAATAAATTAACAATTTGTGAATAATTATTTTACAGGTCATGATTGGTTAATCGGTTACAGTCAGCTTGTTAAAAAAATATGTTTATGAAGAAATTTTCTAATGTTAAATAATTTCCTCAAGAATCTACACAAAAGCTTATTGACATATTTCCATTACAGGTGAATTTGTAGCTAAAAAGGATAAATTCAATACGATAAATCAGTTAGAAAATGAAAACAAAATTTTTAAAAGAACAATTGTTAATAGACGCAATGATCAAAGTCTGATACAGTATATGGCCCTTCATTATTACAAGCGTTTTCGTTTGAAGCAATTTAAACATCCGGGCGAAAAAATTTACCAGTTCCTACAAGATATTAAAACTGTATATCCTGGCTATGGAAAAAATGGTTTAGAGTTGAAATTTATAAATGAGCCAACAGTACAAAGTGAGGATATTGAAGATTTAATGCCACCGAAAAAAGCTGCCCGTCAAGATGATGAAATGCAGTTTATTGAAGATGGTGATGATATGTGGGGTAAGAATAAGCAATTTTTCATTTTAATTTATTTTAAGAACTTGATTCTTTTTCTAAAATGCATCATAAAAAGTAAACAATAAGATATAGCATTTTTATTATTATCTGCTTACATTTAGCAATAAATATGACAGCTTTAAAGGCTGATAAACCATGGCAAAAAAGACAGTTTGCATAAAACAATGCAATGTAAATGCAGAAGTCAGACAGCGTTTTAAAAGCAGATAATTACTAAAAATAGCATTTGGTATTAACAACAGCTGTTCAAAAGTACAAGTAGCAACTGCACGGTGATACATGCACCACAACTATGACGGATTTCTTTTAAGAGACATACATTGATTCTCTTGAAAAATGTATCAGCACAATTGGTGTTAATTCAAGAGTACTTGATGTGGGCATCTTTTAAAGTCTATGCCAGCCACTTCTTCAGTGTTGTGATTTATATATTGCAGTTGACCATTTTTAATTTTAACAATTCTTGTAAATAACCATCAATAAGAAAATCTTTCATCCTCCATACTATTGTGTTCCTGTGATGACATTTGACAATGTATACTGAAAATTATTAAGTTTGCCATGTTCTGTCATCCCTTAAACTTGTGATATAAATTCTGTTACGCCCCGTATATATATATATAGAAAGAGCTTTGCAAAAAAAATAATAAGTGCATGTTTTTCAATTGCATTTCAGAGTATGGAAATTAAAAATCCTGCAGCCCTTTCATAAATAAATACAGCAGAATTACAGGTTCGAAAATGTAATTTATTTCCTAAGTATTTTTGGTAAGCACTAAATGTAAATATATACAAAAGAAGGCATTTACACATTTTTAGAACAATTTGGGGGCCATTTAATTATGTTTAAAATGTAAAGAGTATTTTTTTATATGTTCAATATGATAGCTTTTTTTCCGGCAAGCCTGCCCAGAAAATGCCCATGATTTCTCCGAAAGAAGGGCTTTTCATATTTCCATGGGTATTGATTTTTATTCCTCGTCCATAACTTTCCAGATTCCATCTGTTGTGATGGCTTTGCACTTAGAAAGCTTAGCTCTTTATGAGATAAAAGGCACAACAGTCCACGTGTGGTTTTTTTTAAAATTCTGATCAAAATTATTCTAAAAATATGTAAACACCCTATTTGTACATTATTTCTTTATTATGTATCTTATTTTTCTTGTAACAGTGATTTCATTTTTATAATATCTTGACTGTTATACTTAAAAAAACATTTTTTGCCTCCCTTGGTTTTTGAATTTTTCAGGTTCGGAGGATTATGGCTCTTGGCGACACCTCCGTAAAAAAAAAAAAAAAAAAAAAAAAAAAAAAAAAAAAACGCATCACGATTCCTACCTTCTGATGTAGGTTTGCACTTGATGTACAGACATAATTATTTTCAAAATTTTTAAATATTTAACGTATCATATTGCTTAATTTGTTATGCATGTCATGCTTCGCAATAACCAATTTCTTCATGATTATAATTCAACTTTCATTTCCTTAAAACTGAAATTAATACTTAAAAGTAACAATTGAAATATTTAGCATGCTTCTTTAAGAGTATTTTAGTTTCTGTTTTTTTAAAGCAAGTGCAAACCTACTTCTAAGGTGATGTGGAAATGGAATCTATTTATCCCCACCTTTTTAATTACGGAATATTTTAAACAGATGCTGAAGCCAGTCAGTTTTTAAGAATGTTCAGTATGACTCTGAGTGTGTGACCTGATATGAGGAGGATAGTGCAAGACAGGGATTATAACTACTAGATTTGTGTTGCATGCAGTGTGAACATTTCATAAGTGTACAACAAAGTGATTTGGATTAATTATTTCAAAACACGAACCTCAGATGTTAATATTTCAAGAAACTGTTTTTTAGAAGCACTGCAAATATCAACAAGAATATAATAAAAGGATATACAATACGTTATGCACAACTGCAATGGGGTAAGTTAAAATTCTTGTACCTATTTTTGCATTCATTCATTCATATATTTTATTATAAATTTGTTGGTAATATAATATGAATGGATAATTTTATATAAGATATTTATTCTATATAAAATGCTAACATAAGTTTATTTTAATATAGAGAGTAAAAGTAAATCTATAATGAACGGTTTAGTTCATCAAAATAAAATGTCATCCGAGTTATCTGAGTATCTCCAAATAATATACTCATGTATATTTTATCTTTTAAAATTTTTAACGTTACTTACGTGATAAATATTCCATTTGCATAATCTACTGCATTTATATGAAGAACATGTTTTCAAACATATTTAACTATTATTATAGATAAGTGTAGAAATTAATGGTCAGAATTAAAAAAGAAAAGTATTAAGGGTAATAATGTTGGAGTTATATATATCTTCATCTAAAATACTAAGGTGAAAAAATGTATGTAGATTAACTTTAACATATCAACAACTAAATTAATTTTATGTACATTGTTTACCTTTTTAACGCAAACGCGTTATTGTATTTAGCCTCAGGCGATTTTCGCCTAGCACCGGTTTCTCCCCTATGTCCGGCTCAGGAGGGAAATTTTGGAAAGCGTCTTTTGACGTCATTTCGCTCTTGGCGTCAAAAAAATCCTTCCGAGGATTTGGCGATTTTCGCCGATTCAAGATGGCGGAAAAAATTGCGCCAAGTGCCGGTTATCTGAGTCTTGGTGAATGCATTTTTTTTCAGTTTCTCTTAAATGCTTATTATGTGAAAAAGGGCAAGACTTTAGTGTCCCTTCATAATTTATGGTTTAATAAGTTATCGGCATATGTTCTATGTATTACAAATGAAAATTGAGCAATTTTTTTAAATAATTGATAAATTCTATATTTATCTGTTTCTATATTATATCAAAATTATAGTTTTCATCACATTATATATTAAATAATTACCATATGATAGATAAAATAGTGATGTGTATTTATCATTTGCTATATGACTGTAATTGTTATATTCTATGCCTTATGAAGTATCGTAACTTAGTTACTAGTGAGGGAGTGATGTTAGAGCAACATTCACTTTACTATCTCACCACCAGATGGCTGCACTATGCAGGAAGCAGTCTATTCACAGTTTTGAATGTCTTGCCTGCTAGCATGAAATTGTGGGAAATAATTATAATAAATTATAAAATAATGATTAATTAGAAAGGAAAAATACTGGTTGATCGTAGATATTGCAAACTGATTTTTTAAAGTGTTTTTTGTAATTTTAGTTATTGTTTATTTGATTGCCTAAGTTCCTAATTTTTCTCTTGTGTTTTTTTTAACTGCATTTCAACTGTAACCTGATGTACTGATAACCACGTGCTGGAAATAAAGTGTGTTTTGTTCACGTGCTGTCTTTAATGAAATTATTAACCAAACGGGCTAAGTAATATCTTATTTTGGCACAGCTTTAGTATTAGTCATTTTTGGCAAGAAATTTGTTTGGCGACATTTTGGAGCAATAAACGTAAAATTATGATAACCTTGGTAACCCTAAATACTGAGCTCAAAAACATGCCGCCATTTCTGTCCACGTAACTTTATTGAATTTGGTAGGTATCAGAGCTTTGATGGCAGGAGGGATAAATTGTGTGTTTTTCTTAAAGTTACTTTTGTGTTAGGAAAGCACAACATTTAAAATATTTTTTAAAAAGCCAAATTTTTTATAGTTAAAACTGATGCTTTTAATATTACATCACGAGTCTTGACATTTTTTCATATGTCAACTCTGCATATTATTATAAACTCCATTCCCCAAGGGAAAAAAAAAAAACACATTTTAAGTAGCATAAGGTAAACTCTTTGTGTTTCCTTTGCTAAGGAGATCAAAATTACCATGGTCTAAAAATACTTTTTTTGCCTCATATTGGAACTATAGGGATGTGTAATTGCATGAATTCATAGGTTCAAATCAGGACCAAAATTATTGCTTTTATAACATTTTTATAATTTGACTGACTATAAAAAATATAATGTTGCTTAGATTATGGAATATATTGCTTATAATTTACAGTTCTCAAATTTTGCAAATCTTACAACCTAATAGTAGCTGTGTATGAATAACCTTCACTGAGTATTATTACTTTTATTAATAGTATGTTGACATAACAGTCAACTTTTTATTTTAAATTTTATGCCAAATTTCTACATTACTTAAACATTTTATCTAACAGAAAACTGAATTTTTTGTAATAAAAACTCTATAATAAAAGTAAGAGTACAATTTATATATAAAAATTTGACTACATGGCAAGCACTTAGGTACTGATTTCAATGTCTTTAAATGTTATTATTATAAAGTTTAGCTATATTCTTATTAAGTTAAGATATACTTTTATTCTCTTATAATGTTTAGATGTACAGTTAGTATTTAGTCTAGATCGGATTTTGTTGACAATCCGTCATTTTTTTTCCGATCTTGAAAGCCGGTATACATTGGCGACCAAAGTTTGTCGCCAAATCAAAAAAACGCCAGAAGGACCAATACTAAAGCTGTTCCCTTATTTTTTTTTTATTGTCAATCTGTGGACATGTGAGCAAACGACGTGATATGCCCAAACATATTATTTTGTATAGCACTTATGCAAAAAGCTGATACTTTCCAGATTGAGCTGAACGCGTGTAACTATAGATATATTGCAAATGTCCAAGTTGATGAGGTAATGCTTTTTTCTGGCTTTTGTTTAAATGCAGTGATTATGGGTTTATGGTCTGTGAATATTATAAATGTTCTTCCTTCCAGTAAAAATTTAAAGTGTTTGATGGAGAGGTAAATTCCTAGTCACTCTCTATCGTAAGTACTGTAATGCTTTTGTGCTTCGTTTAGTTTTATAGAATAAAATGCAACAGGTTTCCATCCGTTATCTTCAAATTGTTGAAGTACCGCTCCAATCGCCGAGTCTGAAGCGTTTGTATATAATGACAGAGGTAGTTTGTGATAAGAGTGTTGTATTGACTAAATCATCTTTGAATCGCTGAAATTATTCCTTAGCTTCATCG
Organism: Stegodyphus dumicola; assembly: GCF_044657685.1. Taxonomy (NCBI): domain Eukaryota; kingdom Metazoa; phylum Arthropoda; class Arachnida; order Araneae; family Eresidae; genus Stegodyphus; species Stegodyphus dumicola. The sequence goes on from NC_140781.1 coordinate 118,339,262, forward strand.
GTCCTCTGAATTTTCCGTTTATCTTTTTTTCAGGCTCCTTGAAGGTAGTCGTGTAGGAGAGATTGGTTTTCTGAGGGTCACCAGTTATTGGCTCTGACTCCAAATTAATCTTTATTTTTACAACTCCGTTTCATCAAATAACGTCAATCCATGTTTTTTTAATCAAAAATAATCTTTATTTCGCTTTTAGCAAATGTAAATCATTAGTAACATTTTGTTGCCATTCCAAGAACAACAAAAATTGAATAATCTTTTTGTTGCCCTTCTCAAAGCAACAACAACAAAAAAAAAAAATATAAATATATTAATCAGTAATTAAAGTTTCTGTATGAGTTCAAGCCACAACAGTCTTATGAGGGTTCCGGCCGGAGTTAGTTTCACTCAGAAACTAAGAAATAATTCAGCGGGCCTCCGGCTGAATTAAGTCTTGAGTATACGGTTTAATGTAATATTTTAAGGGATGATAGATGCAAAAATCATTCTTTCTTCAGCACACCAATGAAAAAATATACAACGATTAAAGCGTCACTAATGAGAATACAGGGAATGCTAACAAAGAGTATGAGAATATGAAAATTTTTAACGGAAGTGTAGCTTAAAAAATAAAGACGGAATATTTCAACGCTTTATGATTGCAATGCCCTGCCTGCGTAATTCTAGCTATGAAGCAGAAATTTAACCTGAATTCGATCCAATAACAACATAAGAATAAATGTAAGGCTTCTCTCTACAACTGTCATCCCCTGAGTACGATTACATGATTCAAAAAGTCTGCAGGAGCTCAGCAGTGGGAAGTTACTAGCATTGGATGTGCACGACTAGGGTGACCACTTTAAGTACTTTCAGGAACAAAAAATTTATCCTCTTTCCTAAATTATTCCACTCTCTGGAAAATAAGCCTAAATAATATGCGTGAGGTTTTTTCTTTCTTTAAAAGTATTAACCTCTGTCCAAGGGTACAGGCATCCGTTTGGTAGTTAGAATCGATTTTTGTAGCATATATGTGATTAAAATAAAATGTGTCTACTGATATTGTGGTTCATTTATATATATATAAAAAAATGCTTATATAATCCTTTTATTTTGAGCTCCGGCTAAAATTACGATTTAAGTCAAAAACTGAGAAGTACTGGAGCTGGCTCTGGCAAATTTTAAACACTGCTTATATCTAACTTTGTGTGAAAGTAACTAATGTTTTTGCCGCATATAATCTTTCGGTAGGGTACGAACTGCGCCAAATTTGATGGAAGATCCCTTCCCCCCTCTTATCTAATCCACAAACTGCGTGACGGTTTCCTCCCCCCTCTTTCTAAGAACTTGAATTCCCAAGAAGATGGGTGCTACAAAAAGTCATTTATCGCCATTAATGGGACATTTTATTAAGATTGCAAGCCTATCTATTTTCGTTTATCAATATTGTAAAAAATGTGCGTACAAAACAAATACTAATTTAAAATATGGCGTGTGCTAAAGTAAAAATGAATTTCTTTTACACTCATTTTAAAGTTTTATGATGCTTAAAAGAATAATGAGCCAGATCTTTTTTATTCTCTGTAAGAATTAAAAACTTTGTAGGTTGTAGATTTTAGCTGCTGATATATATATATATATATCAGTTTTGAATAATAAAATTGGTAGATTAATGGCATACATAAAACGGATACATAATCAATCTATCAAATATCGGATTTGTACCGCAAGTTAAATAAGTTTTCTTGTCTAGATAAATATTAAAAAATCTGAGATAGCAGAATGATTTTAACTTTCAAATTTCGCGTCGAAACGTCATTTTAGGTAAACAGTTCTAATTTAATTTTAAAAATTATCTTTATTAAATCTAAAAATTGGATTTCTTAAGGGGTTCTAAATTCACATTAATACTATTGCAATACGTGCCGTATTAAGCTTTCCATTTTTAGGTTATTTTAAGGTTATTTAACTTTCTTACAAATTCTATATTTTAATACTAGAAACGTTTAAATATTTATTCTGTTCTCCAGTTACTCTGCCTGATGTACTTTGGCATACATTTAATTTCCAGTACACATTTCATTAATAAATTGATAATTATGAATATCTGCAGAATTTTCATAATTAACCAAAAAATTAGAACTCCCTTATATTAATATATTGGGATTTTCAGTTCCCTTTTAATCCATTATTTTTTCAGATATTGTTGCACTGTATTCAAGTTTTCATGTATGTACAAGTTATATATTTTGTATTGTATTTATGCCAATTTATATTTAAATGATACGAATTCTTGCATCATAACTCTAGTTAAGAGAAGATATTTCTAACACCTTGGTAAAACTTAATCTTTAGCTTGCAGCTTATTTTCTAACCTAGTTTCAGATTGAATTATTTGTAAAATTAATTATTTGTTAACAAAGATGGTCGCTAAATCACGCTAATGATATTTCTAACTGTTGTAATTTATAGTGCAACGAGTTCATGTGATTTATAATATAATTCATTTATAATTTTTTTAGCAGTATTGAAATTAATAGCAGATACTGATAATGTTATACATTTAGATTACAATGATTTAGCTTGCCATTGCCTTCTTCACTGATGCTTTTATGCTACATTCCTAATATTTCATAATGGCATACAAATAAGCTTAACTCATTCACCAAACATGTAAATCTCTAATTCAGCCTTTCTAGAACAAAAGTGCTGTATCTTCTATTTTCTTTACCTGTGCTGTATCTTCTATTTTCTTTAATATATTGTTTAGCCTAATTCCAAAGGGTCTTATGATCAAGCGGAAAAGTCACTAAACATTAGTAGTTCGACCCGAGTTTCTAATCCCAGAGATCTCCCAGCTATTTCTTTTTTCGTACTTATTTACTGTGTAAAAATGTATCGTAAAAGTTTCAGTTCATGAAGTAAAAATACTTTTAAAATTTATTCTTTAAAAATATTGCAAAAATTTTCACCTTGGCATACCTTTTTACAAATCTCTCTAATAAGAAAAAATAAGGAAAGAAATTAACTCGTTTCCGGTGATTGATTCCTCGGTGCAAATTATATGTAACTTTTTCCAAAAGCATAGAGTTTATATGGATATTAATAAATTAAGGCTTATTTCTCCATCTAATTTTCTTAACATGTTTATTCCAGAATTTTCTTTTCACACTGTAGTGCTTAACTTAATCGTTCAATTTCTCTAGCCATGGCAACTTTGTATACCTCCTGACAAGTAGTTATATCAATGTTTTTTAATTCCTATTGACTATCAGTACATTATTCACTTGTTTCACAAGTGCACATATTTATTTTATACGTAAATCTACGTAAAATAGCAATAAAACTTCAGTTATGCGGAGCTCCTGATCGAATGCTTGTTTTAGATTGAATGAAATTAAGCTTAATGTTACTATTAATTAGCTTGTTGTTAATTTAATTATACATTTCTAATTAATTATATGTGCAGATATTTCCAAGTATATTACACAAACTTTTGCATCCCAATTTTTAATTTTTGGGTAAAAAAAATAAACTCTTGCTTACTGAGAGGCCTAATTGCCTCTCAATATTAATTTGTAGTATTGTTTATCTAATTCTTTTCTTCTAGATAAATTTTAGGAAAAACTTCTTACCATAATAATTTAAATGTATTTACAATTTAAACGTCAGTGTTCCAAAATCATAGTAATGTTGTTATAATAGATTTCTTGCTAAGCTTTTTTTAAATTTAAGTATTAATTTCTGCAAGCATTTACATGATTACTTTAATTAACAAAAAATATTTTTAGCGCACTTTAACACACTTTGATATGGAATAATCTTTTGCACGCCAGTGAGCTCTATTAAATTTTCCAGTCTAGTTCAGACATCTTGACTATTATTGATGTAATTTATAAAATATATAATTGGTATGCTTTATAATTATTTAATTTATGATATTATTATAATAAATGAAAGCTGTTTGTAATGCTAATATGTATGTTTACCAATACCTTTTATTTTCTTTGTTAGCTATCGCATTTATTACTGTTATTCAAGTAATTAGCCTGCTTGTTAGATATTTTTTACTTGCTCTTGTGATATGTAATTCTATTTCTTTATTTTTATTTTCCTATTGGCTACAATTGGCTTCGAAAAGTTAAATTGTAACCCTGTAGGCAACAGGGGGAAGAAATTTTGATTGGCGCAGTTGGACTATAGCAGGACCCGGGGGGATTTTCATTCGCGCAGTTGGAGTACACCCAATCTTTCGGGTTGTGAATCATAAAATCTACCACTGCCACCTAATCATCTTAGTACCAAATGTATGTTGTGTGAATTTCCTTATGTATGGAACTTAATTGTTTACTTCTGTATGGGGTTAATATTTATAAAGCAAGTGTCCTTCCTTTAGCAAAATAGACGCTTGATCATAGTAGTTTTATTCATTAAAAATAGTTGATATTACTGAATACAGGAACACATGCAATAAAATTACTAACATTTACTTTTACGTTCTACTTGCTTTTTTGCAACAGGCTGCTATCAGGAGCTTGTTGGAAGAGACTTCCCAATAAGTGTAGGTCAGGTAACCATCAGGCAGACGTATTACTGCTATCAGTTTAGTAATCACATGTATTCTGACCCCAAACTAGGTTAAATTTCCATGAACGGCAAAAGCCAGCTGACAGTGAAGGCTGAATTTATCAAGAAGTTTGAGATGACAGGCATAGTGAATGAAAGACATGCAGTCATCATTGTCTGACACTGAGCATTCACCAGAAGCATACTTTAAAAGGAAGAATTATTTCTCCTAAAAAACGTACTGCTGTAAGTATCTGAATAATTATATTCTATTTTCTGTGTCTTACGATTGCTCTCCAGAAGTCAACTTTGCCACGGTGGAGGTGGTCGCACATATACTGCAGTTTTTGTCGTCATAAGCAAAATCTAGGATTTAGCTGTCTGCTGGCATACAGTGTAATGTGGTTCGCTTAAAAGGCATCACCTGCCTCTTTTTTCTTCTCGCTTTAAAATTTTTGTGTCGAAGTTGTCCAATTCTCTGATTATTTTTAGTGAAAACAAATTATTAGATAACTGTAATCTAAAAATAACCAATGTAAAATAAACTGTCTAAAAACATATAAGCATTTCTTTTGATTGGGGAAGCTCTGATCTAATTTAACAGCTTCTTTAAATAATATGGGGTGACGGTGGTGCACTGCAATGATGGCAACTTCGTGTAAGGATTTGTTTTTCTAGGTCTTTTTCTAGGATTTGTAAGGTCTAGTTTGTGATTTGCTTAGGTTGCATATTACTAACTGCATATATAACTAAAAAACATATTATAAATATATGAGAAGGTCTATTATTAATATAATAACAGCAATTAACAATTAATATTGAATGCATAGGTAAGATAAGAATTGTAAGTTATTGTTCTTGTTATGTGAGGATCTTGCGAGCAGCAAATTTCTCTAGTCAAGAGTTAAATAGCATTATGAGTTCTTGCCTTCTCTAAAACAGTTTGTAGACTGAATTAGTTATAAACTTTTAATTTTGAGGTTGTATTTTACATCCTATGATTCGTTATAGTCGAAACTATCAGCGATGCAACAGGATCATTGGTTCATCACCCTCTCTGAAATCAAGAAGCTTCGGTGACAGACATGCAGATCGCTAAAATCCTTTAACACTGGCCATGAAGTTATGATTCTTGAAATCTCAAGTGGAGCCACAACTGAATGAATTATTGTTTCTCAATGTCAGAGTCTGTCGTTTTACACCCCCGCTTGTGGAATTACCGTACACACGAATTTCTTATCTTTGCGTGGTTCGCCGCAAATATATATATAAATTCAGTGTACTTTTAAGCTTAAGATGACTGATTACGGTGGATATGCATTGAAGAATTTTATCTTTCCATTTTAAGAAGGTATGTATGGGTAAATTCAGTTGATAGCTTGCTTTAACTATAAATTCGTTGATGTTGTTTTCGAAAGTCTTGTAACAGTAATTTGTAGTCATGTTTCTGACTGGTCTAAATTTTGTACCATAACTCATTAGTGTTTTTAGTTGATGGTTTTGTATGATATTCAGGTTGCCAGTAATTATGTGCTGGTGATGAGAATCTACGTAATTGCTGTAAATTGGTGTCTTACAATGTCATTCTGCAGTTTCATCTATTTCATGGTTAGTGAGCAAGTTGCTTATGGTCCTTTGATAATTAACTGCAACCATTGGTATTGTGTCAACAGCTGGGAAGTAATCTTTACAATCTCTGATGATTCTTGAGAAATGAATATTGTCAAACTGCAGATGCAGAAAATTGACTTTAAAATAAATTTTGCGTTGAGTGAGACTATTAGAAAGTCTGAAAAGACTAAAATCGAAAATCATGTCTTTAATGATTTGTATGTCGTCGTAGCTTTCTTGAATGAATTTTTGTAGTTTGATAAGGAATTTATTAGTACAGGAGTGTAACCAGTTGAGAAGTTTCTTGGGAAAACAGTCTGAGTCAAAAAAACATTTCAATTGTTTTTTCAATGCAAGTGTATCCAAAGTGGATAAAAATCTCGCATTATTCTTTATTTTGCTTCCTCTTTTTCCTCTTTGCGTTTTGTTGCTGTAAAGCTTAAATTGGCTGAAAATAGAATTTTTAGAAGTATCTCTATGACTATGTATATAAGTGTTAAGTCCATATGGATAAAGTGAACGTTGTTTTAGTATATAGAGAGATTCCTGAAAAATTCTTGTTTTGTGATTGGGTATTATATCTAATATCTGAAGCTGAATAGAGTTGAAGTCATGGTGTTTAAGGTGCTCTAATTCTGCTGTATTGAGTTGTGATGGTGTACTTATTTTAATGCTATTATTTTGTGCGTTGAATTTTTTAATTTGATCTCTATGGTTATTGATTCGAAAGTTGAGATTGTTTTTAGTCTGTCCTATATATTTCGTTTGTCAGGTGCCGCAGGTAATCATGTAAATACAGTTAAATGTTTTTCATAGAAATTGATTTTTGGGATTGCCTGTAGCAGACATGGCATTAAATTTTCAAGTTTGTCATCTAGTGGAATGACATTTAATGATTTCAATTTGAGATAAACGAGCAAGATTTAAAAGTAAGGAGGCTGCTAACCTTCAATACAGTAAAGTTTTTGTAGAAGAACTTTAAAACTTAAAAATTAAAAAAATTAAAAAGTTGGAGATAATATATAAAGTGGGTACATTAGGAAAGAGATAAATAGTGCTAATAGCTGCTATTTAGCATACCAAATGTTGTATGATCTTAAATTCATTTAGTGCGAAAACAAGTTACTACTACTTGCGCAATTGCTGCAAAGTAAGTTAATAATAATTTATTTCCTAAACAATATTGATTATATTATCTTTTAAGTTTAATTAATGTAGAATTATTTTAAAAGAGTGAATCCATACTGGTAAGTTATATTTGGAAAGATGTTTTGAAGTAATTTGAAAGTAATATGTTAATAATGTTTTAACGGGGACTGGAGTTAAATCATCATGAAGAATAATATTTCAATTGTAAAAGGAAAAATTAAAACATGTAATCATTGTCATTGATCGGAAATTAGTTGACTTTTCAAGGGAAACAAACCAACTCCCGTTCAATGAACAATAATCAATAAATAAATACGTATATACGAAGGTGTTTCGTCTATACTCGAGTAATAAGGTTAAGCCAAACCGGCAATTCTAGTCAGGCCAAATATTTCCGCGAATAAAAGGGATTATGAACCAATTCTGATACTCAAAGAACTTATTCTTATGAAGCATTTTAGCCAATTCAATTTAGTCAATTCAAAAGCAATTTCTGTAGAAATCCGAAAAAACTCGAGTAACCGTCCCCGACACCCTCGTGTTTATGCATTTGAGTTCTATATTATTTGTAAAAACTACACATTGGATATTGTCATTATGAAATAGAATTCAAAGTATAAAGTTGAAATAAACATAGAAGATTACAAAATAAGATAAATAATGTAAACTTTGTAAAAACAAATCAAAAATAATATAAAAAATATAATAAGAACAGTGAATGTACATGAAGAAATAAAGGCCAGAAAAAGTATTAAGTAACTTACATTCTTTCTAGTGGGGAGTCGGCAAAGTGTTCTCTTCGAGTCTGACTCAGAAGTGTAGGGTGTCCGAAAAATTCTTAGCGGCAGTGGGGGCTTTGAATAATATCAGTCGGTAAGACTTGGGTGAAGTAATTTATGGTAGTGGGTGGGACTCGGAATTCTTGAGGGATGTATAATGTGGAGTTCTTATTTGAGTGAAACTGTCTGATTTTTTTGAAAGATTTTTTTGAAAATACTAGTGAATGGAAATTAATTAATTTCTGGCTAATTGTCGTGTCGTAATGATTAAGAATTTAAGAAAGGAAAAAAGGAATTTTCACTGTCTAAGAGCTATTAGACAGACTAAAGATTATGAACTAGGCCCATTTTTTTTTAGCAATTTTTACAAGCAGTAACTACAGTAAACATTTCATAAGTTTTATTCAAAATAACATGATTTTTTTTTTAATCCAGCAATTTTAGTGACAAGTTTTCCTAAAACAAGTAATTTTTGCAATAGCTTGTGTTTTATTTGCCTCAGGTAACTTTGATGCGACTTCTGCTTGCTGCATTTGGAATTCTGCAAAATTTCGAGAAGCTTTTTTCACTGCAATTATCTTCTAAACCTGTTTCCTGGAAAATGTATATTTATTAAACAAATTAACAAGAAACAGAAAATATTAATACACTTAACATTTTCAAAAGAACTTGTCATATGAAATTTTTATACTTTTTTCTACACATACATGTGTATATTTATAATTCGGAGGATAAGTTTTATTTATTTATTTTTTTTTTAATTTATGCTCCAGTTGTGCATTTGAAAAGAATATTCCCAAATGATAGAAAACTGTAGCAAAATTAAAGATGTAATGTAACTTACAATTCCGGTGATTTTGTATTGCTTGGTGGAAGCCAGAACCAGTTGCAGTAAGGCTCCTATATACCAGGCTGAATCATCAGGCATTCGCGCTCCCAAGTGGGAGATTTAATGGCGGCTGTGTAGTTACGGTGCAACAATTTTTTGTGTTTCTTTTGTGTAAAATGGGCGGATGTACAGCTGTTAATTGTTCAAATCATTCACGGAAAAGTCATACATTGGTAAAATTTCCTAAAAATGAAGAAAGAAGAAAAATATGGGTAAATAATTGCCGAAGAGACAATTGGAAACCTGGTCCAGGCGCTGAACTTTGCTTAGTAAGTATAATGTTAATTACGCCTTCATTTAGAGTTTATATCTTCTCTGATGTTTATAATGTGCAAGTAAAGTGAAATTCTTGTGTACAATAACCTGAGTATTTGCTAATTTCTGTAATAATAGCTATAATTAAATTAGTCTAGGGTTAATGTACCAGTCGCCAAACATCGCCAATGTAGATGTTTTGAATGTGGAAAAGAAATTTCTCTTCTAATATAAAGCGCGGATTTTGTTTTCCTGTGCTAATTGTGGAATTTATACTAATGTAACATGAAAATCATTAGCATATTGAAATTTATTAAAAAATAAATAATAATTTGGAAAGTCAAGATAAAATCTGAATGTTTGCTAAAGATATATGTAACATTACACTATAGTTGCAATATCGTTGGAATGATATATAATTTTTTCCTTTATTTTATAATAACTATTGTTAAAAAGTTAGATGAGTTGTTTATGCACGGAACCCACTACTGTTTCTTGGTTAAAATAACTTCCAGAATTTTGACATTGACATCTGAAGTCAATAGAATAAATTGAATAGTGTGAGACAAAATATATATAATCTGACTTCAATAACTGCAAGGATTGTGCAATTTTATTTATAATCACAGTATTATACAATTTGGCAATGGAGTAAAGATTTAGAAATGAATGCAGAACATTCAAATTAGTATTTTCTTGTTTCTAATATATAGAAATATAGTCTGTTTTCCAGTATAAAAGTTTTACTTAAAAGTATGGGAAAGCAGATTTGTTTCATGCATGATCTCTATAATACTGGTATGAAATGAATGAATTTTAATCTGTAAACAATTTTTTGTTAATATTGAAATGCGTTTCTTTGGGTACATTTTTAGGCACTTGTGGATCATGTCAGACAATATGCAATAGAAAAAAGATGTCCGTGTGCATAAATTTTCCCATTGTGTTACTTCATTTTATCTAAATTTCAAGGGTAATTCTTTTCATTTTTATATGGCATGTTATCAGTATAAAGGCTAGTGAAAATAAATTGGTATGTGTATCTGTTTTTTAAGTGTAATGCTTAAATAAAAAGATGGTGTGTGTTTCTTCATTTAAACAAAATTTCAAGGAAAGTATTTTTCAGTGTTTGTTATTTCTCAATGTAAAGGGTAACAAGGGGAAAAAAACTGGTATGGTATATCTGTTTTTTAAGCATGATAATTTTATTTATTTCTTTAGTGATGCATATATATAGAGAGAAGGTGTTTGGTCCAACTAAAGTTATAATAAATCTAATTTTACTAGATCTCTCCCTCCCCTCAGGTGTAGAAAATTTTCAAGTGCAGAAAGTTTATTTGCAGAATTAATTCATTTCTGATAAACTTATTATCATTAATTTTTTATATAACATGTTATTAAGTTACACATTTGACTACTGTGTAATAAAATTGTATTTAGGGCAAAAAATTAACTATAATTTTGCATCTGGTGACTAATATCATATGCTTCTAAGAATATTACTTTAACTTTTTCCATAATTTTTGTATTTCAGGAACATGAAACTGTTATTTTGATATACTTAAATAATAAAAGTGTGTATCTGAATCAATTAATGGATACAAATATTTTATAGTTATTTTTAGAAGATATTTGCCATATCGCTTCTAATAATTCATAAAATATGTTAAAATATAGGTAAATAATTTGGTGCAGAATTCAAATTTAGGGTTTAAAATATAGTGAATCATAAGACTAAAGGATTTTTATTGTCATGATTTGCCTGGGCTTAAGAATGTACTTTTCGCCTGGTGGAAATTGTCATCAAACTGTCCTGAACAGGCTTTTTGTTGATAATAACTTCCAGGCTTATCAGTACCTCCTTTTGAGTGGAGGGTATGCAAATATAGTACCCAATTTAAATTACATTGTGATTGTAATAATATTGTGGTATTAAATAAGTGACTATAATTACAATTTAGATAATTGCATTGTAATTATATTACATTGTATCTGTGAACTCTTAATTTCATTACTTTATGCAATTATGTTGTAAGTGCATAATCTAATTGCAATAATATAATCTATTCGCGATTACAAAATAATTATAAATGCAGTTACATCTTAAATAGAGGCCATTTCAATACTTTTAAATTTTCGCAAGATAACTTCCCATTAAGGTTCATTTGGAGGAAACTATGCAAATACTAAAAAAGAAGTTATGCTAAATTTACATATTTTGTACAGTACTTTCTTGTTATAATGCTGTTCAATATATCTTCAATACTTTTGTAAATTTAACGACATTCTTTGCAATCACTGTGGTGCTTTAAAAAGAAGTTTCTTAGTTATGCTTTCTAATAAGAATGGGTTTAAAATTAAGTATTATGTATAATAACTAGCAGTTAAAAAAACTTGACTGCATGAAAATGCTGTTGCTGTGTAAAATAAAAAATAAGCTTTCTTTTATGCTTTGAAATGAATTACATTTGATTAAGTCGTCCTTTTACAATTTAAGAATGTGGTTAACACACATTCTTAAATTGGACAGGTTTTATCTAAATTATTAGTATAAAATATATAAACTATGAATTATTTTGTAACATAACTCAAATTACAAAATTCATTCTATATACGTTCAAAGTTATTATCTTTTATGGAATAACTGTTTTTTAATTTAGGTAAAAATTGGATTTTTAGAAGTATTACAAATACAATGCAACACAAAGGTGATCTGATTGAAGAGGAAGGACTTTTTATTACGGTTTCTAGTTCGTATTTATATTACATTTGATGAAAAGCATCCAAAACAGAGAATGCTGTACTTTCTTCTTCCATATATGTTATGAAATATTTCACACATTTAAAAGAAAGTGTTTCTTCAGAATCTTGCACAATTATTTCCATATACCTCAGACTTAAATGACAACATATTTTTTTAGTATGCATTTACAGTGTTTTTATGGAAATTTTTGTTAAAATGTCATTAAGATAAATTTATTTGCACACTCTACGCTTTAACTATTTCCCCATTTGACACTATTGAAAGTTTTTATTCATATCTTATTTATTTTAGTCTGCTAACGAAACTGAAACATCTAAAGAATAAGTTATTTTGAATATGTTTACAAAATATACGCGAAATTTTTATTTAAGTGAAAACGTCTATATACTATTCGAGAATTAATAAATTATCCGAAAAGTTTATATGCGCTGAATGCCGCGCGTCTATAAAATAAATCTTTAAAAAAACAGCAGACATTCAGCCAGCGTGTGCGATAAACGCGCCAAAATTGGCAGCGCGTTCACTCCCTCGCCAAGAGAGAAAAGTTGGTGATTCAGCCTGGTTTAGAGGAGCCTTAAGTTGCAGGAGTGCTTTGAATTGTCTTTATTGATTCAAAATCTACATTTTAAAAGAAGGAACTTTTTTTTAAAATTTTAAATAATAGGTCATAAACTAGAAGAGAAACACGCTAATGTGACAATCAAAATCGTAAAAAACAACTTGTATTTAGCGTAGGTGTAATGAAACACTCAATCGATTTCGAGGGCAGCTAAAGGTCCCTTCTCACCAGGAGAAAGAAATACATAGAAAGAAGAAAATAGGAAAAGGAGTCACAGAAACACGTGATCCTTATCAGCACTGCAAGTGGTTATAACTAGATTTTTAATCAGAGTTGCACTGGCCGCCTACTTTTACTGAGCCAGGCTATCTGATCAAGCATAAAGAAATATTAGCGAAGTTAAAATAAGGAGCGAGGGGCAAATGCACCTTACGCTCAAAATCTGAACTTCAAATAATGGAAAGCAACCACTGAAATGATTTTTATACCCTCTGGTAGTACCAAACGCAAGGAGGTAACGCCATCTATCGGCAAAAATAACTGAATTAAGATAGTAGAATTTTAAAGGCATTAGGAAGGACTGGATTGGACTTTAAATCATTAACTAAACTTGCTAAATCTTTGTGAATGTGAAAAGCCTCCAGAAAATCCAATTCACCTATGGAAGAAGCCTTTTGGATGATTTTTGCAGACCCAAAATCAAAATTATGGTTAAAAGTCCAACTATATTACGCTATTGAAGACTTGTTAATTTCGCCTTTTTTGACATAAGATTCATGTTCCTTGATACGAAACTTCAACGCTCTTTTTGTTTGGCCAATATATCTTAAACCACACTGACACGATATACTATAAATTCCCCAAGAATTCAAGACAGAAACGCAATATTTTAGAATCGAAGGGTGAATTTTATTAATAGGGGAGAAACCGACTTGAAAATTGAATTTCTGGAGAATCCGTGCAATTTTATAGCTAACAGAAGGATAAAATGGAAGCACGACAAGGTCATTAATATTATTTCTTACAGTGAAATGTCTTCTTTGATGGGAATCTGAAAATTTTTTAACGGCTTTATCAATAATCACGGGAGAAAATCCACGGTCAATCGCAACTGCTCTCAAATAATTAAGTTCATTGGTAAGCAAAGATTCAGAGGAACAAACTTTAAGCGCGCGGAATACATAATAGTAAAAAGAAGCCATTTTTTGCTTAACAGGTGGCATGACTTGGCATGGGGTGGTAAACAAACTGCAAAGGGTTTACGGTACACAGTGGTGCTAAAATCAGTTTCATTGCGGATTATAAGAATATTGAGGAAGGGGAGGGAATTATTGGATTCAATTTCAAGAGTGAATTGGATGGCTGGATCAATTGAATTCATAATATATAGAATCTCGGATAAATCCTCTTTATAACCGTCAAAAAGTGCGAAAGTGTCGTCAACATACCGAATCCAAAGACGAAAAGATAGTTTATCAAATAATTTCATCTCAAAATAGTGCATATAAATGTCAGCAAGTACCGAACTGAAAGGATTACCCATAGCCAATCCTTCAACTTGACGAAAATATGCATTTTGGAAAACAAAGTGGGTTTGACTCAGAGAAACTTTAGTAAGCGAAATCAACTCATTAATTTCAGTATGTGTGAAGTGAAATTCCCGAAGCCTAGTTTCAAGACAATTTAGTGCTCCTTCGACCGGAACATTAGTAAACAGTGATTTGACATCAAATGGAACGAAGTGGAGAAATATTTTTAAGTTTATCAATGACTTCAACAGAATTTTTTACAGTGTGAATATTGTTAGCAAGTAGAGGAGAAAATCTGGAAACTAAATATTTGGCCAAAGGATATGAAGCAGTACCTATGTTGGAAACAATTGGTCGAAAAGGAATACCGGTTTTGTGGACTTTTGGAAGAGCATAAAGTCTAGCGCAATTAGTAATAGGTGGAATAAGTGATTTCTTCAACTGAGTTGGCAGAATGTGGGAAGATTTAATAGCACTTTTTACTTTCGTGAGGTCGTCAACATACCGAATCCAAAGACGAAAAGATAATTTACCAAGACATTCCACTGTCAGAAATAATATTAATGACCTTGTCGTGCTTCCATTTTATCCTTCTATTAGCTATAAAATTGCACGGATTCTCCAGAAATTCAATTTTCAAGTCGGTTTCTCCCCTATTGATAAAATTCACCCTTCGATTCTAAAAGATTGCGTTTCTGTCTTGAATTCTTGGGGAATTTATAGTATATCGTGTCAGTGTGGTTTAAGATATATTGGCCAAACAAAAAGAGCGTTGAAGTTTCGTATCAAGGAACATGAATCTTATGTCAAAAAAGGCAAAATTAACAAGTCTTCAATAGCGTATCATAGTTGGACTTTTAACCATAATTTTGATTTTGGGTCTGCAAAAATCATCCAAAAGGCTTCTTCCATAGGTGAATTGGATTTTCTTGAGGCTTTTCACATTCACAAAGATTTAGAAAGTTTAGTTAATGATTTGAAGTCCAATCCAGTCTTTCCTAATGCCTTTAAAATTCTACTATCTTAATTCAGTTATTTTTGCCGATAGATGGCTTTACCTCCTCGCGTTTGGTACTACCAGAGGGTATAAAAATCCTTTCAGTGGTTGCTTTCCATTATTTGAAGTTCAGATTTTGAGCGTAAGGTGCATTTGCCCCTCGCTCCCTATTTTAACTTCGCTAATATTTCTTTATGATTGATCAGATAGCCTGGCTCAGTAAAAGTAGGCGGCCAGTGCAACTCTGATTAAAAATCTAGTTATAACCACGCGCAGTGCTGATAAGGACCACGTGTTTCTGTGACTCCTTCTCCTATTTTCTTCTTTCTATGTATTTCTTTCTCCTGATGAGGAGGGACCTTTAGCTGCCCTCGAAATCGATTGAGTGTTTCATTATACCTACGCTAAATACAAGGTTGTTTTTTACGATTTTGATAATAGGTCATGTTTATCTAATTTAATAGAAAGTCATTTGCACATAAAAGCAAAAAGAAAAGCTGTTCATTAAAATTAGAAAATGATGACACTTATGGTAAAATTCATTGACACATTAGGGAGAGGGAACAGAAGCTGGGACAAGGCAGAGGCAAGTGAAGTAGTTGCCTCAGGTGAATAACTAAAAGGGGTGCCAAATTAGTTAGCAAAAGTTAGAAATTCAATTCAAAAAAGAAATTATGATTGTTAACAAACTCTGAAGAACATCAAGAAAGACTGTTTTAAAATATTACCTTTCGTGTATATAAAAGTGTACAGATATTTCACTGCATACAGGAAGCACATATTTGCTTCTTTGCCTCAGGTGAAAAAATATCTAATCCCGGCTCTACATTGGAATAAAAGCCTAGATATTTTTTTCTCTCTTTTTAAATACATAGTTGATCTTCAATTCCATGACTGATATGTTATGAAAGCTTAATGTAAATAGAGGAATTTACTGCCAATCAATGTGCACAGATCTGTCACAAACTAAATGTGACATTAAATATTACAATGTACATATATTTTTTATGTTACAATTTAATATTATTGGTGCATTATTATTATGGAGAGACACAAATAAAACCACACTGAAGCACTCCAAAAATATTTTCTGATTCCTGCGAGTTTCTTTGGAATTATTTTCTTTTATCTAGCTTTATTGAAACAATGCAGACTATGAAACATGTAACATAAAAAAAATGCAGACTATGAAACATGTAACATCAAATCTGTCTCAGTTTTAAGTTACATTTACAGCAATGAAACACTACACATGTCATGACAGCATAGGATAGCGGTTTTGTCAAAAAGAGGTTTTACTTTATATATGCATATATAATAAATTCTCTTAAGTTTGTCATATATGGTTCTAGATAAGTTTGATCTTCTGCTGAGGCACTCACCTCATACAGGTGACATTCAGTAACAATGTTTATTTATGTTCACAGGAATACTGACCTCTTCCAGAAGTCATTGCTACAAGATAATTTAATGCAGATATAAATAATATTTGGAGGATCTCAAATAACCTCTGCTCAGGGAGATTAGATCTCATACATTGGCTTTAGATGTAAATGACACCTGTTTTGGCTGGGCATTTGTCTTTGTAAACATATATATATGTGATATTTTAATTGCGTAGACAGCACTGGTACTTTTAGCAGCTTGCAGTCGTCATGGCCAGGAGTGGATATTTTGATACGCTGCTGCTTGAAGTCTGCGTAGTTAGATAGATGGATGTATAAACCAAAATTTCCAGACGTGGCCCTTTCAAAACAATTTTATTCCACGACAATTCACATCAGATCATATTTGTAGACAAGGTAGTTTATCCAATTAGTTAAATATAATAATTTTTATGTACACTGTTTTTAAAAGTACGACGTAAGCATCTTAGAACGGAAGACAAAGCAGCGTGGAAATGTTGGGATAACAGAAGTGAGGAAAAGGAGTGGCATAGTTGCTTGCAAAGAGTATTTATACTAAGTATGTGCATAAGTACAGGTAAACTGCTATTGATTAATTTTAGGTTGTTATGTAACATGGAAAAATCTCAAATTCGGGAGAACAGATGAGCTTAAGGAAGAACATAAAATTTATACTAGTTAATTTTGAGGTCGGCAATTGTTTCTTAGCGCAGCCATTGAATTTTGTTATATCTTACATATATATTTCCAGCTGATGAGAAATCTCTAGTATCTTCCATTTTTCAGTAAGCAAAAACCACCGATAGCTTAGTATTATCTTCTCAATTTAGTGAGATAGCCATTTACTCAATGTTAAATAGACTTGCCCTGTATTCTTATTTTTAAGACAAAGCTTTGGCTCTTCTGATTTTCACATTTACATTTTATATACAGCACAAAGCCCGTAATCCGGACTCGTTGGAATTTCATCGATTTCGGATTAGGGGTTTTTCCGGATTATAGATCATCAGTTTAAATCTGGTAAGATGGCAAGCAGAAATTATACAATTAAAAATATGAAACCGTAATTTATGAATTAAAGAGCAATTATGATCTAAAGGGTATCAAAATGTACAAAAAAAAGCTTAATATTTATTTGTTTACTTTATTAAACATTTCTTTCATTGTAAGTTGTTTAAGTTGCTTCGTTTTTTGTGCTGATACTTTCTCTTTAATTCTATAAGCAGACATAATTTCTTGTTCAGTTACAAAGTTCCACTGTTCAAGTCCTGTAATTGCTGTGTCGAGAATACCGACTTACTTGTCAATGGAAATTTTTTCGTTTTCAATAACCTCTCTGCCACTTTCTTCACTATCGGAAGCGCGCATGGGTAAACGCTTTACGCGCATGCGTAGCGGACGCGCGCATTAAACGCGCATGCGTAAGTTTGTGGCTTTGAGGTCCGGATGATAGATCATTCCGGATAATGAACGTCCGGATTACAGACTTTGTACTGTATATATAAAATGAAATATAACTTCACTCAAATTTTTGCATATATACAAAACTTTGTAACGATATGTATATTGTCTATCAATTCAATAATAAAAAAAAGTCACTCCTTCATTTGAAGATACATTTAGCAATGTTTGGTGTACTAATAGTTACTATTAAATATTTCCAATATACTATATAAACAACCGCCTCTAGCTGAATCTTCAAATAATTCATAAAATGCGAAACTTATGTAATCACAAGCATACATTTTGCAACAAACACATGTATTCAATTTCATTTTATTACTTCACCAGTTTATTATTCTAACTAAAATAAATCAAATTAACAAAATATTTAAATTCACAAAGAATTTTAAAGTGATAATACTGTACAAAGTCTGAAATCCGGACGTCCATTATCCGGAATGATCTCAAAACCAATAATAAGATCCCGACCTCAAAACCACCAATAAGGTTTTTCTCGTAGGCTTTACGCATGCGCATTTGATTCTCCCCTCTGCGCATAATAAAACATCTGGAGAGTTCCGATTCTTAATTTCACTTCGACACTAAATAAAATACCTTGTTATTGAAGAAACAATCATTTTAGTATAAATTTGTACGATCTGTAATTTGGCTCCGTTGCTGCTTATCTGCTTAGCACATATCTCAAACCGAAACATTCCACATAGATACATCGTTGATTTGACGCCAACCTCGCGAATCAATATTTATTATAATTTTTTTTTTTTTCATCACCGCATGTTTATCAAAACATGACAACTTGAGTAATGACTCATGTAGCGATGCCTAAAAAATTTTTTTTATGTTAGTAAATGAATAATAAAGGAGTATGGTAACCTTTTATGTTGACATTACGCTTGGCAATAATTACAGATTTAAGTTAAATGCGCTAAAAATTGTTGACGACGAAAAATTTACCAAAAGGTTCTTTTCATACGCTAAAAATAGATTTTGTTGATGATACTCATAGACCCAAAAATTGATTATTTGAATTAAGAATAACTGATTTGTTTATTCTCATGAATCCAGAACCAGCACCAGAGCTCGTTGTGAAGCACCGGCAAAGAATGACACCGGATTGCAGAATATAGGACCCACAGAGACTGCATCAGGCGGTAAGATATCTAGCGCCGGCCCTCAATAAGGCTTAAGTATATGTGGGAATTTATTTATTCAGAACCTTAAGCATGTGAAATAGACATAAGTATAATAAATAACTAAACTAGTACAATTCAGGCTTAATTTTCTCAGTGCGCGATAGAAGCAAGATACAATTTAACGGAACAACTTGTCGTTAGTCGCCAAGCTCATGATGCAGAGCCAAATATGTATAGTGAAAGATAGCTAAATTTGATGATGATAGCCGCTAATTTTAAAGGTTTTCGGATATCGCAAAACAAATGTTAAATATTCCAATTAACGGATTTTGTAAAGAAATGTGGAGAAGATGTAATAAATGAAGTAAAAGAAGTGCTATAAAAGAAGTTCTTCATCGTGATGACAAAGCTTCTCAATCATCAATTAATTAATGAATGGCGAAATCTGTGGTATGGATATAGATCCAGAAAATACTGCTACCGATAGTGAAGAAAGTGACAGAGAAGTTACTGAAAACGAGAAAATTTCGATTGACGAGTTTAGTCGGAATTCTAGAAACAGCAGTTACAGGACTTCAACAATGTAACTAAACAAGAGATTATATGTTTACTAAGGTTGTAGGGTTTATATTTATTTTAACTAACATTTATTTTAAGTTTAAACTATCTTTCCTGTCAAGCCTTACTTTCCCCTGGAACTGCCAATGCCAGAATATGTAAATTTTAGTAGAACGCGCAAGGATTCAAATTATCAGCGGAAGTATTCTAATTTAAATAGAAAGGAAACAAGTTCGGTGTGTGATGTTCTTACTTCACGAGCGCGGAGGTAGTTAGCGAGAAATTGAAGAACCCCGCATTTCGGCCTATGTGCTTGCCGGGAAGTAGTGTTAATCGTTCAAGTGAGCTTCACGTTTGCTGAATTAGCAGCGGTATTGTAAAACGCGGTGAGTTAGTTATTTTAGAGAGCCTCGTAGTTAGAGTCTTGTCTTTAGTTTCTTTTCAGGTTATTATTTTTATTTGACAGCCGAGTTGGCACAGTCTGTGAGCGTCAAGAGCACGCAATTGTAATTTTTACGTTGAATAAAAAGGGACTTAAACCCTTCACAAGACTCTGTGTTTTATACAGTTTTCACAGTCACCTCTTGGTTGCGTGCAAGTTGGAGGCGCGCAACGTTACATTGGCGCCCGAACAATTATCGAACTGAAATGGCCGAAAATTGGATGGAAGCCGCTGGACAACACCAAGAAATGACAAGCCAGTTAGAAGGATTTGGATACCTGGTCCAGACTTTGAGAGCGTCAATCAAGCCAAACGTCCATTTCGACGGAAAAAATTCGGTGGCGGTATTTCTAGAAGGTCTAGAAAACCACTTTCAGCTCTACCCTGTTCCTGAAAGACAAAAAGTTGCCATCGCCTCATCAGCACTAAGAGGACAGGCCGCGCTATGGTGGAAAATATAGGCAAATTTTTATTAGGGGAATTTGGAAGCCAGACATATACATTTGAAAATTTCAAAAAATCGTTAGTAAAGGCCTTACCCATAGTGAAAGATCGCGCACGGCTGGAAGCCGAACTATATAGTTTCTATCAACGGGATATAGCAGAATTGACGGACTTTATTCTACGAAAAATCAAGCTAACGGATATGCTGTATGGAAAGAAACCCGATGCGGAAATTATTGAAATAATATTACCAAGATTGTTACCCGCTGTTCAAGACTACTTTGAAATTAGAAACCCAAGCACATTGCAGGAACTCTTCGAATTGGCGGTGAAGTTTCAAAATCGCAGAATAGCGGAAAAAGCGAGAGGGGAAACATATTCTCAAAGTACCCGAAGGAAATCTTCAAATGAGGAAACCAGAAATGGAAATCGCTCTTATGGGGGAAAGAACTATCAAGCTAACTCATCGAAATTCGAAGGTCAAAGCCCAAAAAGAAAATTTGAGAATAAACATCCGCGTACCCAGAAGACACAGATTGAAAGGAAAGCTTTAAACGAGTAAAGGAACCTGTGAAAGGGAGGGTCCAGACCCCGGAAGTTTTAAAAAAACCCTCAAATAGTCATTTAAATACGGTCATCGTAAAAAACTCACAGCTACCAATTATACAAGTCCTGGTTGGCGATGTACCAGTAGAAGCCCTCATCGATACAGGAGCAGAAGGAAATTTTATGAGTGAAAATTTCTTCAAAAAGAATTTTTATAGGGTACGATTATTTAAAACCAAAAATACGGAAATTATAGCGGCGCAAGGAAAAACATGTCACTGCATCGGGAAATTATCATTAAACTTACAGGTAAAAGAGGAAAGTCTCAAAGTATTAATTTTTGTGGTGAAAGATCTGCAACATTCTCTTATTTTAGGTATGGAGTTTTTGAGGGCCAAATTAAATTTTCAAGATAGTTCCGTGGTGTTGGAGATGGACCAGAGGGTGGTGGAACCTGTGGAGACACCTCAAGTGGACCTTAGCCATCTGAATGACAATGAAAGGAAAGCAATACAGCAAGTGGTGAGTAATTTTTCTCATTTGTTTTCAGAAAAACCAGGAAACTGCCAAATAGTGACGCACAAGATTCAATTAAATGCCGAAAAACCTTGTAGGACTAAGCCATACCGTTATGTTAAACAAAAAGACTTAATCATCGAAGAACATATTCAGGAGATGTTAAAGAATAAAATAATAACGCCCATAAATAGTGAGTACGCGAGTCCAGTCGTACTATGTAGGAAAAAGAACGAGTTTCCTCCTTCGGATAAAAGGGCTTGGAGGTTTGCTATTGATTACAGAAAACTAAATAGTATTACCAAATTTCCAGTTTACCCTTTGCCGGTTATAGACGAGATCATTAGACAGATCAAATCGACAAGATATATGTCTACTTTGGACTTAACGTCTGGCTACTATCAAATAGCTATGAGACCCGAAGATATACATAAAACCGCGTTTATAACAAAATCGGGCACTTATGCATTTTTACGCATGCCCGTTGGGTTGCGTGGGGCCCCATCAACATTCCAGAGAGCTATGGACATTGTTCTAAAGCCTGTCCTAGGAAAGTCAACTTTAATTTATCTAGATGATATAATTATAACGAGTAGTACGTTGGAACAACACATTAATGATCTAGAACAAGTTTTTAAATTATTAAAAGAAACCGGTCTTACAATTAACGCCTCAAAATGCAAGTTCGCAACTAAAGAACTTAAATATCTCGGTTATAAAATTTCGCAAAAGGGTATAGAAACGCAAGATTCAAAAATAAAAGCTATTAAGAATTTCCCACCGCCCGACACCGCCAAGAAACTTTCTTCTTTCCTTGGGTTATGTTCTTACTATCGATCTTTCATAAAGGATTTCGCTAATATTGTTGAACCACTCTTAGTAATCAAAAGAAAAAAGAGTAAATTTACGTGGACAGAGGAAGCTAACACAGCTTTTGAAAGATTAAAAGAAGCGCTTATTAATGCCCCTGTTTTAAAATTCCCTGAGGGGGACGAAAACCTGGAAATTGCGGCAGATGCGTCAGACTATGCGGTGGGTGCGGTTCTTATGCAAAATAACCATCCGCTGGCATTTTTTAGTAAAACATTGAATCAGACACAAAGGAATTTTACAGCTACAGAAAGAGAAACATTAGCCGTATTAATGGCTGTACACAAATTTCGAGTTTATTTCGGCAAATCGCCAGTAACAGTCTTTTCGGATCATGCGGCTGTTGGTAGACTTTACTCGGGAAAAAACCTAACGCCCAGGTTAATAAGATGGGCTTTAAAACTCCAAGAATATAATATCACAATAAAATATGAACCGGGTAAGGAAAACAATGTAGCTGACGCACTTTCTCGTATAAAACTGGACGACGAAGGAAATGAACTTAAATGCGCTGTGTTGACTTCAAAAATTTTAGATTCTAGAGATACGGTTATTACTGAACTGAAAGCTGATCCTGAATTTGGAAATATCTATGCTTATTTGAAAGACCCCGAAAGCTTCGAGCACACAGATATCGATGCGATAAGAAATAGAGCAAAAAACTATGAAATAATACATAATTTATTATTTTATACGAAAACAACAAACGAAAATCTTGAGTATAAACCAGTCATCCCAGCCTCGCTTCGATTAAGCATTTTGAAGGAGTTGCACGAAGCAAAAACAGTCGGCCATTTAGGGGTCAGAAAGACTTTAAAAAGGGTACGCGAGGCGGTATATTTCCCGCAATTATACAAAATAGTAACGGCGTATGTCAGGTCCTGCAATCAATGTCAGTTAATAAATGATATTAATTACAGCCCGGCCGGGTACTTAAATAGCATTCGCGCTACATTTCCGAATGAAATTTTAGGCATAGATCTTCTTGGTCCCTTCCCCCAGAGCGAGTTAAATAAAAATCGTTTTCTTTTAGTAATAGTAGATCATTTTTCAAAATGGACAGAAATTGTTCCACTTAAACGCGCGTCAGCCAAAACAGTCGCAGATGCATTCTTACACAGATACATTTTAAAATACGGTAGTAGTATAAAAATGACAGTTCTACGGCAGGTGGATAAGTGGATCAGGGGGCGTGGTCAATGACATCACAGAGGGCGGGGCCAAAGGCAACGTCATCACACTAGGAGGCGTAGTTTCGAGTGGAGTTGAGGTGTTGGTAGATTGCTGATTGAGTTGTAGACCTCCTGCTTTTCATTTAAAGTTAGTTTTTTTATATTGGCAACGGGAAATATTTTCTGCATCTTAATTTTGATGATATAGCGATGCTGCCCTCTCTTGACGAAAAAGTGAATTATATGTTTTAGAAATATATTTTTTAAGTCTGGTGTTAAAATTATTCAATGCGCGACTCTGAAAACAATGTAAAAGAAACAAATATAAAAAAGACTTTCCTTTAATGATAATTCATCATCTCATGAAAATGAAATTACAAGATAATTTGTTTTTATTACTCAATTTTATTCTGATACTTTTATCCTTTCTAGTTTTAAATGAAACTTTAACTTATTTCTTAGGTTTTCTGTTCATAATAACATATTCATTTACTGTCATATTTTTTTAATACTTAACACGTTTCTAATTTGTAATATTTATTTAATTTCCACATACTATTTTTTTTTCATACCTTTCATAAATTTCAGCATACCCTGATTTTTAACTTATATGTTATATTTCACAAACGTTCCCGCACATGCTGTTTATTTGTTACATTACTTAATTTTAGATGCAATTTAACACTTTTTTCAACGTTATAATGTTCAATATATTCTGAATTTTAACTTCATTTACTTTTTTTAAACCACTCTAGTATTCTATACACACTTTAACTTAGTGGTATGAAATTGTATTTAAAAAGAAACGTTTATTTTTCGTGATCTTAGTTCTTTTACTAAATTTTCTACAGAATTTCTAATTTCTTTCACGTGTTTAACAATATCTTCCTTACATTACCGAATATTTTTTAAAAAAACTTAAGTCTATAACTGTTAATTGCTTTTCTTACGTTCACGATTTCCCTTCTGTGTTTATATTTCTTAATTCTAGCTTAACTTATTTATTATAATGTTTTTATTTCTGTCTCATCACTCGTAATTCCAACATTTTATCCCTTTTTATTCATTTTAACGATATGGATTGTTTTCATTTACTCCATATTCAAATATTTCCTTACAATTTTTATAATACTTGTTTTATTCCTCGATCATAATAGATCATCTACAGGTTTTACTCAGAAATTTCCATTCACAACTTTACAGTTTAATACCATTTATATCTAAATGTATTTCTTTCTCATATAGTTTTATGGCCTTCAAAGTTTCTAACATCATGTTTAGTTTTAAATCCCGATTACCTTTAAGTGTGTTGATAATTTTCATTTCTAATTTTACAACCACGTTCAGTGTTTCATCCACACATACCAAAATATTTCTTACATTTTCTGATATTTAGTCTATGTCATATTTCAGTACTTCAAATGAATTTACACTGCTCACACTATTATTTTTTCATGTTTTAGAGACACTAACTATACTAATTTTACTATTTTTCCTGCACTAATTGCATCTATGTCAGCACTCATGATAAACTAGCAATTGTTTTGCATCACATGCATAAAGAAATTCTTAAAACCAACTTTTTCAATATCGTACTCAAATTACTGTTTTCCAGATGGGAATTACCAGTATTCTTTGGTTTTACTCTGTTACATCTTTTTAAATTTTAACATCTTACTTTTAATTCTAACATACATCTTTTAAACAGTTTTTTCTTTTAATGATAGCCTTACCTTATTTGTTCAAATTAATTCTTTCATTCACTTTCTTTACTACCTTTCAGTACCTTCATAATTCACTATGCAAACGCAATGTCTTTCACTGACATTCTGTTTAATAATACCACAAGTTTCCTTAATTGACAAAAAGCAAATTATTTCTCATTTCAAAATAGAACTACTATATTTTTGCACAAACATTACCTTTATCCATTCAAGCCACCCCTTAACCTGTAACTGACGTAGCGATAGGAAAGGAGATTCTTATCATATGCTCTTTCGACATTTGAGGTTTTTAGAACTTCTTTGGCAAGTATATCAGTACCATCAGAAAATATACTTGACATTTTTACTCAGTTTAAAGGCAACATACTGTTATAAGAATGGTTTTAGTTAAATTTATAACACAATTAAACACATTTTGTGCTAAATAAGCATAAACATTTAGATTCAGAATATTTCTTTTTAATCCGATGTAAGACTTGAATTTCATTCATGATACGGATTGTCTCTTGATTTTTTTTGTTTACCTTACACTAACAGAAAATTTTTATTTTACAAGTTCAGCTTTTAACGAAATAGAAATAAAAACTACGATACACCTGGTGTTTCTAAGAAAAGGAACTTTGATATATTTCTGGAAATGTAAATGCTTTTAGAGTTTTTTTCTTTCAATAATGTTGATTTTCATTACTTTACTAATTTCAATAATTCTCTTATTAGCTAATATGGATGAAAGAAGATTGTCAAAAATGTGACACAATATAATTCTTACGAACATACGTACCTTTACCAGCATACAGATATTACCGATTGAAATGAAGAAAGATACAGATATTTTACTCCAATCTACATTAAATTAAAAAAAATATTTAAACTTTCATACATTCCAAAGAATAAACGAAAACTCAATAGATATTGTCATGTTTGTATATATGAGATAAAAGTTTTATGAATGGTATTTAAAGTAATGCTTAGAACTTCATAAAAGCGAACATTCACTATGTTAATACACATTTCATCAGTTATTTACATAATTCAATGTAATATTAATCATTACATGTACTATATGCATATATATTTAAAGTTTAATTGTCTTACAATTGAATAATTAACTATTGAGAGAAAGAGGTTCATATCTTACACTATTTAATTCACATGGAACAAATTTTTCCATCAACCACATTAAACCGCGTTTATTAAATTCGCCAAAGCTCTTTTATTTCTGCATTTTCACACTCACGACACATTTTAAATGTAACTATTGATTACCATTTCAAACACCGATAACATAACTCAGTGTAAAACTACATCATAACTCATTTTTTCCCTACTAACTACAATTTTATATATTCAAGAAGTACATCTAAGACATGATCATTTTCTATGTTCTAGCAAATCGATTCAATTGCGAACATACTATTAAGACTTGCGATTTTAGAAGACTTGCATGTATTAACGATGTCAACGTTTCTTCGTTTTTATAAGATTCACATCAAATCATGTCGCATTCGAATGTGGTGTAAGAGATCACTTTTTCTTTTAAACACTTGTAAACAATGGATGCAATTTATAAGAAGAGAAGTATCATGCTGTTTCAAAACATCATCATCAGCATATTTCTGTTTCTTTTGACACCGGCAACATTTAAAAAAAAAACGTTTCCTGAGATATTCTTCAAATTCTGTTTTACTTGAAAAAATGTCCGAACATTCAATACGATGTAAAGATTCATATTGTTTTAAATTCTTATACTCACTAAATATTTTTTATCATGATTTACTCTTAAAAGTAACTTTATTAGTTTTTCATATCCTTTTTACATGAAAAGAACTTGTGATTATTCACTACAAAATTCTAAGACGAGAAGCTTCGCGACTTTTCAAACTATAAACTTAAATTTCTTAGGACATACACTACATCTGATGTTTCTTTCATGAGATTTCAAATATCTCTTCAGATTACTCGTATTCAAGAAACCTCGCAAATATATCACATAAGTTCAACGAATAATCGCTTCATAAACTCTTAAATTTTCAACACGAGTGAATCACTTGAAGCATATACTGCACTGTAAACATACAATACTTAAAAAAATTGTTATAAAAAATAAAAATACATTCATTTCACCAAGAAGCTTTTCTATTTAAATACATTTATTTATTTCCAAAGAACAAGTTTCTGTATTATACATAAAATATACTTAGAATTTTCTTTCATTAGTTAATATCAAATTAACAACAATATCCATTTACTGATATTTGATATACATGTTTGCTTTAAAATTAAAACTAAAATTTCAATATATTTCTATTAAAAAAAACATAAGGAAAAAAAAATACTCATAACATCAACCAAAGACAGAAATTTAAATAGAATAACTGTACTTATATTAGTGCATTTTTATAATCTTCATAACATTTCGATTCAAAAAACCTATTACAAAATAAATGAAACATTTTTTTCTGCCTTAAAAAATCTCTTATATTTTTAAAATTAATACATAAAAATATATCTTCACCAATGTATTTAATTCTATCCTCAACACTTATTATAATGCAATCATGTCTTGTTTGTGAAGGATGATTTACAATGCAACCTTCGCATTTATATAGCTTTTTTATCACTGAATTTAATTCAGTTTTGATAGAGTTTATGAGTTCTTTAAAAAGTTCATCATCATCACTTACCATATCCGAACAATTGTTTTTACATTTGATTTGCAACGGTAAAATAATTTCAAAAATACTTTTATATAAAGAATTAGATACATCAGGAATAATTTCTTTCAATTTTTTTAAAAATATCACAGTTTACTTTTAGGTATGTAGGTTTTAGTTTAAAAGAATTTTCATCTTGTTTAAAAACTTGTTGAAAAATACACTCACCTTCTTTGTTGAAAACTACCGACTCATTATTGCAAATGATGCTGGCACTCGTATAGACAAGATTAAATTCATATATTTTGAGGAAAATTCTTGCCATGTTGCAGGAGTTATAACAACACCGCGTGTAGTAGGGTATAATATTTTATTTTGTTCCACACATTCACGTAGATGAATGTTCATTCTGTTTTCAAACTGATTTATGGACACAAAACATCCCCAACCAAGAGTCCACTGTGCAATCAACTTCGAACTTTCTTTTTTCTGTTCTCGATTATTCGGCATGAAGATATTTTCAGGAACAGACTTCATATAGTGGGCAAACCAGTCATCCTCTGAAAGTTCATCCTCATTATCTTCCAAGCGTCGTTTTTTAATTTTCGAAATTTTTATGTTTCGGAATGTGATACTAATTCTAGGATCTTTAACGTCAGGTTGAGAGGGTATTCCGTGCATCCAAAATTGATTCGTTGGAGGTTTCATTACGAGGAGAGTTCCATGAGTTAAGTCCACGCTTCGAGATGTGAAATTTCGCCTGGTAAATACCATTTGACGTTTTGCACCTAAACTGATGATAGGTATATCACTTTCAGGTTCGAGACAAGTTTCATTGTCTTTATGCATTGAAATTTTCGCCACTCCGTCAGGATAATAGTTCAATAAAGCAAAATTATATTTTTTGCCAGTTATCGTTTCAACATAATCTTTTACATTTAGAAGAGTTTGAGTCCATGGTTCTGCACGAATCCTCGTTCCAGAGAATTCGTAACTAAGTCCTTCATCACTAAAACCGAGTACTTTTCTTCGTGGAACATACTGAGTCCCATTAATTTCAAAACTAATATTTTTAAAATCATAATTTGATAGTTCATCTAGCAAAATATCAGCTTCATTTCGTGAATAAAATTCTTCGTATAATTCCACATTTAACTCTGTATCACATATATTTCTCATATTCGCTTTTGAATCTAACGACAATTCTGAATGATATAGAAATACGTAGCATTCTTAAATAGGAAAAATTATCTAAAACATAAATTAACGAAATGATTTCATCAACACTTATCGTAATACATTCTTGTCATGTCTTGTTTGTGAAGCCAGTCTTTCCGGCGTCATATGTGTAAAAATAATCATGATAGGATAGTGGGAAAGAGTTATAGTGTCCCAATGTTGTTATTCTTAACCTCGATATTACATATATGCATAAGGAGAATCTTAAAAGCATCATCCACTTATCATGATAGAGTAATGGAAAATTTCTAAAACTCTGATAATCATACGCGAAAGAATGTATTATCTTAAGGTTGTTGTTGCTATTCCAAGTTTGACAATACATACAGAAGTGAAGGAAGACCCTTGATAAGCGCTGTAGACTTCACGTTATCATGATAACGTGCAGCGCTTATCAAGGGTCTTCCTTCACTTCTGTATGTATTGTCAAACTTGGAATAGCAACAACAACCTTAAGATAATACATTCTTTCGCGTATGATTATCAGAGTTTTAGAAATTTTCCATTACTCTATCATGATAAGTGGATGATGCTTTTAAGATTCTCCTTATGCATATATGTAATATCGAGGTTCAGAATAACAACATTGGGACACTATAACTCTTTCCCACTATCCTATCATGATTATTTTTACACATATGACGCCGGAAAGACTGGCTTCACAAACAAGACATGACAAGAATGTATTACGATAAGTGTTGATGAAATCATTTCGTTAATTTATGTTTTAGATAATTTTTCCTATTTAAGAATGCTACGTATTTCTATATCATTCAGAATTGTCGTTAGATTCAAAAGCGAATATGAGAAATATATGTGATACAGAGTTAAATGTGGAATTATACGAAGAATTTTATTCACGAAATGAAGCTGATATTTTGCTAGATGAACTATCAAATTATGATTTTAAAAATATTAGTTTTGAAATTAATGGGACTCAGTATGTTCCACGAAGAAAAGTACTCGGTTTTAGTGATGAAGGACTTAGTTACGAATTCTCTGGAACGAGGATTCGTGCAGAACCATGGACTCAAACTCTTCTAAATGTAAAAGATTATGTTGAAACGATAACTGGCAAAAAATATAATTTTGCTTTATTGAACTATTATCCTGACGGAGTGGCGAAAATTTCAATGCATAAAGACAATGAAACTTGTCTCGAACCTGAAAGTGATATACCTATCATCAGTTTAGGTGCAAAACGTCAAATGGTATTTACCAGGCGAAATTTCACATCTCGAAGCGTGGACTTAACTCATGGAACTCTCCTCGTAATGAAACCTCCAACGAATCAATTTTGGATGCACGGAATACCCTCTCAACCTGACGTTAAAGATCCTAGAATTAGTATCACATTCCGAAACATAAAAATTTCGAAAATTAAAAAACGACGCTTGGAAGATAATGAGGATGAACTTTCAGAGGATGACTGGTTTGCCCACTATATGAAGTCTGTTCCTGAAAATATCTTCATGCCGAATAATCGAGAACAGAAAAAAGAAAGTTCGAAGTTGATTGCACAGTGGACTCTTGGTTGGGGATGTTTTGTGTCCATAAATCAGTTTGAAAACAGAATGAACATTCATCTACGTGAATGTGTGGAACAAAATAAAATATTATACCCTACTACACGCGGTGTTGTTATAACTCCTGCAACATGGCAAGAATTTTCCTCAAAATATATGAATTTAATCTTGTCTATACGAGTGCCAGCATCATTTGCAATAATGAGTCGGTAGTTTTCAACAAAGAAGGTGAGTGTATTTTTCAACAAGTTTTTAAACAAGATGAAAATTCTTTTAAACTAAAACCTACATACCTAAAAGTAAACTGTGATATTTTTAAAAAAATTGAAAGAAATTATTCCTGATGTATCTAATTCTTTATATAAAAGTATTTTTGAAATTATTTTACCGTTGCAAATCAAATGTAAAAACAATTGTTCGGATATGGTAAGTGATGATGATGAACTTTTTAAAGAACTCATAAACTCTATCAAAACTGAATTAAATTCAGTGATAAAAAAGCTATATAAATGCGAAGGTTGCATTGTAAATCATCCTTCACAAACAAGACATGATTGCATTATAATAAGTGTTGAGGATAGAATTAAATACATTGGTGAAGATATATTTTTATGTATTAATTTTAAAAATATAAGAGATTTTTTAAGGCAGAAAAAAATGTTTCATTTATTTTGTAATAGGTTTTTTGAATCGAAATGTTATGAAGATTATAAAAATGCACTAATATAAGTACAGTTATTCTATTTAAATTTCTGTCTTTGGTTGATGTTATGAGTATTTTTTTTTCCTTATGTTTTTTTAATAGAAATATATTGAAATTTTAGTTTTAATTTTAAAGCAAACATGTATATCAAATATCAGTAAATGGATATTGTTGTTAATTTGATATTAACTAATGAAAGAAAATTCTAAGTATATTTTATGTATAATACAGAAACTTGTTCTTTGGAAATAAATAAATGTATTTAAATAGAAAAGCTTCTTGGTGAAATGAATGTATTTTTATTTTTTATAACAATTTTTTTAAGTATTGTATGTTTACAGTGCAGTATATGCTTCAAGTGATTCACTCGTGTTGAAAATTTAAGAGTTTATGAAGCGATTATTCGTTGAACTTATGTGATATATTTGCGAGGTTTCTTGAATACGAGTAATCTGAAGAGATATTTGAAATCTCATGAAAGAAACATCAGATGTAGTGTATGTCCTAAGAAATTTAAGTTTATAGTTTGAAAAGTCGCGAAGCTTCTCGTCTTAGAATTTTGTAGTGAATAATCACAAGTTCTTTTCATGTAAAAAGGATATGAAAAACTAATAAAGTTACTTTTAAGAGTAAATCATGATAAAAAATATTTAGTGAGTATAAGAATTTAAAACAATATGAATCTTTACATCGTATTGAATGTTCGGACATTTTTTCAAGTAAAACAGAATTTGAAGAATATCTCAGGAAACGTTTTTTTTTTAAATGTTGCCGGTGTCAAAAGAAACAGAAATATGCTGATGATGATGTTTTGAAACAGCATGATACTTCTCTTCTTATAAATTGCATCCATTGTTTACAAGTGTTTAAAAGAAAAAGTGATCTCTTACACCACATTCGAATGCGACATGATTTGATGTGAATCTTATAAAAACGAAGAAACGTTGACATCGTTAATACATGCAAGTCTTCTAAAATCGCAAGTCTTAATAGTATGTTCGCAATTGAATCGATTTGCTAGAACATAGAAAATGATCATGTCTTAGATGTACTTCTTGAATATATAAAATTGTAGTTAGTAGGGAAAAAATGAGTTATGATGTAGTTTTACACTGAGTTATGTTATCGGTGTTTGAAATGGTAATCAATAGTTACATTTAAAATGTGTCGTGAGTGTGAAAATGCAGAAATAAAAGAGCTTTGGCGAATTTAATAAACGCGGTTTAATGTGGTTGATGGAAAAATTTGTTCCATGTGAATTAAATAGTGTAAGATATGAACCTCTTTCTCTCAATAGTTAATTATTCAATTGTAAGACAATTAAACTTTAAATATATATGCATATAGTACATGTAATGATTAATATTACATTGAATTATGTAAATAACTGATGAAATGTGTATTAACATAGTGAATGTTCGCTTTTATGAAGTTCTAAGCATTACTTTAAATACCATTCATAAAACTTTTATCTCATATATACAAACATGACAATATCTATTGAGTTTTCGTTTATTCTTTGGAATGTATGAAAGTTTAAATATTTTTTTTAATTTAATGTAGATTGGAGTAAAATATCTGTATCTTTCTTCATTTCAATCGGTAATATCTGTATGCTGGTAAAGGTACGTATGTTCGTAAGAATTATATTGTGTCACATTTTTGACAATCTTCTTTCATCCATATTAGCTAATAAGAGAATTATTGAAATTAGTAAAGTAATGAAAATCAACATTATTGAAAGAAAAAAACTCTAAAAGCATTTACATTTCCAGAAATATATCAAAGTTCCTTTTCTTAGAAACACCAGGTGTATCGTAGTTTTTATTTCTATTTCGTTAAAAGCTGAACTTGTAAAATAAAAATTTTCTGTTAGTGTAAGGTAAACAAAAAAAATCAAGAGACAATCCGTATCATGAATGAAATTCAAGTCTTACATCGGATTAAAAAGAAATATTCTGAATCTAAATGTTTATGCTTATTTAGCACAAAATGTGTTTATTTGTGTTATAAATTTAACTAAAGCCATTCTTATAACAGTATGTTGCCTTTAAACTGAGTAAAAATGTCAAGTATATTTTCTGATGGTACTGATATACTTGCCAAAGAAGTTCTAAAAACCTCAAATGTCGAAAGAG
This sequence comes from Stegodyphus dumicola, assembly GCF_044657685.1. NCBI lineage: Eukaryota > Metazoa > Arthropoda > Arachnida > Araneae > Eresidae > Stegodyphus > Stegodyphus dumicola. The sequence goes on from NC_140781.1 coordinate 118,372,865, forward strand.
CATATGATAAGAATCTCCTTTCCTATCGCTACGTCAGTTACAGGTTAAGGGGTGGCTTGAATGGATAAAGGTAATGTTTGTGCAAAAATATAGTAGTTCTATTTTGAAATGAGAAATAATTTGCTTTTTGTCAATTAAGGAAACTTGTGGTATTATTAAACAGAATGTCAGTGAAAGACATTGCGTTTGCATAGTGAATTATGAAGGTACTGAAAGGTAGTAAAGAAAGTGAATGAAAGAATTAATTTGAACAAATAAGGTAAGGCTATCATTAAAAGAAAAAACTGTTTAAAAGATGTATGTTAGAATTAAAAGTAAGATGTTAAAATTTAAAAAGATGTAACAGAGTAAAACCAAAGAATACTGGTAATTCCCATCTGGAAAACAGTAATTTGAGTACGATATTGAAAAAGTTGGTTTTAAGAATTTCTTTATGCATGTGATGCAAAACAATTGCTAGTTTATCATGAGTGCTGACATAGATGCAATTAGTGCAGGAAAAATAGTAAAATTAGTATAGTTAGTGTCTCTAAAACATGAAAAAATAATAGTGTGAGCAGTGTAAATTCATTTGAAGTACTGAAATATGACATAGACTAAATATCAGAAAATGTAAGAAATATTTTGGTATGTGTGGATGAAACACTGAACGTGGTTGTAAAATTAGAAATGAAAATTATCAACACACTTAAAGGTAATCGGGATTTAAAACTAAACATGATGTTAGAAACTTTGAAGACCATAAAACTATATGAGAAAGAAATACATTTAGATATAAATGGTATTAAACTGTAAAGTTGTGAATGGAAATTTCTGAGTAAAACCTGTAGATGATCTATTATGATCGAGGAATAAAACAAGTATTATAAAAATTGTAAGGAAATATTTGAATATGGAGTAAATGAAAACAATCCATATCGTTAAAATGAATAAAAAGGGATAAAATGTTGGAATTACGAGTGATGAGACAGAAATAAAAACATTATAATAAATAAGTTAAGCTAGAATTAAGAAATATAAACACAGAAGGGAAATCGTGAACGTAAGAAAAGCAATTAACAGTTATAGACTTAAGTTTTTTTAAAAAATATTCGGTAATGTAAGGAAGATATTGTTAAACACGTGAAAGAAATTAGAAATTCTGTAGAAAATTTAGTAAAAGAACTAAGATCATGAAAAATAAACGTTTCTTTTTAAATACAATTTCATACCACTAAGTTAAAGTGTGTATAGAATACTAGAGTGGTTTAAAAAAAGTAAATGAAGTTAAAATTCAGAATATATTGAACATTATAACGTTGAAAAAAGTGTTAAATTGCATCTAAAATTAAGTAATGTAACAAATAAACAGCATGTGCGGGAACGTTTGTGAAATATAACATATAAGTTAAAAATCAGGGTATGCTGAAATTTATGAAAGGTATGAAAAAAAAATAGTATGTGGAAATTAAATAAATATTACAAATTAGAAACGTGTTAAGTATTAAAAAAATATGACAGTAAATGAATATGTTATTATGAACAGAAAACCTAAGAAATAAGTTAAAGTTTCATTTAAAACTAGAAAGGATAAAAGTATCAGAATAAAATTGAGTAATAAAAACAAATTATCTTGTAATTTCATTTTCATGAGATGATGAATTATCATTAAAGGAAAGTCTTTTTTATATTTGTTTCTTTTACATTGTTTTCAGAGTCGCGCATTGAATAATTTTAACACCAGACTTAAAAAATATATTTCTAAAACATATAATTCACTTTTTCGTCAAGAGAGGGCAGCATCGCTATATCATCAAAATTAAGATGCAGAAAATATTTCCCGTTGCCAATATAAAAAAACTAACTTTAAATGAAAAGCAGGAGGTCTACAACTCAATCAGCAATCTACCAACACCTCAACTCCACTCGAAACCACGCCTCCTAGTGTGATGACGTTGCCTTTGGCCCCGCCCTCTGTGATGTCATTGACCACGCCCCCTGATCCACTGATCCACCTGCCGCAGAACTGTCATTTTTATACTACTTACGGTGCACCGATAAAAGTCATTAGCGATAACGGAAAACAATTCATTAGTCAAATATTTGAAAACATATGCAATGGACTTGGCATACGCCATATCAAAATGGTTCCGTATAGACCACAGGCTAACATAGCAGAAAGAGTTAATAAAAACATAGTAAAAATAATTCGCAGTTACGTGAGCACACATCACAAGCGCTGGGATGGCTACATAAATGAATTAGCTTATGCTTTAAGAACGGCACATCATGATACTACGGGAAAAACTCCAGCAGAATTATTCTTAGGCCGAAAATTAATTACGCCTTTAGATAAATTATTCTTTGTGCAACAAAGAGAGCAGGAGTTTAAACAAAAAGATGTGCAAAAGTTGATTGATCAGGCGCTTAAAACCTCGGATACGGCAAGAAATAGGCAGAAAATATATTATGATAGAAAACGCCGTGAAGCAGATTTTAAATTTGGGGATAAAGTATTGAAGCGGAAATTTTCTTTATCAAGTGCCCCAGACAATTTTACCGCAAAGCTAGCTCCAAAGTTTGAAGGCCCCTATGTAATTCAGGAAATCAAAAGAGTAGTATTATATCTTAAGAACGAGAGAGGGAAAATCTGTAAAGCAAGTCCCGACCAGGTGAAAAAATACTATAATCCAAATGATTTTGAAATCCTTAAAAGTTTCTTGCAGGACTCAAGTCTAAACGAAATAGAAGGTCCAGAGACAACAACTATTCCACCACCCAAGAAACAGAGAACTGAAGAGAGACCTAGCCCTTCTACAACCAACCCGGACGTCGGTATCAAAAAGAAAAAATAATTTTCAAACTCCAGCGTTTAAGAAAAACAAAAATACAGATGCACCGGGTAAAGAAACCGTGGTAAAGAGAAAAACACCACCTACAAAGGATTGCAGGAGAAATTATATATCAAGGAGAACGCGCACACGGCAACAGGAGGCACAAAAATACGACGAACAGAAGAAATTCAAGAAGGACGCCAGACCGGAGGACGTCAAGACCAGCCGTCCCAGGGAAAAAAGGAAATGCCAACAACCAGACGATTACTCCGCCAAGAGGCCAGCATGTAGAGGACGCAAAAGAAAAAGCAATGTGGACGACACTCGGAGATCAATAAGGAGAAGATTGACATCCATGAAACCTCTAACTTGGGATCAATTTTGCCAAAAACGGATGACGGAGTTTCAAGCATCGAAAACTCAAAGATAAGTTAAAACCTTCTATAAATTTTTTTCTCTTTTGTTCCGAAATGTTATGCATAAGTACGAAGTTCTATGTTTTGACGAAAGTCAATATGTCTCGGTTGACACTTAGTTTTGTTTTACTTTATTTAGCTAAAGCAAAACTATTATTTTCTTTAAGTGTAAAAGCTAAAAACAAGCATTTTCTGTTGGTCGAAAGACTAATTCTGTTATGTTAAAGCCAAAATTTGGCCGAAGATAAAAATAACTTCGTATTCTTGTATTAATAAGAATTTTAGTTTCAGTGCCGCCAGCTTGGCGAAGAATGAGTAAAGTAAAAATTTATTTTCTCTTATTCATTTTATGGTAAATTGTAAAAATCATATGTAGTAAAATTTTGTAAATGTACGTAAATACTTGAATGTTATGTAAAAGTAGAATTTAGTCTAAAAGCATAAAATTGTAGATGCTAAAAGTGAATGCTTAAAAGCAATGAAGTCAAAATTTAAGTATTAAATTGTAGATAAAGTCATGCTTTAGAGCGAAAGCCTGCATGTTTAAAGATGAATGAGGGGGAAGTTAGAATGAATGTGTTTTGTAGGGTTCTCCACCTACATTTGAATTTTTAAGAATATTAAAGTAGCTCATTGAGTTGTAGAATGTCGAGTAAGGTGTGTCTATTTGGTCGTTGAATTCTAACAAATCATGGTGGTTAGGGGAAGTGTTGTAAGACTAAAACACGAATATTCCCGTTTGACACCACACACGGTGGAGAGCCAGGGTAAAGTTAAATTAATGCTTGAAAAATTGAATGAATGTGAAGTAAGCAATAACTAAGAAAAACGAATCGTTTAAAAACAAAAATTTATTGTGTCAAGAAAGTGTAAATTATAATGTATGTAGAAAGATACTGATACTTATTCCTTCCAGATGCTGGAAGGAAAGACCAAGATTGATTGATGAAGTCCAGGAAAAGTTGCTGTAAGAAGAAAGCTTTGTAACGTTCAACAGAATTTTAGTATACAAATTGTTACATAAGATTTTTTTTGTGTAAACGAGGTTCTCGCCAGTTAGTTCAGAATTAGAGAAACTTACAACAGGTCGTTTGTAGGACCTGCTTCCAAGTTTTCCAAATTCTGGCAGCGGCAAATGTAGGGTTTATATTTATTTTAACTAACATTTATTTTAAGTTTAAACTATCTTTCCTGTCAAGCCTTACTTTCCCCTGGAACTGCCAATGCCAGAATATGTAAATTTTAGTAGAACGCGCAAGGATTCAAATTATCAGCGGAAGTATTCTGATTTAAATAGAAAGGAAACAAGTTCGGTGTGTGATGTTCTTACTTCACGAGCGCGGAGGTAGTTAGCGAGAAATTGAAGAAGCCCGCGTTTCGGCCTATGTGCTTGCCGGGAAGTAGTGTTAATCGTTCAAGTGAGCTTCACGTTTGCTGAATTAGCAGCGGTATTGTAAAACGCGGTGAGTTAGTTATTTTAGAGAGCCTCGTAGTTAGAGTCTTGTCTTTAGTTTCTTTTCAGGTTATTATTTTTATTTGACTGCCGATTTGGCACAGTCTGTGAGCGTCAAGAGCACGCAATTGTAATTTTTACGTTGAATAAAAAGGGACTTAAACCCTTCACAAGACTGTGTTTTATACAGTTTTCACTGTCACCTCTTGGTTGCGTGCAAGTTGGAGGCGCGCAACGTTACAAGGTAAACAAATAAAAATTAAGCTTTTTTTTTTTTTTTTTTTTTTTTTTTGTAAATTTTGATACCTTTTAGAACATAAATACTTCATTATTTCATAAATCACGATTTCATATTTTTAATTTTATAATTTCTACATGCCATCGTACTAGATTTAAACTGATGATCTAATACCCGGAAAAATCCCAAATCCGGAATCGCCGAAGTCCCGACGAGTCCGGATTTCGGACTTTGCACTGTATAGAGATAAGGAAAACCATATTAACATGAGATTTGTTACCTCAAATGTCCACATCTGGGGGTCGACTAATATGCTGGCCGGGATATGTATTCAGATAGACTTGGCACTGAGGGGTATAAAATATATGGATCAGGTTCCTGACAAGGGACAGTCAATAGTGTCCTAGATGGTAGGAGGAATCTGCCCTTCAAGTAGGGACATGACAGATGGTCTTTCTTTGATGCTTCACTCCGTGCTCTGCATTGAGTCTTACAAGCTCACGAACCCTGCATGAAATGGGGAGTAACAATTGGCTGAGCCTATATTGTGTCCTTAAATTAGATGCTTAACAAGTACATTTATAACTAGCTATCTCAAATGCTAGCTCCTTAATTTAGGAATTTCCTTCTGTACACATCACGCCAATCATATTCATAAATTTTTCATCTTCAATTCTTAGGTTATGGAAATGCCCAGGTCATAGGATATCCACCTCCAGTTCTTGTACGCTCCTTAATTTTAATATGCTGAGACCGGATAGATGATTTCTATTTTTTTCATTCTGAAAATTGCCAAACAAATTATAAACTCTTTTGAAATAATACAGTACAAAGCCTGAAATCCAGATGTCCAATATCCGGAACAATCTAAAATTCAGACTACCAGCAACTTTTTTTTAAGAAATTTTTTGTATGCTTTACACACACACACACACACACATTTTATATTTTTTCATAAAAAATATGTGGAGAGTCCCCCTCTTAATTTCATCTTGGCCTTAAATAAAATACCTCTATACTGAACAAACAATCATTTAATAATACACTAATTGAATAATTCATACCCCTAATGCCATACTGCCAATCATTATTTATTGCTTTTTGCATTTATCACTGTGTGACGATCAACACATAACAGTTTAAGATTTTACTTATGTAGCGATGTCTAAAATTTACTTTTAATATTAGTAACTGGATACCAAAAATCATGGTAACCTTTTATGTTGACATTATGCTTGGCGATGATTACAGACTTCAGTTAACTGCACTGAAGTATGATAAGGAGAAATTTAACAGGAATTTTTTTTCGGTAAGTGAAAAATAGATTTTGTAAGTTACACTCATAGGCCAAAAGAATTACATTTTGTGCTATTTGAAATAAGAATAACTGATATTGTGTGGTGTAGAGCTGGTGCAGCCACCGCCGGCGGCAGAAGGTGAAATTTTTAAAATTTAGAGAAGCACTGAGAACAAAATTAAGGGATGGCAAAATCTTTAGACTTTAGGGAAAGCACTGATATGCAAAATTTTTAGAATTCGGGGAAGAGCTTAGCAGAAGAATTTAGGACACTGGTCTGCAAAATCTGTAATACTGGCCCTGGATAAGTCTTAATTATATATGGGAATTTATTTATTCGGGACTCAAATGAGCCTTAAGCATGTGCAGGAAATAGAAGTAAGTATAATAAATAACTTAATTAATATAATTCAGATTAATTAATTTAAGTTGCAGCAATTATGCAAATAAATCAGCATGCAATAGAAGCAAGACAAAATTTAGCAGAACAACATGTCTTCATATACCAGTCTTACACATCACCAGTAGTGTACAGCATAGTTTTTAGATATCACAAACAAAAAGTGAATGTTTCAATTAATGAAATTTGTGCAGAAATGGTAATAAATGAAGATGACATAACAGAAGTTTTTCATTGCAACGATAATACTCCAGTTACCAAGCAACTAACGAATTGTAAAATTCGTAGTATGGTTCTAAATTCAGAAAATATCGCTACCGATTACAAAGAACGTGATAGAGAAACTGCCAAGAACGAAAAAATTTCCAATTGAGAATTTACTGGGAAATCTCGACACAGCAATTACAGGACTTGAACAATGAAATTTTATTACTAAACAAGAAATTATAACTATCAATAGAATTAAAGAGAAAGTATTAGGACAAAAAATAAAGCAACTTGGAGTGAAATAAATGTTTGATAAAGTCAACAAATAATTATTATGTTTTTTTTTTTGGGAAGGGGGGGATTTTGGTTTCCTTAAAGTCACAAATCCTTCATTACTTCATAAAGCACTATTTCATATTTTTTATTTTAAAATTAATACATGCCATCTTGCAAGATTTAAACTGATGATCTAATATCCAGAAACACCTCAAATTTAAAATTGCTGAAGTCCCAACAAGTCCAGATTTTGGACTTTGTACTGTACAGCAGTTTAAACTTTAAAGTATGGTAATAAAAAATGTATCAAATTAACATCAACGTCTCATATTCATAATTCATTATAAGAGCTGAACTATTACTTCACCATCCCAATATACCACCATTTGTACCAAATTGAATAATGCATTTTTATTTAATGAAGGTGCTATCAGCTTCAAAAAGAACTGTTCTAAGTAATTTGTAAAATAATATATTTTGAAGATGCTTGTCTCACTGACAAATAATTAAAAAAAGTATCTGATAAGTATTGGGACACCTTTGTTTGACAGTAAAACAATTGTGCATTATTTATCAAGATAATGACACTAATGACATCACTTTAAATGTTCACTGAATGGCTGTTCTATAATTAACCAGAAATGATCATCCCTTCTGGGTAACCAACTTCCATCTGTCACTTCCAAAATCTTCTAATTTAAATTCAGTTAAATATATTTTAAGAAATCTGAAGGCACAAATTAGGAAGCATACCATTTTATCAAAAGCCAAATTAATGAAGGTGGTGAAACATAAATGGAACAATTTTAGAGTAGAAGTTACAAATAATCAAGTTCAGGGATTGTTAAAATGTTTGCAATGTAAAATAAAAACAAAAGAAACAAACTATCAAGTACTAGGTATTTTAAAAAATTAAACATTTTAGTGCTCTTCGTAGGTTTTTTTTCTTTAGAAATCAAAACTTCTGAGATTTAAAAGTAGGATTACGTTCCTCCATAATGATCTGATGGGAGAGCAAAAATTAAGAGGCTATTTGAGGTTTGCAAGAATGCTTATATCTTCAAAACTACAAATGTTACAATTAATTTAAATACACAATTACATAGATGAAAGAGCACATTAGCAAACACACACACACACACACACAAAAAAAAAAATGGACTAACTGTATATGCATAAATTGGGAAAAAAATAAAACTAGGCAATGAAATACAAAATTGGGTAAAGTGTATATGCATAGTAGTGCATAAAAAATAGCAACATTTTGGGGAAGTCAAAGCTCTATGCACATGGACAACCGTGTGCGAGTGGCAAGGTCCTCTGAGACTGTGTGTTCGAGTGATGTTAGCTGTATTTTAACCCCTTAACTACCGCGGGTGTATATATACGCCTTGTTCAGCCGATGCGTTAACTGTCCCGGGCTTCCAAAATACGTGCGCCCTTCCAAAATACGTACTATCATTTGCTTTGCGCTGCTACCCGTAAAATTATTCGCAAAGCTTTGGAATGCAACATACTTTGATATTTCGCAATGAACAGCTACACAGAGACCTTAAACTCCAAAATCTGGCGTTATTCATCAATAAATTAAATAATAATTTTTTCAATAAAGCCATCACCAACACGGAGGTAAATTATTCAGACAATTTTAAGTACGAGCTCCTAGAAATTGACATCAATTTAAGGCCCTATGCAACCCACATTTATCGGAATCCCCCATAAGTAATTCTAACTTCTGCCAGCCAATTTTGAAGTTTCAAAGTATGATTGTTCATTTACACTGGTCTGGGCCACATCTACACAATCTTCCTGCAGGAATGCAACACCACAATGACCTTGACAAAGTATGCGAAGGAGGATACTATTTCAGAGGGGTGTGTCTAAAGCGGTTAAAGTAGGTGTTGTTTGAGTAAAACGTATTTTTTATTTATTTTTTTATTCTGTGTCCTCCGTTTTCGTTTACTTTTTGTAGTAGCTTCCAGAAATAAAGATATAACGGATGTTATCTATCCCATTTATCTTTTTTGAATTATTTGTTGATGAACTGCTTGTGCTTCATATTGTTACTAGAACTAACCGTTTGCATATTTCACAAGTGCACATCAGCGTAGCCACTGAGGGAGGGGTTTCGAAATTGGACCAATCAGCTTCTATTGCTCTTGTGACGCTAAATCTTCGTGCACGTAGGCGTATGTTGGTTACGTTTCAATTTGCATTGTTTCGCAGTTATAAATGTATGGCGTAAAAGTAGAAAATCTCGTAGTGCTTTCGTTTTATGAGTTTAATTAATCGCCGACATTTCACTTTCGCGATTTTTATCACGCATTGATATTTGGATTGATGTTCACGGCATGTTCGCTCTTTACACCGAGAAAATGTCTCAAGCTACAATTAGCCTCGAATATTATACATTTACTAACAAATGTGGATTAAGAGAATTCATGTATATAGTTTTTTTTTTAAATTTTATTTTGAGCTGAGAATGACTGGAAGTGTTACAATGAATCTAGTGTTTTCTTATTTCCGTGCTTTGCATTCATTTGATTTTGAAAGTTAGTGTTTTGATTTTGAAAGTTTAAGTGTAAGATTCAGAATACATATTGTGTATGATCTGATTATATCCATTGTTAATATTAAAAGTTATATGTGAATAAATTGAATATATTCGTTGTGAATAGATAAATTCATTCTGTTTGATGAGTATTTCTTCTGTAGACAGTACATTTAAGAATGAGCAGTTATTAAATCTGAAATTTAACACACTAAATGAAAATTAGTAAAGCTCACTTTGAAATTCTGCATTGGTTATTATTATAGAACATCTTTTTCATATGGACTGAAATAAAAAGTACTGACTTCTATTTACATATATAACTGGTGTCAATATTTTTCTCATATGCATAGTTTTATGTAAAGATAGCATTTGGGCTCAGATGTGTATCACATATTTCTTTCGTCTTATTTATCACTTATTAAGTAATATTTCGCATGTATATTTTTGCGGAGTATCCAACATGTGTTTGTATTTATTTCAAATTCTTTCAACCAGGTAGTGAAATCTTCAGAATTGCTTATATTTGATCTAACTTCGGAATGAAAATTTTCAGAAGAAATAGACGATGTAAAGAATTTTGTACAGAAAATTGCGTGGCAAAATATTTTTACCCATCTTGCCTAAACTTTAAAGCGTGCGAAAGGTCATGTGACAAGACAGAAATATTACTGGATGCTCATTGGTCCATCCTAGAAGCCACTCCCTCGGTGGCTACATAGATGTGCACTTGTGAAATATGCTAACCGTTTTGTAGACGAGTATATGAACCAACACCTTGCAAACGAAAAATCAAAAACAAAATCGTGGCATTCAACCAGTTCAGAAGAAATATATGTTTTTTTAGGCATACTGATTTCACAAGGTATAACACTGAAACCTGATATTACACTTTACTGGTATAAAAATGAATTGATCGAAACTCCATTTTAGGGACCTTTTTTTATTATAAAAACACAATTTTTATTATACTTTTACTCAAAACATTAAATTTTGTGCATTCATTTTTTTCTTTTATTCTTTATTTTGTGAAGGTGAACAGTTTTTAGAAAGTAAAACTTGCACTTATTTCCCCCCTAATACATCGCATAACTACGCGTGCCTGTGTGGAAAAACCGTGGCACTGGGAAATGAATCTTTTACGTTTTCCGCGGCAGTTAAGAGTTAATTCGCCAAGCTAGTGGTGTTGTGATTTACAGAAATTTGATGAGTCTAGCAGATTATGTACCAATAGAATTTACTGTTAAGTTGCGTACGATTCAGAAGCAGGCAATATTTGGGGTTTTCATCCGCAGAGAACCCGTTGGCGCTTCGGGAAAGAACCCGTTGGCGCCGTTGCATTTTTACTCGCCAAGCTCGCGGTTCATCGACGATGATCCGAGCCGTTAACAGATTCTTTGCCGTAAACGTGATACTTTGTTAACGTGATTTTTAGTGCATGTAAATTCAAGTTAGCAGACAAAACAATATATTAAGCATGTGGTAGTAAAAATTCACAGATAATAAGCATGTAGATGTAAAACTAACCGGTTAAACGTGATATATTCATTTAAAAATATAAATTAGTATTAATGTACTGAAATTAACCGGTTAAACGCGATAAACGAAAAAAAAATTGTCTTAAATTCCAGTTAACACAGTAAAAAATATATTCCTTAGACCAGCAGTGGTTTGCTAATTTTGATAACCATGGTGATGCATCAAACTATTCTGTCATCTTAGATAATCAATAATATTTTTGATTTCAATTTAATCATCTATTTATGTCACACCTGCCATCCTCTGAAAGGTTATTGTTAGAAAATATCTAACATATATCTACGAAAATATTTCTATCTATTCGTTGTTAAAAAATTCAGAAAAAATAATAATAAATAAGAGAAGAATAATATAAATCTGCAAATGCGAACAACGACAGTGATAATTCAACAAAATGAACGCATGAGGAATGGTTGCAAACTTCGAACAAGCGAATAGGTTACATCCGATGGGTTACCAGGTTTGAACTATTATCGCCAACGTTGGCGATGTTTACATTTACCGGGTTCTCTGCGGAAGTGCTTCCGAGGAGAATAATTCACTGCTGATGTATACATAACACTATGAAAAATCTGGAAGGTGATACTCGGCAATAAATGTGCTGCATTTCATCGCAAAATTCAGCGCCGCCAGTAAAACAAACGAAAGTGTTCGAAAAACTTATCCACTTCTGAAGCCACTATACAAAAATTGTATGTGTGCCAATACAGCAATTTAAATTTTAAAAAAAAAAATTGCAGAAAACTTCAGATCAAGGAATAAGAATTGCAGTGCCTCTATGTGCTTAAAAACTACGAAGCATTCTGCAGACTTTCGTGCCAAAATCACGGTTGACAAATAGATTAATACATTTTATTGTTTAGTGTATATATTTCAAAATTATTAAAATAACTTGAACAGTTGTTTAATTGCTTAAAACATCAATAAAGTTCATTTATAAAGATATACAAGGAACTTCATAATTCATTGCTTTGGTGAACAACTGAAATTTACCAAATTACCTAACTTTATAACATTGAATATCTTCGTAATGCTCTGTTTTATAAAAGCTTAACTACTTCTAAAAGCTAACTACTAACTAAAAGCTTAGCTACTTACTATTCATTTGTTATACATTAAAATACTTTCTGACTTATTTACTAAATTCGTAATCAATCATCAGGATTATTAAATGTATTAAGAATTTCATACCTGCTTGTGCAGTGTGAATGCATGTTTGTGTAATGAACTTTGATTTTCATGAACGAAAAAGAAACACTACAATACGTTTACAATTTATTAAGAGGATTAAAACCTCTGGCCTGGAAGGCAAACAGCAACTGCGTAACTTCTAAGGTAAGCGGCCTGCTTCGAACTCACTGCTTCCTCTCTCTTTCGCTTGGCAAAAAGGCCACACTTAAATACTTGGCGTTCGCCAGACAAACTTTGCATAAAATCCTTCACGCTTATAATTCTGGCCGGAAGTAGAAAATAAGAAGTGATAGTAAAGATTTAAAATAAAATAAACGTTAGTAAAACTTAAGATCCTTACAGCTTGACTGAAGGACTGCTATGTGCATGGTTGTCTGAAGAATCATTATGTGGCATGGTTGCCAAAGTTTGGCACATTCCGAAAATTTGACGATCTACTAAGGTAGTTGAAATAATAGGTAAGTGCATCATTATTAATAATGAAACTTTTACTTCCTACTTAAATATTAACAAACTTTAAGCGTTACTACATAATATTTTCCCTTACGAATTCAATTATTTGAGAAATAATACTGTACTTAGTTTGCAGTATTTATCTGGAATCTTCACAGCACCCAGACATCCAAAAGTTATTTTTACCGTGCAATGTAAAATTGGGGTCAATTTTTACTCTCTAAAGTCTCTGGATTCTCTTCAGTAGAAGCTGTTTCTGCTTAACTATCAGGCAAGCTGCACGTTTAATCAATTTTCTTTCAATGATAATTACTATTTTCGAGTTAAGCAGCCAATTAAACAATACTTTGAATATTCAGTAGTTATTATCTGACTAGTAAACTTGTAGTACTACTATTAAGTTTAGAATAATAACAGTTCATGGAATACTGATGCTGCAGATACAAAATAAAATAATACAGATCTGCTGAAATACTGCATTTAATTTGTAGGAGTTGTAGTATAAGCATGCTAATTGTGTGAGGGAAGGAAAAACATGAAGAGATGCAAGATTTTCCTACTGTATTGCATATTTTTCTTTTGCTTATACCACTAAACAGTTTATTTAAGTAATTCTTTCAGAATCTTAGAATCAATTTTAAATAATAAGATAAAAAAATACATTAAACATATATATATGTCATAATAAAAGCAAAGGAAAAAACGGACACTGTAGATGCGTGATTAGACCCATATTGAAGAAGATTTTGATTGCGTAGTATGCTAGTAATGCTAACTTGGTAATATCTAAAGAACTTGGCAGTCGAGGCAGTTTTAATTCCATTTTTATTTGCAACTGATATTTGTGGCCACAATCACTTGGCACTCTAGTCGTGCCTTTCCACAGAAGATTTACATTTTTGATATTGTTGAGATAGAAAGCAAGCCAGCGAAATTACATCTTAGCACAGTAGAGAGCAAAAGCTGAAGTGCGTAGTTATGAAAGATGGAAGCACGGCGAAGAGAAAAGTTTTGGTTTATAACGGCAGTTTCAGTTCGCAATTATTACGTCATCAGAGCTGCGCGGGCCATAGAGTGATCCAGAAATGACGCAATGCAGAGAAGTTATTACGATTTTAGAATAAAGAGGAAGAATTAATGTTTATAGTTTAAACTATAATTTTGATTCATATATTTTTATCTTACATATTGCAGCAATTGCGCAAGTAGTAATAACTTGTATTCGCACTAAATGGATTTAAGATCATACAACATTATATATATATATATATGTAATATATTCAGGAGCAGGAATTTTGATAGCGCAGAAGTGCTGATCCATAATGACTAGGAAATTGGAGGCGAAGGCAGATTAAATCTTCAGTTTTACTTTCAGCAACATTACATTCAGCAACAACATTTAATGTGCCGACTTGTGTGTAAACTGAAGTTTTACTTCAGTTTACACACAAGTCGGCACATTAAATGTGCCTGTTCCAAAAGACTTACATTTTTAATATATTGGCAGCAAAAAAGAAGGAGCAGACAGACTACAGTCGAGCTAAGGCAAAGCATCGAAAGCAAGTGCGTAATGTTCAGGATGAAATCTTAAGTCGAACTGAGTTAGTTTTGGTTCTCAAAGCATTTTGATTGGCTAGTTAATATTGCTATAAAATTATTATTGGCTGCTTGAGTTTTAGTTCAATTTACATCACCAGAATTACGTAAGAGTCAAATGACATAGATTTTTCTCGAAATGACGCAGTGTAAATTGATGCTGCTATTTTTAGAATAGAGACGGGAAATTAATTTACGCTGCTAATTTAATCTTTTACATATTCCTTATTTTTCTTACATATATATATCACATATCAACAAAATCTGATTTACCTTGAACTGAAATTCATAAAATTTAAACTAATATATGCTACAAAATATAGGAAGCTTTAGTTTACAATCCAATAGCAATTTTTATATGAGGCAAATAATGTTTATTCAGCTTTTACTCAAATAACTAAATACACAAATAAATCTCTCAAATTTACTCAATTTACACTCTACACAATTTCCTCAAATAACTAAATCTAAATAAATCTAAATTACACAAATAAATCTATAGCAACTAAAGTATTTCATTCTACAATAGAACTTAGTAGTTCCAACTAGTAACATCTGTAAAACAGATCTGCATCTAAGTAAAATGCAGGGTGCTTATAAAGGTCTCTAAACATTTTTGCTTAAATAGGCTTTATTCCGAAATATAAGTTATTTACACGAAAATGCAACATAATAGAACACTAAATTAGTACAATTCAGTGCAGCCCCCTTGAGTGTCTAGGCACAACTGCCGCCATTCCACTACACTTCGAAAACCCTTAGGTAAAGTAATTGGTGTAATTTCAGCTGCCGCAGCCATAATTTACTGTTTTAATTGCTCAATGCTGCCAGTCTTCGCTCAATACACTTTGGACTTGACAAAACCCCATACAAAAAAGTCTAGGGGAGTCTGGTGATCGTGGAGCCCAAAGCCATTGAGAGCCACAGCCAATCCTTCTATCAGGAAAAGTTCCATTAAGATACTTATGCAAAATAATGGCAAAACGGGGAGGTACCCCATTCTGTCGGTAGGCAACAGTGTCAGTAATGCCATCTGATACTAGCTGTGGCTCAAGAT
Source organism: Stegodyphus dumicola (assembly GCF_044657685.1). Classification (NCBI taxonomy): domain Eukaryota; kingdom Metazoa; phylum Arthropoda; class Arachnida; order Araneae; family Eresidae; genus Stegodyphus; species Stegodyphus dumicola. Next base: position 118,388,352 of record NC_140781.1, read on the forward strand.
ATTGCTGCAACATATTGAGATAAATTTCTCACCTCACGGTCCTTTCTGCAAACATGAAAGGTCCACAAAGCTTAGATTTAGTTATTCCAACCCATACATTAATTTCAGGTGTGTCTCTCTGAGATTTCATCAGCCCTCATTCGGTAACTATGCCTATTAACATAGCCGCTGAAATGGATTGTGGCTTGCTAAAGAGAACATTCTCCATTAACCCTTTCACTGCATACTTTTTTATCAAAATATGTTCAAAAATTGCATATTTTTTATTACATATTTCAAATCTACATATATTTTAGAGTTAAAATATAGTTTCCGTATAGAATTCGATCGTAGAAAAAGGTTGTCAGAATACTGAAATTAAAGAATAATGATATGAAAGGAAAATTTTTTAAAATTAATATTGGTTAAATTATGATTTTTTTATAAAATACAAAGGTAAAATATATATACTCATGAAAATATTTGCATAATGTAATACAGTACGAAGTCTTTAATCCGGAAGTCCATAATCCAGAATGATGTATAATCCGGACCTCAAAGCTACACACTTTCTGCGCACGCGTAAACGCATAATACCTTAACGCATGCGCATGTGCGTTTACGCATGCGCATAATACGTTGACGCATGCGCATTTAATTTACAACGGACCGTATTGTTGGCTTTAGTTTTTCCTTATGCAAATTTTGATAGGAGGTCAATCGGCGGTAAGCTAACGTGGTTGCTATTGACGTGTTTTTAGTCCAAGAGACTCACCTTACCCCAGGGAATACTCCCAAAATTGGGAATTATGACATTTATTGTACTGACAGGGTGTCACTGGGCAGAAATCCCTGTGGTGGCACTTGTATCTATGTGAAGCGTTCGTTAAAGTGTAAGGATCTTAAGTTTTACTAACGTTTATTTTATTTTAAATCTTTACTATCACTTCTTATTTTCTACTTCCGGCCAGAATTATAAGCGTGAAGGTTTTTATGCAAAGTTTGTCTGGCGAACGCCAAGTATTTAAGTGTGGCCTTTTTGCCAAGCGAAAAGAAGGAAGCAGTAAGTCAACGCAGGCCGCTTACCTTAGAAGTTACGCAGTTGCTGTTTGCCTTCCAGGCCAGAGGCTTTAATCCTCTTGATAAATTAAAACGTATTGTAGTGTTCACAGTCTCTGTGCTACATACGCTTCCTGTTATTATAAGGCCAATCTTCCACGTGTATTATTCTAAAGTTAAATTAGAGTTTAGTTTTATTTTTATACTTTTACGTAGACCCCGAGTGGAGGGTCAGTGTATTCCGAAGTACGGAAGTTATTGTATATAGAGAAAAATAAAGGGTTTTGTATACCCTTCGTCTGTATCCTGTCTACTTACTACAATTAGTGAACATAGCTTTAGTAAGCTCTCTGTTCCTAGTCAGGTCCTTGTATGTTCCCGAAGAAGGTTAGAATGAACATTGACCCTGATAGTGGCGCCCAACGAAGAAGAATAACCATGGCCGAGTTTCAAGAAGAACCTGTGCTGCCTGCAGAAACGGCTCAGAATCCAGAAATGCCAGCTGGCGCCCTGGAAGGATTCGGTTACATCGTCCAGACCATGCGCGCTTCGATGAAACCAGAAGCAACGTTTAATGGAAACTCACAGGTAACCAGTTTTTTGGAAAAATTGGATGACCACTTCATGCTCTATCCCGTGCACGAGTTTCAAAAAGTTACCTTAGCTACCAGCGCTTTGAGGGGCCAAGCGCTTAACTGGTTCAAATGTATCGGCAGAAGTCTCTTGGGTCAAGCAGGAAGTCCCACCTATACTTACGAAAATTTCAAGACTGCCCTACTAAAAGCCTTCCCTGTTGTAAGGGATCGTGCGAAATTAGAAACGGAACTTTTTAGTATATATCAACAAAGAATCGAAAACCTCTCGAGCTTTATTTTAAGAAAAATTCACGTTTTCAAGCTCTTCTATGGAAACCGTCCGGATCCTGAAATAATTCAAGTGATTTTGCCGAGGTTACTACCCCAAGTGCAAGACTTTATTGAATTAAGAAATCCGACTACACTGGAAAAGTTATTTGAGCTAGCAATCCAGTTTGAAAGTAGAAGAACGGCGGACGTCGAAAGAAGACGCCAATATCAACAGCGAAACCAATTTGGTACGCCAAGACTACAGCAAACTCAAGCATACGGCTACGGAGAAAAAGCGAATCAGTGGGCAAGGAAACCCGAGCATTCAAAAACAGCCGGCGAACGTCAACAGTTCAATACCAACCCAGCAAAAAAGTCTCAATGCCAGGGGAAAAAGAAGGAAAGCACGGAAAGGAAAAATAATTTAAACTAAAACGGATTTCTGCTCACGAGAGGGTGCGGAAATCCGAAGGCCACGAAAACCCCTCTTCCTACAAGTTAAATACAGTAATGGTGAAAAATTTGACTCTTCCGAAGATTGAAGTCTTGGTGAATAATATCCCGGCCACCGCACTCCTGGATACCGGCGTGCAGTGTTCCTGTGTGGCAGAAGTTTTTTTTAGAAAGTATTTTCGCAAATACCGCATATATAATGCGGATAATACGACAGTATTAGCGGCGCAAGGAGAACAATGTAAGTGCGTAGGTAAAGTACCTTTGTATATCCGTATCAAGGACGAACAAGTAAAGGTGATGTTTTTTATAGTAAAGAATCTGCAAGCACATTTAATCTTATTAATAGACTTTCTTTCAGACGCACAAGCTATACTGGATTTTAATGAAGCGTCCCTTAAGCTGACAATGAAACCAGTGCGTGTAGAAAAGGTTGAACCGCCAAGGTTAAATCTTGACCACCTGCCTAATGACGAGCAAGATAGAATCCGACAAGTGGTAAGTGAATTTGCTTCGTTATTTAGTGATATTCCAGGATTTACTCAGGTTACTAACCATAGTATTGACACCGGAGATGCATTGCCAGTTCGTCAAAAACCATACCGGTATGATAAGAATAAGGAAAAAATTATAAAATGGCATATTACCGATATGCTACGTAAAAAGATCATAACGCCCATCTCAAGTAGTTATGCTAGCCAGGTGGTTTTATGTAAGAAAAATAATGATTATCCTTTGGAGCATCCAAAAAGGTGGAGATTCGCTATTGATTACCGTAAATTAAATTCCATAACGAAATATCCGGTATATCCGTTGCCGATCATAGAAGAAATTTTAAGGAACATAAAATCAACCAAATTTATGACGACTTTAGACTTAACGACTGGTTATTTTCAAATAGTTGTGAGGCCTGAGGACGTGCCTAAGACTGCTTTTATAACCAAGTCTGGCACTTATGCATTTTTGCGTATGCCGTTTGGCCTTTCAGGGGCCCCAGCAACATTTCAGCGATGCATGGACATTGTGTTAAGACCTGTTCTTGGAAAGTCCACATTTATCTATTTAGACGATATCATTATTACTAGTGATAATCTAGACCAACATGTACAGGATTTAAGACAGGTGTTTTCTTTATTAAATGAGGCCGGTCTAAAAGTTAATGTCGAAAAGTGCAAATTTGCAGCCCCTGAATTAAAATATTTAGGTTACAAAATATCGCAAAAAGGGATCGAGACAGATGAATCAAAAATAATCGCTGTACAAAAGTATCCGACTCCAAACACGGCAAAGAAGCTCTCTTCTTTTCTAGGACTTTGTTCATATTATAGGTCCTTTATAAAAGATTTTGCGGCTATCGCTGAGCCATTGTTAAAATTAAAAAGGAAAAAGGCAAGATTCTCGTGGACGGCCGAAGCCAATAGTGCTTTCGAAAAATTAAAACAAGCATTAACGCAAGCCCCTGTGTTAAAATTTCCTGAAAAGGATGAAAATTTAGAAATTTCAGCGGATGTTTCGGATTATGCGGTAGGAGCGGTACTTTCGCAAAATCAGCAGCCCGTGGCATTTTTTAGCCGAACTTTAAATCAAACACAAAGAAACTATTCCGCGACCGAGAGAGAGGCACTTGCAGTTCTGTTAGCAGTGCAAAAACTCCGAGTCTATTTTGGAAAGGCGCCGATAACAGTATACTCTGATCATGCGGCGGTAACTAGATTGTACTCAGGGAAAAATTTATCCCCAAGGTTAATAAGATGGGCACTCAAGCTGCAAGAATATAATCTGGTAATCAAGCATACCCCCGGAAAGGAAAATATCGTAGCACATGCCCTATCACGAATTAAATTAGATGAACAGGGTAATACCGTAAAAGTTGCAATGCTTACAGCGTGTACAATAAATTCCCGAGAAACTGTAATAACAGAACTGGGTAAGGATCCTGAGTTTGGAAGTATTTATGAGTATTTGAAGGATCCTGAAAATTTTAGCCACAAAGATATTGTGGCGATAAGAAATAGGGCGGCCCATTACGAACTAATAGATGGTCTATTATTCTACACAAAAACTACGAATTCCAACAACGAATTTCGACCTGTTATCCCAGCTAGTCTTAGATTAAATATCCTTCATGAGCTCCATGACAGCCCTTTAGCTTCTCATACTGGTATTCGAAAAACTATCCAACGCGTACGCGAGGCAGTCTACTTTCCTGAACTGCAAAAGTTAACAAGGGCGTATGTCCAGTCCTGCCCAACATGTCAAGCCGTTAATTATATTAATTTCCGCCCGGCCGGGTTTCTAAATAGTATTAAATCCGAATTTCCAAATGAAATAATCGGCATCGATTTATTGGGCCCTTTCCCAAAAAGTCAGTTAAACAAAAGTCGCTATCTCCTTGTTATGGTTGATCATTTTAGTAAATGGACCGAAATTGTTCCCTTAAAACGAGCCTCCGCGAAATTAGTTACCGATTCTATTTTAAATAAATATATTTTAAAATACGGGGCGCCCCTAAAAGTTATATCGGATAATGGTACTCAATTTGTAAGTAATATATTTGAAGACATGTGCCAAAAACTGGGCATACGTCATTTAAAAATGGTCCCGTATCGGCCGCAATCAAATACAGCGGAACGGGTCAAGAGAAATATAGTGAAAATTATCCGTAGTTATGTTAAAAATTTTCATAAAAGCTGGGATAACTATGTCAATGAATTTGCTTTCGCCCTTAGGACCGCAAAACATGATACAACGGGCAAAACTCCTGCTGAGTTATTTCTAGGCAGAAAGATTATAACACCGTTAGATAAACTATTTTATGTGCAACAAAGAGCCCCAGAATTTAAAATGGGTGATATAGAAAAACTAATAAAAGAAGCAAAAAAGAATACGGAAGTAGCACAAAGAAAACAGAAATTATATTATGATTTGAAACGACGGGGAGTAACTTATAAAGTAGGGGATGAAGTTTTAAAAATTAAGCATTCACTTTCTTCAGCACCAGAAGATAAAACTGCCAAATTTTTTCCACGATTTGAAGGACCATATGTTATAGAAAAAATAACTCACGCTGTTGTAGTGTTAAAAGCCAGAAATGGTGAAACCTGTTCCGCAAACATTGATCAAATTAAACCCTACTTCGATCGTAATAAAATGCAAATCTTTTCAGATCTTTTGCAGGATCCGGCACGGCAGACACCGCAGGTACAAGTTCCAGAGGTGGGAAAACGACAAGTACAAGGGCAAGCCAATGAGAGACAGAAACAAGTGAAAAGAAAATTGCCCCGCGGAAAAATTGAATGTAACAAGAAAAAGAAGCCGTTCCACCGTCCAGAAAACAGAGTTCACGAACACCCCCAGAATGAAGAAGGGAGAAGGACGACGTATGTGAAGAGGACCAGGAAAAATGACGGCAACTATAACCCGGCTTTAAAACGGAAGATCGACTCATCCGACAGAACTCTCCGCAGCAAAAATCGCCGAACTGCGGAAGGGCCATCAGCGGCGGAGGAAAAAGTACAAGGAAAATTTGAACGGCCATCAACGAGGTCCAAGCAGGATCACGACAGAAGTTTCCCGGTTCCGCCAAGACCAGCTGCCTTCAAACGGCCAAGACCACAAGCAGAGGAGAAAAGGAAGGTGTTCAAGGGTGGCCGAACTGGTGAAAAACGGAAGCTTCCAGAGGAAAGCACTGAAGGGCGAGCCCGTACAAGAAGGAGGATAAACCAAGCTACTATCGACAGTACCTTTAAAGACTGGGCCCAGAAAAGGATGTCCGAATATTACAAAGATAAGTAAAATTTTATGTTACTTTGCAAACTTAAGTTAATCTTTCATTCTTACTGCAAGTGGCAGATTTCAAGAAGTTTTACCTCATGCGAGGTCTACCTTTATCGCCAAAAGGGCGAGAAATGAGTTGTGACCGATTTTCGTATTATGTTTTTAAATTACTCGTGCGTAAAACTAAAGTTGATGTATAATAGCGTTGTGTAAAGACTTAAATATTGTAAAAAGTTATTGTATAAATTTTATTTAAAACATTCTAGCAAGAAAGAAGTTTTAGTCTGAAAGACTTTTTGAAATGTAGTATTATTTCAATGTAGAAAGAATTGGCACTTGCTTTGAAAAGAATAGAAGTTAACAATGTACTACTAATGTATGTTTTCAAATCTGTAAAATTAACGGCATGTTGATATGTTCTGTTATTTTAAATGTTAAGAAATACCGTGATATGGTAAAAGTGAAAGTAATGTTAAAAATTTGTTATTCGTGTGACTGTAAAGATTAAATCATGGCGAATATGTGGTAAAGGTTGAATGATGTAGTTAGGCTCTCTGACGCTACACTTTAGAGTTAGCCACTTTTAGAATAGTACCTCAGGGTTTAGAGTTGAAATTAGGGTGTGTTAAGAGGTCTCGTTATGTTGAATTTTAACACGTTAGTGTTTTGATTGTAGGAGGAAGTGTGGCACACGTAGACAGAAACACATTCGTGTTTGGTGTTCTTTTACAACACATGTCAGAGAGCACGGGGAGAGATAATTAAAATAGTCATGAATGAAATAAGAATGTTAAGAGAAGTATATTCTATATGTTATTTGCAATGTCATTGTGTAACATTTCATTAAACTAGTTTTCCTTCCAGATCTCTGGAAGGAACCAGAATTCAATAAAGCTCCTGTTTAGATGCAGTACAGATGAAAAAAAAAGATTGTTGTATATCCTGGGAGCTGCTATTGTAACAAATTTCTTTCTTTTTAATTTTCTAGTTTCTAGCTAAGTTGTGTTTGTAAAAGGTTGGCCTCGCGTTAGATTCTAGAGCTAAAAGTTTTCAACAAGGTCGTTTTAGTTCTCAGTTTCAAACTAATTAACTCTGGCGGGAAGTATGTAAGGATCTTAAGTTTTACTAACGTTTATTTTATTTTAAATCTTTACTATCACTTCTTATTTTCTACGTCCGGCCAGAATTATAAGCGTGAAGGTTTTTATGCAAAGTTTGTCTGGCGAACGCCAAGTATTTAAGTGTGGCCTTTTTGCCAAGCGAAAGGGAGGAAGCAGTGAGTTCGAAGCAGGCCGCTTACCTTAGAAGTTACGCAGTTGCTGTTCGCCTTCCAGGCCAGAGGTTTTAATCCTCTTGATAAATTAAACGTATTGTAGTGTTCACAGTCTCTGTGCTACATACGCTTCCTGTTATTATAAGGCCAATCTTCCACGTGTATTATTCTAAAGTTAAATTAGAGTTTAGTTTTATTTTTATACTTTTTTTACGTTAGACCCCGAGTGGAGGGTCAGTGTATTCCGAAGTACGGAAGTTATTGTATATAGAGAAAAATAAAGGGTTTTGTATACCCTTCCTCTGTATCCTGTCTACTTACTACAATTAGTGAACATAGCTTTAGTAAGCTCTCTGTTCCTAGTCAGGTCCTTGTATGTTCCCGAAGAAGGTTAGAAGGAACATTGAACCTGATAAAAGCACCACATGATACCGTCCCCTGATTTAATTTTTTTGGAAGCGACAATCATCAAAATTTTCCTTCAAAATTCCTCCCCGCTGACAATAGTCTCAGCTTATCTACCTCCACTGTCTACAGCACGTGGAAGGCCAGCTTTTCCTGTCAGTGATTTTGATAAACTTTTGAATATTTCAAATCACCTAATAATTGCTGGTGATCTAAATTCACGCCATACCGCATGGTTTTGTTCTAATAGGAACAGGTATGGTATTAGTCTAAATTCATGGTGCCAGAGTAACCATGTACAGATCATAGCTCCTACCCTCCCGACTTTTTACCCTATTAGAGGGTCCCCTGCAGCTCTTGATCTGGCTGCCTTTTATAATATATTTTTTCGGCATGACATAAAAGTGATTCAGGAATTGAACTCTGATCACTACCCCGTTTTGATATCCCTAGATATTCAAAATCGATACTCAAAATTAGAGGAGCAAATCTCAACAAATTGGGACGACTTTAGATTTATTTTGGAAAAAACTTCACTCCCTCCCATCAAAATTTCCAGCAATTCGGACTTTGACAGGCATATCAAAAGTCTGGAGTCTTTACTGAAAGAAGCGAGAGCTGCGGCTTCAAAACCACGCAAACATCCAGGTGCTAGGCTCCCACCTGAGACTAAATTCAAAATTAAGCAGCGAAATTACTTGCGAAGAATTTGGCAAAGGTCACGAGATCCCAATATCCGTGCCCAATTTCGCAAGATACAGAACGAGATAAGGACCGAAACCCGCTTATTAAAACAAGCGGAGTGGAAAACATTCATTGAGTCCCTAACGACTGAAGACAAATCGATTTGGCGCGCAGCCGCCCGATTACGCAAACATAAAACACACATTCCGCCCCTTCAAACGGCCGATGGCGCGCAGATGGCCTACACTGACTCAGAAAAGGCGAATGTCATAGCTGACAGCCTTGCAACTCAATTCACAACAAACCACGACTCCTACTGTAACCGCCCGGTTACACAGGGGCGCATACAAGCACTAGTTAAAGATTTTTTAACACAACCTACCACATCTGAACTCAGGCCGACGGACCCTTCTGAAGTCATGGTTTTCATAGACAAACTGAAACCTGACAAGGCACCTGGCATAGATTCTATTTCGAATCGCATGATCAAAAACTTGCCCCCTATGTTTATCGTATGGATCACGGTACTCATAAATTTAATGCTCAGGAGAAGCTATTTCCCCGACTGCTGGAAAATTGCAGCAGTCGTCCCCATTCCAAAACCGGGACAAAATTTAAACCTGCCCGTCAATTACAGACCCATCAGTCTGTTATCTTCTCTCTCTAAGATCTATGAATTTGTCTTACTTAATCGCCTGAATGAATTCTGTCGGGATCAAAATTTACTAATCCCGGAACAATTCGGCTTCCGACCTAAACACTCCACGGTACACCAGTTACTCCGTGTAGTGGAATTCATTCATGAAGGCTTTCGTAAGCGAGAGAAAACTGGAATTGTCTATCTAGACGTTGCCAAAGCTTTTGACAGGACTTGGCATGACGGGATTATTTACAAGCTCATGCGGCTTGGTTTTTCGGCTCATCTCATTAAAATTATTAACTCGTACTTGACTGGACGCAGTTTCCGCGTGCGAGTTAACCACGAATTCTCCTCTCCCCGCCCAATCTATGCTAAGGTGGCTCAAGGAAGTCTCCTCGCCCCCGCAATCTTTAACCTTTATGTAAATGATATTCCTAAGGCCCCAAATATCGATCTTGCATTATACGCAGACGATACAGCCATCATTTCTCAACACTCCAACACCCTCCAGGTAATCTCACAATTGCAGAGTTACCTTTCGACCTTAGAACTCTGGCTCGGTCTGTATAAAATCAAAATTAATGTCGCAAAATGTGCTGCCACCATGTTCATCCGAAGAAACATCCCAAATTTACCTAACTTAATGCTCTTCGGTGAACCCATTCCCTGGGTCTCTTCTTACAAATATCTAGGTGTTTTACTAGACTCAAAGTTAACTTGGCAGCCTCACATCCGCAAAATCATAGCGGGTGCGACAGCTGTCAAAACCGCCCTACGCCCCCTCTTAGCTAGTCATAGCGACCTGTCAACTGATAACAAAATCTTGCTCTACAAATCAATGATTAGGCCGGTTCTTACGTATGCGTGTCCCGTATGGGGCCCATGTGCACTGACTAACAGAAAACATGTCCAAATTTTTCAATCTAAAATGCTTCGGCAAATTCTAAAAGCTCCGTGGTTTGTACGGAACGAAGAGATTCATAACGACCTCAAAATTATGCCCATTAATCGCTATATACAGCGACTTTCGGAAAAATTTTTCAAAAATATTCAACGTGTTGCAAATCCTGTGCTTCATATGCTACCCGTATACGATCCTGCTGTTGCTTCTTCCCGAAAAAGACCCAGAGCGGTTCTTAACAGGGAATATTCAGCTCTGCCATTTAAACGGGCTAGATATGAGCACACTGATAGCCACGTGAATAACTACCTCTCGTTCCTTAACCCCCCCGCCTCTAAAGTTCTTTAATGCACACGGCATTAACTCGAGGAACCTCCTTAACGTTTCTTTAATAAGAAACATCACAGTCAAATAGGACTGATTTAACATACTTTAATCTATCAACTGCAATAAAACTGAAAAAGATTTCTTAAACTGAAAAAGATTCTTTAAACTTTAACTTCTCTCTTCCTTTAAAAAGGAACTTTCTTAGGCGCTTAACAGCGTCCTTTTGGCTTTTAAAAACCGCATTGAATAGCGGTCAAAAATGAAACTTCTCCCTCCCAGCTGATCACTGACAGAACTACTTTTTCGACCTGTAAACAGGTTCCCCCCTCCCTCCCACCTCGAAGAACGCGCATCGGAATTCCCCTGCGTATTCTTCATCTGACGTATGCAAAGAAAATGATTATCAAGGTTCAAGGAAACTTCACCTTTTATTTTTCTAGTCAAAAGTTTTCTGGCTGCCCCTATCTAAATTATTCTGGCCACTTTTCGGCGCAAAATTAAGACCTTCTGAGTTTTTTTGCCTTTTTTTGACTCAGTGTGAAGGCACTTACTCCAAGTCATTCGGCTTATCAAAATTTTTACCCTATTTGACAATACCCTCTTTCGGATGATTTAATTTCCTTTGAAGATGTGGAGGTAAAGGCGTAATTGCCTATGAACTCCGTAAATTGCACTTCCTTGATCCTTGATCCTAACGTGGTTGCTGCTGATTGGCCGATGATGTCAAAATCGGCGGGTTGGCCGAGTATTATATATATGTACGCCGGTATCGGCGAATGTATGTTACTATGAGTTAGCATAATGCTAGTATTCTTTCGCTCAAATGATTTTAAATGTAAAGGCTACAATGTTAGCTTATTTTATTTTAATTTACGGAATAAAGCATGAATTTTATTTAGATTAGTCTTAGCTTTATTAGAGGGAAGCAAAATATGCTTTGCCTTTATCGCCACTACCAAGAGGGTTATGGGCCCAGCGCCAACAGCTAATCGGTCATCCAGTTCAACTCAGCATTGAAGGAATGTAGGTGAAGAGGGCCGTTATCCACGAAAAGAAGCTAACCTGTCTTAGAAGTTTGTTCAAAGTTGTTGTGCTCACACTTAATTGAAGATGTCATTACTACTTGAAGGTTTTGAGCTGTTAAATCATGACAACTGGGATCGATGGAAAGTCGATATGAAAATGCTGTTACTGGATATAAATTGTTGGAACTTCATAGAAGACAAAGGAGAAGAATTAGATAAAAGTGCAACAAGGCGTGAAAAGCTGGAATTCACATTGAAAGAGAATAGAGCCTTCACTACATTGTATTATGGAATTAAAACTGAGTTTAGGCCGCTGATACAAAAATGCTCAAGTGGTAAAGAAGCATGGGAAGTTCTACAGAAGCAATTCAAACTCAAAACAAGAGCAAGGATAATTCAGTTACTGGATGAATTTTTTAGTATTAGATATACCCCAAATGAAGAAATAGGATTATTCATCGCGAGGATAAGAATAACTGCAAAGAAGTTGGCTGAAGCTGGACACAACTTGGCAGATCTTTTTAAAGGATTTCAGGCAATAAGGAGATTACCCCAGGAATACTCCGGCGTTGTACAGTTGATCTATAAGTGAAAGAACTATCAGGTTCAATGTTCCGTCTTACTTTCTTTGGGAACATGCACAGACCTGACTCGGAACAGGGAGCTTACTAAAGGTATGTTCAATAAATGTGGGAAGTAGACAAGACACACAGGAAGGGTATACAAAACCCTTTATTTTTCACTCTTTACAATAAGTTCCGTACTTCGGAATACAGAGACCAACTACTTGTGGTCTGAACGTAAGAATATAAAAATATAACTAAACTCTTAACTTAAATTTGGAATAATCAACAAGGGCCGACGTGGAAGATTGGCCGGATATTAACAGGAAGCCGTATGTAGTACAGAGAACTGTTAACACTACAATACGTTTAAAATTATCACGAGGATTAAACCTCTGGCCTGGAAGGCAAACAGCAACCGAGTAAAACTTCTAAGGCAAGCGGCCTGCTTCGACTAACTCCTTCCTCTCTCTCGCTTGGCAAAATGCCACAACTTAATTACTTGGCGTTCGCCAGACAAATTTTGCATAAATAAGTTAACGCTTTTAATTCTGGCCGGAAGTAGAAAATAAGAAGTGATAGTAAAGATTTAAAATAAAATAAACGTTAGTAAAACTTAAGATCCTTACAGAACGAAGATTTTACGTTGGAAAGAATTGCTGAAGAACTGGTAAGGGAAGAAAGCCGACTTCGCCAGGTAAATGCCGATTTAGAAGACAGCAAGGTAAGCGTGTTTAATACTATTAGTTCAAATGCAGGGAAAGATAGAGCTGAAAATAAAACTAAATGTAAGAAAAAAATGGGGAATATGAGAATAGGACCTTGTTTCAGATGTCATAAATTTGGACACTTAATGGCTCAATGTAAAGAAAATGTAAGTAAAAATCAGAAGTTTAAAATAGACGATGGGACAGTTTAAAGATAAAGAATTAATGTTAGTAGAAAATTATGTAACAACTACAGATAAAGGAGGTAACGCAGATAAATTTAATTGGGTCTTGGATACTGCAGCTACAACTCATTTCTGTAATAATAGAAATTTAATGACAAATTTTGAAGAAATAAACGATATACGTATGTCTTTAGCTGTAGGAAATTGGGAAAGTAAAGTACTAGGAAAGGATACCGTCAAATTTGCAGTAAAAGTAGGCAATCGAATAAATTGGATTGAGTTAGATAATGTGTTATATAATCTTAACCTAAGAAGAAATTTACTATCGGGAGCAAGGTTAGAAAAGGCAGGTGCTCATTTTGTGATTTCAAAAGGGAAGATGTGGATATATTTTAATAATTGGGATAGATTATGTTACGCTAAACGATATGATGGACTTTATCACGTAAAACCATTTAGATATGCAACAGATAAAAAGGAAGCTGGTTACGGTACAGAAATTGGAAAGTTAAATAAAGTAGACGATGCGATGCCATGGAATCGGAGATTTAGCCACGTAAATTTTGATTATATTAAGAATACTAGTAAGAATCAAAGCTTGAAAGGGTTACCAGAAATTGAAAAACCAATGGAGAGGTGTGAACCGTGTATTATTGCTAAATCTAGTAGAATAACTTAAAACTGTTCCGAAGAGATCGGATAAACCATTGCAGTTGGTTTATTTAGACGTTTGTGGCCCACTCTCAGTACCATCTAAGGGTGGAAGTAAATATTTCCTCGCTTTTGCGGATGACTATAGTAGATTAGTAACAGTGTATTGTATGAAAAATAAAAATGAATCGTTCTACAACTTTAAGAATTATCATAGGAAAGACTGACGAATAGAAAATTAATAAGTATACAGACCGATAACGGTGATGAATTCTGTAACAGGCAATTCGAAGGGTACTTAGCCGAAAATGGAATTATGTTGAACGCACAAACGCGTACACCCCAGAAGAGAACGGTGTGTGTGAACGTTTTAGCCGAACGGCATTAGACTCAGTTAAAGCTATGCTTAATGATGGTAAAATGGGAAAAGAATGGTGGGCAGAAGCTCTTGGCTGTTTCGTACATACGTGGTTAGGTTGCATGTCATAAAAGCAACCGAACCCCTTATTAAATGTTCCTAAATAGAAAACCCAGTGTTGTTTATTTTAAAATATTTGGTTGTAAAGCCTATGTTGGCGTGCCAAAACAGATTAGAAATAAATTACAAATGAGGTGCAAAGAAGGAATCATAGAAGAATATGCGAAGGAAGGCTATAGGATATGGCTACCAGAAGAACGCGGATTAATAGAAACCTGTAATGTGAAGTTCGATGAGAAACCGAATGCAGCAAATGGCATCCTGGACCAGAAATCAAAAACTAAGTTTAAAAGACTAGAGCAATCGTAGCTATTAGCAGAATCAGATGAAGAACAGGAAACTTCTAGAGAAGAAATAAAGTTGTCAGATGACAAATCTACCCCGAAAGAAGTATCAGACTTAAACTGGCAAAGAAATGCAGTTAAAAGGCGAGACGGAACACGTACAGACATATATTATTATGTAGAAGGAACGGACACCTGTTTTAGATCCTATAATGATATTGAAAAGTATTGTGAGGCAAGAATTATTAAACTTGAAAAAGATACGTTTGATTTTAGTAGAAAAAACGAATACTCGAGGAAAGTTAATTTTGTAGAACAGGAGATTAGCTCCGTGTCTGAAGAGGTAACCCACAAAATTTTATTAAAGAAGCACGAAAATCAGTAAATGCCGAAGAATGGGATAAAGCAATGAAAGAAGAAATTGACACAATGAAGAAAAAAAAAAGGTTTGGGAATTAGTCGAAAAGCCAGAAAACAAAACTATGCTAGGAAACAAATGGATCTATATGCTGAAAAGAAATGAAAAGAATGAAATGTTTAGATACAAAGCACGTTTAGTAGCACAGGGATTCAGGCAGAAAAGAGGTGAAGATTTCGATGACGTTTACAGTCCTGTAGGAAAATTTTCAATCATAAGAATATTTTTCACTATCCTGGTATGTTTATATGGATGGACTAATTGTCAGTTAGATGTAAAGAACGCATATTTAAGACACAATAACACGCCGAATAAATACTAATTCAGAAGTCAAACAACAAAAATCAGCGTTATATTTAACGCATATTTATATGCAAACCTAAATGAGAAAATATATATGACCCAACCAGAGGGATTTATTGAAGAGAAACATAAAGTGTGTTTATTACACAAATCTACATTTAGAGAATCTACATTTTAAGAAATCTACATTTAAGAAATCTACATTTTAAGAAAATACAATGGTGTAATTGCGTTTATAAGAGTTCAAATGTAATTTTCTTGTTATATATTAATTGTTATATGTAGATGATATTGTGATTTTTAGTGAAGATCAATATAATATAGATAAAGTAATTTCACAGCTGAGTAAGTTTTCTTTTTATCTTAAAGTATTAGGCAAAACTAAAACGTTACTTGGAATTGAATTCTTAGAGAATGAGAATGGGGTTTTTATACATCAGCAAAAATATATCGAAGAAATTTTTGAAAAATGTAAACATTTCCAGATACCAATAGCTTCACTTCCCATAGCTAAAGGCACTATTCTTACAAAATTAGACTGTCCATCTACAAGTGCAGAAATTGCGGAAATGCATACATTACCCTTTAAAAATCTGTTGGGATGTTTAGTTTTTGTAGCTAACAGGACAAGGCCTGATATTACATATGCAGTGAATATCTTATTATAATTTCAGGAGAACCCTGGATTTAGGCATTGGGAAGCATTGTTGAAACTGCTTGGTTATCTCAATAGTACTAAATTATATAAGTTAAACTTATAGAAGATTAAACATCTAAATTTATATTGTTATTCAGATGCTGATTATGCAAGTAACAGGGATGACTGCGTGTCCATGGGAGGATTTATATTATATTTAGATGAAGTACCGGTAATCTGGAAAACTGTTAAAACAAAAATGTGTAAGTTTATCAACCATGGGAGCGGAGTATATCGCCTTATCGGAGGCAGCGAAGGAATTAATGTGGACGAAAAATGTCTTACAAGATGAAATTTTAAAGTTTAATTTAAGAGAATGTAAACTATTTTGTGATAACAAGTCTGCCATTGATTTTTCTAGATCGCCAATAGAAAATCGCCGAACTAAGCACATAGACATAAAATATCACTTTATTAGAAGACTAGTAAATGATGGAATGTTTGACCTTGAATTTATCACCAGTAAATTAAATACTGCGGACTTATTTACAAAAGCGGCGACTGCTGTTAATTTAAAGAAGTTTTGTTTAGATGTTTTCAGTGTTTAAAGACAATAAGTATTTTCGTATAATAGAATTGAACTATGAACTTCTGTAATTCTGTGTAAGTTTTGTTTTTGTATTTGCATGAGGAAAAGAGAGACGTTTGTTGGCTTTAGTTTTCTTTATGCAAATTTTGATAGGAGGTCAATCGGCGGTAAACTAACGTGGTTGCCGCTGATTGGCCGATGACGTCAAGATCTGCGGGTTGGCTGAGTATTATATATATGTACGCCGGTATCGGCGAATGTGTGTTATTATGAGTTAGCATAATGCTAGTATTCCTTCACTCATGATTTTAAATGTAAAGGCTGTAGTGTTAGCTCATTTTATTTTAATTTACGGAATAAAGCATGAATTTTATTTAGATTAGTCTTAGCTTTACTTAAGGGAAGCAAAATATGCTTTGCCTTTATCGCCACTACCAACAAGCTAGGCTAAAATTATCTAATTATCTATTTCAGTTAATGTTAATGATTGCGTTGTTCCTTAATCTTCTAATTGGATCCGGCTTATATTTTTTGCAGACTGTTAGAGCAATTTTATAAAAAGTAAGCTTGAACTTTCGATTGTGTCAAAAAGAGTTTCCGATTCTGGAGCTGCCAAAGGATCTACGAAGCGAAAGCATGTTTCGATGTCCATCAAACAAAAAGTGGAATTGCTGCAAAAAATGGATAGAGGCATAAAGAAAGTGACAGAGAGGTTAGTGAAAACGAAAAAATTTCGATTGACAAGTTAGTCGGTATTTTCGGCACAGCAATTACAGGACTTGAACAACGGAACTTTGTAACTGAACAAGAAATTATGTCTTTTTATGGAATTAAAGAGAAAGTATTAGCACATAAAACGAAGCAACTTAAACAACTTACATTGAAAGAAATGTTTAATAAAGTAAACAAACAAATATTAAGCTTTTTTTGTAAATTTTGATACCCTTTAGATCATAATTGCTCTTTATTTCATAAATTATGGTTTCATATTTTTAATTTTATAATTTCTGCATGCCATGTTACCAGATTTAAATTGATGATCTATAATCCGGAAAAACCCCTAATCCGGAATCGCCGATGTCCCGACGAGTCCGGATTAAAGACTTTGTACTGTATTTTGCATATCAATTTTGCACCACTCTCGAACATTTTCAATAGAAACTGAATCTCCAGATCCATCACTATCTGCAGAGGAACCCGAGAAATTCTCATCAGTTTCGCTATAACTATCTTCAGTATACTTGAAATCAGAGTCAGAATTACTATCAGTGTCGGAAATATCGTCAGGAATATAGGTTACATCACTCGCGAAACGCTTCCTGGCAGACATCTTTGGGCTCTTAAAAGCACGCACAAATGCTACTTTATGTATTCTTGTATATTTGGCAGAAATATGGACAACTAACGCCATCTGTTAGCCCACATCTAAATAAACAATTAAACATCACAGAAAAACCGAAAGGAAACCTTGAACGAGGAAAGAGCGCGTTGCATATAGTCATTGCAGTCAAATAGACGGCAAAAATTATCCCCGTGGAAATCGCGGGTTGCGCAAATTCTGCTACTTCTATGTAGCCCGTGGAAATAGCGGGATGCGCAGCGAGAGGGTTAAGTTCGCATTCTCTACAGCTTCCAACAAATCATAACACATGTCTTGCCGAACTGCATAGTCCTCGGCTTCACGTTTATGCACAGTTTGAATGTAGTACATCTTTGTTTAAATTACAGCATAAAGTTTTCCAAACAGTAGTATGCGAAATACTAAGTCCCCACCT
Source organism: Stegodyphus dumicola (assembly GCF_044657685.1). Taxonomy (NCBI): domain Eukaryota; kingdom Metazoa; phylum Arthropoda; class Arachnida; order Araneae; family Eresidae; genus Stegodyphus; species Stegodyphus dumicola. The sequence continues at coordinate 118,406,310 of NC_140781.1, forward strand.
GGGGGCTATATGTAATCGCTTCTGCTCAACTTGTGACATTATCGAAGGTCTCCCAGAACGGTCTTCATCTTTAACATGACCAGTTCGCTTAAATTTGTTTACCAAGGTTTTAATAGCTGCTCTGGTACAGGTTTGATTTCTGAATTTGCAGGTGCAGCCCTTCTGCACCTGTTGATACTCGTACGTTAATCCACGTGAACGGTCACAAACAATGGCAATTTCTTCCTCTGTTGATAGCATTCTTTCAGACTGCCCCCAAACAAATTGGAATTTGAACGTATTTCTCAAAAATATATACAGACTTTATAAACACCCTACAGAAAAAATATTTAACGTATTTGTATAAGGAAGTATTAACTAAATTAAGATCAGCATTTAGCAATACAGTACAAAGTCCGTAATCCGGACTCGTCGGGACTTCGGCGATTCCGGATTAGGGGTTTTTCCGAATTATAGATCATCAATTTAAATCTGGTAAGGTGGCATGCAGAAATTATACAATTAAAAATATGAAACCGTAATTTATGAAATAAAGAGCAATTATGATCTAAAGGGTATAAAATTTTACAAAAAAAACTTAACATTTGTTTACTTTATTAAACATTTCTTTCTACGCGCGCATGCGTAAAGCATACATTACGCATAGTCGAAATTAGAAAATTGCAACCAGAAAACTATTTGATGTGTATTCGTAATATTTATAATGACAAGGAAATTGATTTAAATCATATCAAAGATGGACACACGCCGCAGAGCAGCGTGAAATTGATAAACAGATTTCGGAATGGTTAGAGAAACAAATTATTAAGCCAAGCTGTTCTGATTACTCAAGTAATATCGTGCTAAGTAGAAAAAAATGCTGTTTATTTAGACTATGCCTGGACTTAAACGACATTTAAAACCTGGTGAATCCCTTTCCGAATATTTAATTGCCATGCGTGAAATAGCCAGTCGCGGTTCTGTTGATGATTCATCAATTCTTGATTATGCAATCAATGGGATATCGGATCAGAGTAGTAACAAAATTATTTCGTATGGGTGTAAAACTATTTCTGAATTCAAAGAGAAATTAAAAATTTATGAGAAAATCCGCGTTCGAGATACGAAGAATAAGGATTATTCAAGTACTAACACATAAAATAAAGCATGCGCTATACCTAATAAGAGTACAGAACCAAGGTGTTATGACTGTGGAAGTATAGGGCGCTTAATGTATGCGCATTCTTTACGTGAATGCGTAAAGCATACAAAAAAGTTTGTGGCTTTGAGGTCCGGATTATAGATCATTCCGGATAATGGACGTCTGAATTACAGACTTTGTACTGTATTAAAGTGACCAGTTGTCCTCTTTTGAAAAGGACAGTCCTTTTTTTTTTTTGTAAGTTTTTTCTTCCTTTCAAAAATGGCCTCATTTTCAAAATTTTAAGACTAATCTGCAATCCTCCGCATTCGATCAATGCATTTATAATTGATATGATGATCTGTCAAGGCTCAGTACGATGAAGTAAGACGCATGTATTTTGCACAGCAGACCTTAAGAGAGCGTGCCATGTGCAAGTTTTTTACTTCTTGTTTAAACATGACATGGCACTTTTTTCCTCAGTGAATATTCATTTATACACAGGTAAGCACAATTCGTATGTTATTCGTTACCTATTTAATAATTCCCACATATGTATAACGTCATTTACATGTTTAAATGTAAAATAATTTAAATTATTTTACGAATTTTGCGGCAAAAATCGCTGCTACACAAAGCCAAAATATTAAGTCGAAGAATTGCACAAACTCGATGTCCATGTAATGTCAAAAATCGCCAATTATTGCCAAGGGGCACCCGTAAATATATTTTTACTTGTGGAAGAATCAAAAAGAGGAATTGCCATTTCAACAAAAACAGAAAAAGAGATTTTTATTCCTCATATCAAAGACAGACACCATTTTTTTTCTGCAATATTTTCAGTGGAGAAGTTTATATTGCAGTTGGGACAGAGTAACTGTTATGAAACACTTGACCATCAACAAACATAAGCAGTCATTGGATGCATCACCTTCCAATTGTAAAGTAACAAATTTTCTTTATATTTCGAATCATTCTGACTATGAAAAACAATTAACTACAATGGAAGGGAACATATGCATTTCATACCAGAATACACAATCAAAGTTTTTGTAGTATGGATAATACAACAAAAAAATTTTTAAAGTTTCACAATGTGAAATTTTCATGTGCCAGGACAAAATACAAGACTGTTATTAAACTGGTATTTAAAAATTAGTGTGCAAAATTACTTACAGAAGACTTGGATACTGCAGCATTCGTAATAGTTTTATCTGATATATCAAATCATAATGACACTTAAGTCTGTCCAATACTAGTAAGATATTCTAATGTAACCAAGGGTTATTAATGCAAAAATTTTTAATTTAGAATCCAATGAGGATGAAACTGATGAAATTTTGTCAAACCATCTGTAGAGGGAAATTAAATTAAAACAGTTTGAAATCCAAAGTAGTTGCACCATCAGTTGATAACATAAACACAAATTCTGGAGGGTGAAAACTCAAAGGGATGAATAATGTGTATGTAAATTTACAAGATTTACCCCAAAAGAAAATACTAGGAATAGGTGTTAATTCGCATATTTTGTCAAATGCAATCAACGTACAGTGGCGTAGCGAGGGGGGGCAAGGGGGTGCATGATGCCCCGGGCGCCGCTAGTAGAGGGGCGCCAAATGGTTTCCAAACAAGATTTTCCGGAAAATTTCAGTTTTTATTTTGATCGATTTCTGGAAAAATATATTTAAAATTAATAACTATTGTAATATAATTAATTATTTATTTTCTTGATTTGTCTGATAAAATGTGTAATAAAATGTTTGCAGTACATTAACCAAAACGTTCTTTCTGACCACTTTATTTCTCCAAAGTAGAGATATATTTTTATTTTTTAAAACGAAATGCACGTATATCTCCCGCTTTTTATTTTTAAAACGATAACACGACCTTGTCCCGAATTTCTCAAACATATCTAGTTTCCAAAATTCGGTTCCATCATCTGGAAATGACATTTTGGGAAAATCATATATGCTTCCGGTACAATGGATTGCGTTTGACTCTCCTGTAAACGACTGATGGCCTTCCTGGCTACCGATTCAACTAAGTCATCTTGCTGAGACATCGTATATTCACTGCTACGAAGCATTCAACGCATGTCAATTATTTTTAATCTCCTATTACAAAAGGAATACTGTAGGTCGCTCCTTATCTAAAATCTTATAATTTTATAGTTAGTATCTTATAGTTTTCGACGTCACAAACTATATTTGCATATTCCCAACTTTGTAAACGTTATAATTTTCCTTTATAATCCCTTCTACTTCCTTTTGTTCAAAAAGGTTATCGATTATATGGTTATTTCATACCGAACCCACAATATCCCCTAATTGTTTTAAGCAGTGAGTGCGACTGCATGACGTTACTCCGCAGTAGAAAAAAAACGGAACCTAAAACTCCTCTACAGATCTATAGAGAATATGTTTTTTCAAACCTAAGAATCGCACTTCAAATACTGCTTACTATTCCATTATCAAATGTTGTTCAGCAAATTAAAATAAATTTTCACATATTTACAATTAACGATGGGACAATATCCCCTAAGTCATCTAGCATTTTTAAGTGTGGAAAGAGAAAAATTTGAAAGGATCGACTTCGATGAAGTAAATGATAAATTTGCTTCATCGAAGGTAAAAAAAATGTATACATAGTAATTAATTTATTCATGTATTATATTATTATTAACAAATATAAATGCCCGACCAAGTTGAGGTGCACGTGATTGAAGCGAGATGAGGGCAAATTAAAATTTTTAAGTTGGCTGGTGGTGTGTCTGACAATTTTAGATATTTGGCTCTCCAAGTATGAACGTGTCCAGTTAGCTATGTCCTTTTGCATGCTAAGCCATACGAAATGTTGCTGTATCAGTTTCTTCGAAGCCTTGACGCCAGAATGTGACAGACGATGTAACTGACTAAATATGGCATGGCGAAACCCAGAGGGAACATAAGGTCGAAATCTTGAATCCTGAACATCACAATAAAGTGATTTTCAAAGTGACAGCTGCATAGGCTGCAAATTGAGATTGGTGGAAGATTTGCTTTTCAAGAGGGTTTGTAGTTCTGAATCCCGGTGTTGTTCATCTGCAAGGGCAACAAAGTTTATTGGCGAAGGAACGGCTAGTTCTTCAGTACGAGACAAGGTGTCTGCAACAATATTCTGCGAACTTTCAATATAACGGATATCTCAAAATCGTAAAAACAACCTTGTATTTAGCGTAAGTATATAGAAACACTCAATCGATTTCGAGGGCAGCTAAATGTCCCTCCTCTTCAAAAGAAAGAAATACATAGAAGGAAGAAAAATAAAGGGGAAGAAGACTCAGAAACACGTGGTCCTTATCAGCACTGCACGTGGTTATAACCGGATTTTTAATCAGAGTTACACTGGCCGCCTACTTTTACTGAGCAAGCTATCTGATCAAACATGTAACACAAAGGAGAAGAAAATTACCGAAGTTAAAATTAGGGAGCGAGGGGCAACTGCTCCTTCACGCTCAAAATCTGAACTTCGAATAATGGAAAGCAACCACAGAACGGATTTTTATACCCTCTGGTAGTACCAAACGCGAGGAGGTAACGCCATCTATCGGCAAAAATAACTGAATTAAGATAGTAGAATTTTAAAGGCATTAGGAAAGACTGGATTGGACTTCAGATCATTAACTAAACCTTCTAAATCTTTGTGCATATGAAAAGCCTCAAGAAAATCCAATTCACCTATGGAAGAAGCCTTTTGGATAATTTTTGCAGACCCAAAGTCAAAATTATGGTTAAATGTCCAACTATGATACGCAATTGAAGATTTGCTAATTTCGCCTTTTCTGACATAAGATTCATGTTCCTTGATACGAAACTTCAACGCTCTTTTTGTTTGGCCAATATATCTTAAACCACACTGACACGATATACTATAAATTCCCCAAGAATTCAAGACAGAAACGCAATCTTTTAGAATCGAAGGGTGAATTTTATTAGTAGGGGAGAAACCGACTTGAAAATTGAATTTCTGGAGAATCCGTGCAATTTTATAGCGAACAGAAGGATAAAATGGAAGCACGACAAGCTCATTAATATTATTTCTAACAGTGGAATGTCTTCTTTGATGGGAATCTGAAAATTTTTTAACGGCTTTATCAATAATCACTGAGAAAATCCACGGTCAATCGCAACTGCTCTCAAATTATTCAGTTCATTGGTAATCGAAGATTCAGAGGAACAAACTTTAAGCGCGCGGAATACATAATAGTAAAAAGAAGCCATTTTTTGCTTAACAGGATGGCATGACTTGGCATGGGGTGGTAAACAAACTGCAAAGGGTTTACGGTACACAGTAGTGCTAAAATCAGTTTCATTGCGGATTATAAGAATATCAAGGAAGGGAAGGGAATTGTTGGATTCAATTTCAAGAGTGAATTGGATGGCTGGATCAATTGAATTCATAATAGATAGAATCTCGGATAAATCCTCTTTATAACCGTCAAAAAGTGCGAAAGTGTCGTCAACATACCGAATCCAAAGACGAAAAGATAGTTTATCAAATAATTTCATCTCAAAATAGTGCATATAAATGTCAGCAAGTACCGAACTGAAAGGATTACCCATAGCCAATCCTTCAACTTGACGAAAATATGCATTTTGGAAAACAAAGTGAGTTTGACTTAGAGAGACTTTAGCATGCGAAACCAAATCATTAATTTCAGTATGTGTGAAGTGAAATTCCCGAAGCTTAGTTTCAAGACAATTTAGTGCTCCTTCGACCGGAACATTAGTAAACAGTGATTTGACATCAAAAGAATCCATAATGGAACGAAGTGGAGAAATATTTTTAAGTTTATCAATGACTTCAACAGAATTTTTTACAGTGTGAATATTGTTAGCAAGTAGAGGAGAAAATCTGGAAACTAAATATTTGGCCAAAGGATATGAAGCAGTACTTGTGTTGGAAACAATTGGTCGAAAAGGAATACCGGTTTTGTGGACTTTTGGAAGAGCATAAAGCCTAGCGCAATTAGTAATAGGTGGAATAAGTGATTTCTTCAACTGAGTTGGCAGAATATGAGAAGCTTTGATAGCACTTTTAACTTTCGTGAGGTCCGAAGTTGAAGGATCTTTAGGGATCGAGCAGTATGGGCCTTCATTTATCAGTTTAGAGACTCCAGTAATATATGTGTGTTTGTCCATAACAACGATCTGTCCGCCCTTATCAGCTTTAGAGATAATGATATTAGTATCAGAATGAATTTCACGTAAGATCTCATTTTCCTTTTTGCTAATATTCGAACCCAAAGATTTGTTGTTAAAATTAACGTTATGAGTAATTAGGTGGCGGATTGTATCCTTCTGCGTGTCCGAAATTTTGGAGAATTTAAAGGCTTTCTCTATAGGGGCGATGATTTGAGGAATTGAAGGTTTAGATGTCTTTGAAAAGTTGAAATTATATTTTAATACTTTTAACTGATCCTCCGAAAGATTCCTATTGGAGATATTAAGGATGGGGTTAACGTTTACAGTGAGAAGATCAGCTAGATAGGTGAGACTATCCGACTGGTGTGTGAGTTTAAGGAATTTAGAAATAAGCACATTTTTATGCCGTTGACAAACGGTATCGGTTCTAGACCAGGATGTATGTTCAAATGAGAAAAAATTTTCAGTTGAATTTGCAATTTTTAAATGGAGGTAATATAATTCAAATTCAATTTTAGATAAACGTTTGCGCGTGTCCCTTATAATATGACGAAGAAGTGCCAATTTGAATTTATGCAAAATTTTTGAAATGTGAACGGAAGCTTTAAGGCTACATTTCCACATGTATAAATTTGGGAATGATATTTTGATGTTTGCATTTAAGTAGAAACTGTAGATGATTCAAGAATTTCGTACGCTTAAGGCGTAACTTACAAAATCGGTTCCTGTCAGTGGACATATTGTGAAAAGGGTACAAGCAAGAAACAAGTGAACAAAAGAAATACAATTCCAAAAGTCCAAAAAAGGAATTACTTATAATATGAAAAAACACCAATAAATAATGAAGGCAATTTTTATCAACATATGACAAAAACATTCCAAAAGGACAGAAACATCCAATACTGAAAACCAATTAGCATATTTTCGTCAAGTTAAAGAATTGGCTATGGGTAATCCTCTCAGTCCGGTACTTGCTAACATTTATATGCACTATTTTGAGAGGAAATTATTTGATAAACTATCTTTTCGTCTTTGTATTCGGTATGTTGAAGACACTTTCGCACATTTTGACGGTTATAAAGAGGATTTATCCGAGATTCTATCTATTATGAATTCAATTGATCCAGCCATCCAATTCACTCTTGAAATTGAATCCAACAATTCCCTTCCCTTCCTTGATATTCTTATAATCCGCAATGAAACTGATTTTAGCACTACTGTGTACCGTAAACCCTTTGCAGTTTGTTTACCACCCCATGCCAAGTCATGCCACCCTGTTAAGCAAAAAAATGGCTTCTTTTTACTATTATATATTCCGCGCGCTTAAAGTTTGTTCCTCTGAATCTTTGCTTACCAATGAACTGAATTATTTGAAAGCAGTTGCGATTGACCGTGGATTTTCTCCCGTGATTATTGATAAAGCCGTTAAAAATTTTTCAGATCCCATCAAAGAAGACATTCCACTGTTAGAAATAATATTAATGAGCTTGTCGTGCTTCCATTTTATCCTTCTGTTCGCTATAAAATTGCACGGATTCTCCAAAAATTCAATTTATAGTATATCGTGTCAGTGTGGTTTAAGATATATTGGCCAAACAAAAAGAGCGTTGAAGTTTCGTATCAAGGAACATGAATCTTATGTCAGAAAAGGCGAAATTAACAAGTCTTCAATTGCGTATCATAGTTGGACATTTAACCATAATTTTGATTTTGGGTCTGCAAAAATTATCCAAAAGGCTTCTTCCATAGGTGAATTGGATTTCCTTGAGGCTTTTCATATTCACAAAGATTTAGCAGGTTTAGTTAATGATTTGAAGTCCAATCCAGTCTTTCCTAATGCCTTTAAAATTCTACTATCTTAATTCAGTTATTTTTGCCGATAGATGGCGTTACCTACCTTGCTTTCCATTATTCGAAGTTCAGATTTTGAGCTTGAAGGAGCAGTTGCCCCTCGCTCCCTAATTTTAACTTCGCTAATTTTTCTTCTCCTTTGTAATACATGTTTGATCAGATAGCCTGGCTCAGTAAAAGTAGGCGGCCATTGTAACTCTGATTAAAATTCCGGTTATAACCACGTGCAATGCTGATAAGGACCACGTGTTTCTGAGTCTTCTTCCCCTTTATTTTTCTTCCTTTTATGTATTTCTTTCTCCTGAAGAGGAGGGACCTTTAGCTGCCCTCGAAATCGATTGAGTGTTTCTATATACTTACGCTAAATACAAGGTTGTTTTTACGATTTTGATTGTCACATTAGCGTGTTTCTCTTCTATCTGTTGAAAATTGCCCTATGAAATCTAGGAGTCTCATTTGACGAGGAGAAGTTTTATCCGAACGCTGTTGAAAATCATAGATTAAGGGTTTGTGATCTGTGAAGATCATGAAAACGCGTCTCTCTAGCATATGTCGAAATTATTTGACAGCTTCATAAATTCCTAATAATTCGCGATCGTAAGTGCTGTATCTTGTTTGCGCTGGTGAGAGGTTTTTAGAAAATATGAAAGTGGTCTCCATAATTCTTGATCTTTCTGTTGTAAAACTGCTCCTATACCTGTTGTTGATGCGCCAACGTGTAGAGACATTAAGTTATTTTTTGGAAGCAGAAGAGATGAAAATTATGCAATGCTTTCGCCGGGAAAACCGCGGACCTCTGGAGTACCGTCCTAGCGTGCAGAACCACCACACCACAAAGACACGCTTGGAAAGTGGGAGGAATACCTTATAAACGTAGGGTATAACGGTTTAGATGCGGAAGGATACTGCAAATTTGTTGCCGAAATTAAATCATTTTTGCATTTTTGGAACGCTTCGCGAGATTCTGTGGTCCAGGTTATATAACACGTTTATCGCTCTTCTTGCTTCCAACCAAAAAAGAATTTAGAGGTGCTTGTATGGTTGCTGCATGAGGTATGAAACGTCGATAAAGGCTGAGCATAGCAAGAAATCTTAAGTCCTTCACTGTAGATGGTTCGGGCATATCGCGGATAGCGGTGACTCTATCTGTAAGGTGTCGAACGCCATCAGCGGAAATTTCATGACCAAGTAAGAATACGCTTGGTTGGCCAAAACCGCATTTGGAAGGATTAAGACTGACACCGTACCTTTGAAAAAGTTCAAGAAACTGTTCTCAAATGTGATAGGTGTTCTTGCTTTGAAGAGGAGTCGACTAAGACGTCATCAAAATAAGGTACACAAAAGTCTAGGCCGTTTAACACTTCATTCATGAAGCGTTGGAACGTTTGAGCAGCATTCCATAAGCCGAAAGTCATGACCGGAAATTCAAATAGTGCAAAAGGCGTAATAACCACAGTTTTTGGAATATCAGCTGGGTTAACGGCACTTGGTGATACGCCCGCTCAAGATCAAGGGTTGTAAAAATAGCATTTCCCTCTAAAACTTGAATACAGTCTTGAATGTGCGGGACTGGGTAACGATCAGGAATTGTAGCTGCATTTAACCGGCAATAATCGCCACTTATCATTTCGTTTCCGAACACTAGACGGAGCGGACTGGCCCATGAACTTTTTTAAGGACGGCAAATTTCCTGTTCCATCATGTATTGAAATTCCTTTTTGGCGGTTTTAAGATTGTCTGGAGGTAAGCGTCTTAGCGGCAATTGGAGGTCCGGTAGTTTCAATATAATGCAGTACATCGTGCTTGGGTTCAGAAATAGCCATAACTGGCCGCGTGATTGATTCTCTGAGAAGTTGATGCCATGGGGAGTTACCCGAAATCAATTTAATGCTCAAATCTTGACTACTGCGAATTACTCCCAGATAAGTCAAGTTAGTTGTGAAACCGGTGCTACTTTGGTAGACGGTTGCACGGATTTTGGCGAGTTTTTGGCAATTTTTCTTTTGGCGAGTAATACGACTTATGGTAAACCCATTGCTGGATAAGTTATTTATGGTAACCGATACTTTGTTGACATTTTATTTAAAAAATAATGCGTGTTATTATGCATAAATTTCGTGTTTTAAATATTATTTATGGCTTCTAAATATTAAAAATCAATTTAATTTTGCATTTTTATTTGAAATAAAAATTTTATTTTTTATCATATTTTATGAAATTTTATGCTGTGGATGATGTAATCAGTGACGTCACCTTACTTTAAAAGTAATTGGTTTTAATATCTATAAATTTAATCTAATGTTTTAAACATTATTTATGGCTGTTAAATATTAAAATACAATTTAATTTTGCATTTCTTTTTTAAAATGATTTTATTATGTATGATTATTTAAATAATTTTAGTTCTAGGCGTGATGTAATCAGCTCTCTGATTGGTTATAGAATATTTGTGCATTAATGAGCTGTAATCAGCTCCCTGATAGGTTGCTGAAAATTTGTGCATTACCGCGCCATTTTAAAATTTAATTCATATCTTCGAATTCCTTCAAAAATGTCTCCTTCAAAGATGAATGTTGTTTTTGATAAGTACCAAGAATTTTTGGTTTCGGAATCAAAAAATTGTCCTTTGAGACCTTATTTTCGCCAGCCTGGCTTTCCTAATCAAAGATTTATTTATAAATTCTAACAAGGGTCAGAGGAAATTTATTTTAAATTTTTGAAGGAAACGTCGCTAATTGTTTCTTCAATGAAGTGCGAAAATGTAGATCACAGATGAAGACCGTTAGAAAAGCCGATTCTGAGACGGCCGTATATGATATTGTGGTCATGTTGGAAGAAATAACCGCTGTAACGGTAAGAAAATTATTAGACATTCCTCCTTTTTTACCAACAATAAACTAATTGCTGTCATTTTAGCTCTAGTGTACGAAGCGTTCTTATTTACATATTTTAAAGTATTTAAGTAATATTTTAATTCTTTTAAACGTTGGTATGATGGTTTTTAATTCGATATTCAATTTACGTAATATTTTAATCCAGTTAAATGTTGGCGCAATGTTTTTATAGTGGTATTTTTATTCTATTTCTATGCTATATGAAAGTAATAATTTAACCTTTCTTTAGTATTTTATACTCGTAGTAAATGTATTTATTCTATATAATATATATATATATATATTATATTATATATAACGTATTTTAAAGTATTTAAATTTAATAATATTCTAATTCTTTTAAATGTTGGATGATGTTTTTTATTTCGATATTCAATTGCAGTAATATTTTAATCTAATTAAACGTTGGCACAATGTTTTTATAGCGGTGTTTTTATTCTCTTCTTTGCTATATGAAAGTAATAATAACCTTACTTTAGTATTTTATACTCATAGTAAATGTATTTATTTACACTTGCCTGCCATCTTAAAAAACGACATTTTCAACAAAAAAATTAATCCATTATTTCTAAGGATATTTATTTTTTTTTTAAGTTTCGAATACTTTACTATGCGTAAAAACAGCGTTTTTCAAGATGGCTGACGTTTGTAGAAATCGCGCCAACAATTGCGCCAACGTAAATCGCCAAAAATCCGTGCAACCGTCTACCAAAGTAGCACCGTGAAACCTATCAAACGGCGATTCTTAAGATCGACAAGCAAAGAAAATTTTTGTAAAAAGTCAGCGACAATAATAGGACTTGAAACAGTAGCAATAATGAATGGCCATTGGAAGTTGCGGCGAAATCCTAAATCAACAGGTATCGGGAATTCACCAAAAGTTTGAATAAGAGTTCCATTTGCTACATAAAGTTGTAACTTGGCAAGGCGTTTTGTTCGTGAAAATGTGGTGGAACGATAGAAACATCAGCCCCAGTGTCTACAAGAAAGGTTAAGCCCAAATTCTTTTCGATAACGAAAAGGCGTGCAAAATTCCGGCCGCTGTCGTTCACGACTTCGAGCAGCGGTGGTCCTTTTCGTTTCCCTGGTCGTTATAACGATACGGTGGGCGACATTTGTTTGCCTTGTTTCCAAATTTGTGGTGGTAAACACAAATACCCTGAGGAGAGCTTTCATAACATTTCCTCAGTTTGCTACGACGTGTATTTCGACCACGTGGATATGGAGCGGTTGCGCTGAAAAGGTTCAGCTTGGATGGCTACTAACTGAGCAACCTGTTTGGACAAATCATCAATTTGAGCCTGTAACGCCACAATACCTGGACTAGGAGCCTGCATTGCGCTGGAATGGCCAGCTCGTGAATTTTATCAGCAATTTTGGGAAGATTTTTATGTGGCTCGCTACTGGCCGCTAAAATGGTTTGCATGTTAGATGAGAGTTCCATCCATCCATAAGGTTTTCAGAATGTTGTCCGTTAGGTTACCGGCGGCTACGTCTGACATTTTAGACAGCAATTGAAAAGGCCTCATATCACCCAACCGTAAATTGTGCAACAGCTGTTTGATTTTAGTCTCGGATTCTTCATAAACAGAAATGAATCTTTTTTTTAAAAGATTTGCATTTGTCGGTCGCCGGTGGATTCAAAATTATTTCATGAGCTGATTGCAGTACCTCTGATTCAAACGCGGCGATCGCTGTATAAAACTGAGTAATGTGACTTAATTTAAAGTGCGCATACAATTGAATGAACCATAACGATGGGTCTCGGCGACAAAAAGGCAGTGGCTTAACTGCCACTCGCGCCAATTGTGAAGCAGCATCGTTGTCAACCACTTTAGATCAATCAAATATGCACAACAGTAATATGTATAGAATATGCACAATAATAATATGTATCGAAAAATAATCGCATATAGTGACACAGTTTTTTGGTACTTGAAATCAGAGAAATTGGAGGCTCAAATGCAGCAGACGATACATATATCCGCTGAAATTATGACAGACATACTATGTTTCTCGCCGGAATGCGGCACAACGCTTGAAATGACAGGTGAAATGTCTTACTTGCATCTCATCACACTGGATAACTTACTGCTGCTCACAATTTTGACATATAAACTTCATATTCGTGAAACATTGAAGGTTGCTATTCGTAATAAATGCCGGTCACCAATTATGAAATTGCAGTTTTTGAGACATATCGTTAAATAATTATAACAATTGAATAGAATAAATATTATTTTGTTTTTGGTTGCTATGGGTTACCAGACTGGCAGAGGTGAGTTGTAGTAGGCAAGTTCCCACATATCTGTATATTAAACTTTTAATTGTTTAAAAACTGTACTTTTTAAAAACACTTATATAAATATGCAAAATAAATAACACCTTTTTAACTAATTCTAGATCATCGTATGCCTGATTTTTCCACCGACATAGATGCAATTCCGAATCCAAGGCTAGTGTAGTTAGGTAGTGATTATTCTTAATATATTTTTGGGTATTTTATGGCAGATTTAGCATTTTATTATTATTTGCATTATTTTCTTATTACGAATATATTCTATACATTGTATTACTAAAAGTTCTTTTTTTTTTGTGTGTGTGTGTGTGTAGGTGGGCGGCAAAAAGGTATTTTGCCCCGGGCGCCGGTTATGCTTGTTACGCCACTGTCAACGTAGTGTCAGGTACTATGTCCATTGATGTAGAAGTAATAGTAACCTACAAGTTATTTGTACTTTATTCATCTTATCATTCAATGCGACTATTTTAATACAATTATGTGAATGCTGAATATAAAAAACTTTTAGGATATTTAAAAGCTAGATTTTTTTTTTTTTTTTTCTCTAGCACCTGCTAAAGAGGGGTTTCTGTAACTCATAGTCTAGGTTCATAATTTTTAAGTCTAGTCAAATGGCCTAAAATCCTCTAATCGTTTTTCAATAATGAACTACCTGAGATTTTAATGTATTTAGCACATAATCAAGGAACTGTTTTCCTAAAAACAATTCAAAAGACTGAAGTTGAACACACAATCACAGAAGTTACTCTTGTTTTGAATGACTTTATCCATCAATATAAATCTCGGTTTAAAGAACATTTTCTTCCTTTAGTTAGAAGAATCAAATCCAGGCATAATGGAAAAGTTTATCACAGAAGTGTAGAATTTTTACAAAACATGTTTTCAATATATTGAAGAATGGTCTGAACTCAATATGACGGGAAATTACAGTTTCCAATGGTGTTTTTTGATTTCATCTCAAGTATATGAGTTTCTATGAGAAATGACAGTTGTCTGTATGAAGAAATTACAAGATTGAATGCATATTTAAATTTTGAAAAATTAATATAATGGGAATGGTTTTGAAATTCATAAAAGACAGAAATATTCAGACATTTAAAAAATGAAGATATTCCAAGCGAAAATTTATTTAATTTTTTCTGCTCTGGAACTAATACAGAAATTGGAAGGATTTTTTTTTTTTTCCCAGTTCCTGATGATTTTTGGACCAGTGAGAAACCGAGATTGAATGTTGATATTCTAGCTTCAATATTTAATATGACGGATATTTCTTGTTCAGTTACTTCCAATACATTGTTAGAGAGGATGATACATTGAGAAAAAATACTCATTTAAATGTTAATTAATAGGCACGCATGCGTTATTACAATATAAAATGTTACAAATGTTTTAATTATGCATTTATCATTTTTTTTAAATTCTGCACTGCTAAATGAATAAAATGTTTCTTTACTTTATACAATTTTTTTTTAAAATTTATTTGTGTCCTCTATTTCATTGCAAACAAAGTTAGTCATATTACCAACATGATAGCATGGAACATGAGAAACGTCTCACATTGAGATTATCAGTAACGTAAAGAACAGTTTGAAAATCATACTAGTAAACAGCCAATACATTAAACAAAAACAAAAATTAATTTTGGTTAAATTCTCGGTAAAAGCGCAGAATAGGCTGCATCAACAAAGTTCAGAAGGCGGAGCTGTGTGACGTCTATAAATGGGTGGGACTAAGCTTATGACGTCACAATATATTCTCCATGGACCTTATAAAAAATAGACTAACCCAGTGGGCGGGTCGCACGTCACCGACATGTCGGCAAGAAAGAGTAGGGACGATATGGTTTACTTTAACACTGAAACCTATGGCGTTTGTATCACATATCTCTTTTTAATTATTAAATGTCATACATTGTATAGTGATGAGATTATGAAAGCCACAGTTTTTTCCAAATAGGATTTAATATATCTCATTAAAGCACTTTTTACTGCATTTCGCGCATTTTTTTTTTTTTTTTCCCACGCGTAATTCTTGCCCAAACAATTTTACTTTGGTAAAACGGTAAAAACTCTAAGCACAAAATTTATGAACTTAATTTTGCGTAAAAATAAAGTAAAATTAAATCGGATTGATAGTACGCGATGCTTTGAAATAATTAAGGTAAAATTAAACAAGATCTGATAATTTTTTTAAAATTTAATGAACATTTTCAGACAGTAATTTTCCAAACTATAATAACATTACAAAACGATCATATTTTTTTGATTATATGATCATTAAATTATTAACATTAAAGTGGATTAGTTATTTTAATAATTCATAAAATTCGGAGCATAAAATTTTCTGAGCGTAATGAAGGAAAAAAAAAAAAAAAAGATAAAATAAAATCTAGAAACACTAATTTTTTTTAAAGTTTTGTGTGTTATCTATATTTATTGAACATCATGTTCTTCGCCCGTAAACCACATACATTTGAAAATATCATATCTTTAGAATTTCCGCGCTGGAGATAAAACTGTTATTTTCCGTACAGTGCTCGCTCTGAACTCGTTGAGTTTGTTAATCAAAAATTCGTTAAAGTTTTACAAAATATGAAATAGATTAAAACAAATTCGAAATTCGGCCGCTCAGATGCCTATGTTCGGGTGGAGGATTACATTATTCAAAATTTGATGGCTCTAGATACTGTCGTTTTTGTCACAGTGCGAGAAACATACATGTATTCATGCAGATTCTTCATTAATTCATTTCTTTACATATAATACAGGGCTATAATATCTGATAACAACAATTTGCAAGGAGACACGGACATTTATAGTAAAACAGCGCAAAATGCCGCTTCGAAACTAGCAGCCTTTTAGGCTACCGCCCCTTGGGCTAATAAATTAAATTAACAGTAAATAAAAAAATCTTATGCAGAACTAAAAATAAATTGAAAAAAAAATAATTACTATAAAATACAAGCAAAATTAATTATTACGGTTAAATACAATTTTAATATTAGAATTAAATGTATAAAATTTTTTAAGGACTCAAAAGTGTTTTTCACTATGATGTATTATGAAATATTATTGAAATAAAATTCCTTTATAGAAATTGTGCTATAACACTCATCTATAATTTTAAAAAAGCAGCACAATTTAGAATTTTAAACAAAACTTTCAAAAATTCGTTTTTAAATATTTTAGTATTTTTTACTTATTTACACCAATAAAAGCATGAAAATTGCAAGAGGAAATTGCTTGTTTGAAATTTTCTATTAGTTCAGATTTAAATTATTATTTTCTAAAAGAAGTAGTTACCCTTACAGCATAGGAAAAGTAAAAAAAATCCAGTCCTGAAAGAATGCAATGCATTTATAATTATTTGGAACGTTATTTATGCTTGATAAATATGCTAAATTTTTAAAAATCAATCTCAATTTCAAAAATAAAACTATGTAGAAATTCTAATTTGTGAAATGAGGCGCTTTTCTTGACAATTATACACGCTGCAATAGACAACCAATGTTAAATTTCGGCAAGTCGTCCCTACTCCTCCGGATGGGATCAAGGTGACAGCCGGCAACGCCTCAGACAAGGGAGTCTATTTCCTAGTCTATTTCTTATAAGGTCCATGGTATTCTCGCATTTACACTACGCGTACTTTCTATTTTCTCTTAAAAATACAATAATAAATTGTTTATTATTGTAAATTAATTTTAAATTCTTTACTTTAAATTTACATTTATAACATTTAACCTTAGGCGTTACTGAAAATAAGTATAATAAATTGTTTATATTTAAAATTACTATGATACAGTGAACGAATTCTACCAATTATTAAAACGATAAACAACGTCGTAGTCTCTAATACTTGTACAGCTTCAATATTTTCAAAGATTTTTTTAAAGCATTTATACAAATAAAAAAGATTTTTTAAAATTTAAATTCATATTGTGGAACATTTCAATTTTATCATTTTTACAAATTACCTTCTTGCTACGTAACGACATAATTCCTTACATACCAATAATTAGACAATTTTCATTATTTTCTAAAAATTTTAAACTTTACATAAATAGAAAAGAAGAATATTTTTTATTGCATATAGACATCATTACACAGCTTTCATATCAGTTTCTAAAATTCCTAAATCCCGCCATATTCTCTGTAGGCATACTAGAATTCTACGCATTAATAAATAAAAAAATCTAATTTCTCAGAATGAAAGAAAATAATATAAGAAAATAAATACTACAAACTTGGAACACTAAGCAATGCTTCACATGCGCACACATACACATACATATTATCAATGAACTCATATTATCAAGTGCAATTACGATACCAAACACTACTTATTAAAATATGAGGTAAACGTTTAAAGGGTCAAAGTTTACAGTTTTGCTACTGTTGAGAAGATCGTCGGACTATCGATATTTATCGTAAGTCGGAAAGCATAATCAACATATCAAAACCAAACAATTAAAAATACAATTTAAATAACAAAAAAGTGTCTCAAATATGATTTACAATTAACACAATAATACAAATTTAAAATACACAAACGATATGTTAAACATTGCACATAAATAAAGTTACATTACTGCTCTGCATCACACACAACCTCGTTTTCCTTTGTACACAACGATCAGTATTCGCTCGAAAAACATCAAAGAATTCCACAAACTCGGTGTCCATGTGCTCATCCATCTATTTTCACTTAAACAGAAATCAGAGAATTGCTCAAACTCGGCATTGCGCACCACATTGACTTTGCCCATGTACACATCGATCTATTTTCACTTACAAAAATCAGAGAATTGCACAAACTCGGCATCGCGCACAACCTCGGCATTGTGCACCACATTGGCTTTGCCCATGTGCACACTGATCTATTTTCACTCAAAAAAAGTCAGAGAATTGCACAAACTCGGCATTGCGCAGCACATTGGCTTTGCCCATGTACACATCGATCTATTTTCACTTAGAAAACATCAGAGAATTGCACAAACTCGGCATTGCCCACCCCATTGGATTTGCCCATGTGCACATCGATATATTTTTACTTAAAAAAATCAGACATTGAATAAACTCTGCATTGCTCATATACTCAGAAATCTGCTTTCACTTAAAAAAATTAGAGAATTGCAGAAACTCTCACGTAACCAACTCCATTGATTCGAGTTGCAAAAAAATGTGTCCAGAAAAATGATACAAAACAAAAATAAAGCTTCCAGAATAAAGCAACTACCGAACATCCAAACTGCCATATTAGAAAAAGCACCCAATATTTTACTTAAGTCAAAAATAATAAATGAAGCTTACTTTCAATCCTCTCCTTTTGCAGAATATATGGCTGTGATGCGTATTTCCAAACCCTACCCCACTTTTCGAATTTTTGACGTCATGGTCAAATCGACTAGTTTCGCCTGGATGGTAGCACTAATAGTTTGAACACTGGTGGACAGGCTAGCTGCATGTGATATTTCTCTTGTGCCGCATGAACAGAAGTCATATTCTTTTAAACATATACTTCATGAAAGTCTTCTACCCTTAAGAAGATACTGTTTTCCTGCTTTGCAATAATGAATTAAATAAATTACTACCATTGATACAGAACTTTTTAAAAAAAAAGAAAGAAAACACTTATACAATCTCTTACCAATTGAAATATTTTTATGCGTGCTCTAATATGCATAATACAGAATTGTGAAAATTCACCACAATTCCACAATCAGAAATGATAGCAAATTATAGGAACATAGGCAGCAGATGTGTAGACTACAATATACAATTTGTTGCTCTTTACAAAATAAAAATTAGAGGCATCCAATGGTGATAGCTGTTGTTGGAATATTTTATTTGTACAGAAAAAGAAAATGCTTTGGATTTCAAGAAAACTTATACAGAATTTCTGCTAGGGATTAATACATGACATCTGAAATCATAAGCAAGTGGAATTAAAATTGCAGCTTAAAAGACTGTGTGATTTCCTAAAATATAATTACAAACTCTGGAGACTAATGAAGGTGATAAATTACTGCATATTATTCAGAAAAGTCTTGGCAATGAAAGAAAAGAATGTACATAGTAACACATACGGTGTAATATAAAGTGTAAAATACCCCACAGATTCATCATGAATAAAAATTACTTGATTGTGCTAATGTTCCAAGACTTTAAAAATTACATCTTTATTTTTACATAACACAATGAAATGAAACAGAATTATTTCGATGGAGAATAATGCATAAACAAGTTTCATGTTAATTTTTTCAATTATTTTTTTTCTTTTGGGAGTTACTGGGTTATCTGGGTTATTTTATGAGTTATCCCACATCAGCATTTTAATATACAGATTCTCTGAATAATCATTGTATTTTCTATATTTCAGTAGGAGCTTTTGTTAATGTGATTTTTGCCTACGGAAAAATATACAAAAGAGAAATTTCTAAAAGTTTTAAAAGTAGTTAAAAAAAAAAAAAAAGACACATTCTTAAAATATTTTTCTTTATTGAATTTCACGATGTTTAGAGTACGTGAAATAATATGAACCTAGATATCAACAAGCATTTTCAAATACACAAAGAGTCCAGAAATTTCACAGTAAGTAATTTTTATCAATTATGATTTTCACCCTTTATTTAAAAGTAAAGAAAAGTTATTGGGTATCGAGTTAGCCAATTGAGTGGAATATAAAGTTGTATTTGTTTTCGAAATTGAGATTTACATACTTCACTTATCGCTTCTACAGTAAATTAAATATTAAATCATATCAGGGCAACACAAAATAACCAAAACAAATGAACTACTTCTACTAGAAATACGAACATGTTACCATAACATTAACAACTGCTTTCTTGTATACCAGTTTTGCACAAAAATTGCGTTTGGCGATCGAAAAATGACGCCAAAAGTTCCTGGCGCAACGGTTGTCTCTGATTGGTTGAATTTCTCCAGTTCCCGGCGGGTTTCAGCCGCCCGTCACGTAAACTACACTACAAAAATCTAATTCTCTCAGTAATTATCTACATTAATTTCAAGTTAAATCTTATTTTGGAATACAAGTTTAAATGCAAGAATTATTTCGATTCGTACAAATAGCTTACTCAGAAATTATGTAAAAACTGCAGTGCTTTACTTCGCTACTGCATTCTCATTAGAATTGATGAATTTAACCCTTGATTTTGCCTTTTCTATATTTTTGCTTTTGGGTGAGTGGTGTGATTGCAGTCTACACTGGTGTGCAAAAATTAAGGACGAGACTTTGTACAAAAGCTTTCCAAATCAACACATTTAATACCGTAAGATCCCCATTACGTAAGGACATGAGTAATGTAAGCAACACTTACTAAAAGAGAAATCAGAGGGATAAAAAGAAGCTTTATTGAAAAAGTAACATGGAGCGCTATGCGACTGAAGGCCGAAACATCCCTGTGATGGGTGTCCAGCAAGAAACATCCGGGCTTTAATAGGGGATATGATCTCCCCTGACTGCTAGGCAAGTTTCACAGCGTCTGCCCATGCTGAGAATGAGGGTGTCGATGAGTTGTTGACGCATTGCTGCCCATTCGTCTTGCAGCGCCAATCGAAGCTCCGGAATCGTTACTGGTGGTAAGGTACGAGCTGCCAAGCGTCTGCCTAGAAAATCCCATACATGCTCGATGGGATTGAGATCGTGCCGGCCAATCCATACGTTCAATATCCTCACTCTCTAAGAGCTGTTCGGCAGCTACTGTGCGATGACATGGTGCATTGTCGTCCATAAAAAGGAACTGCGGACCCATAGCGCCTCTAAAAAGATACACATATGGAAGAAGAATCTCGTTACAATAACGGGTCCCGTTGACTGAACCTGCGTCGAAGATGTGAAGATCTGTACGACTACCAAGCATGATGCCTCCCCAAACGAGAACACCGCCACCTCCATACCTGTCCCTTTCAATGATGTTCGAGGGATGATTGCGGCTTCCCCGCTCTCTCCAAATGAGTATGCGATGAGAGTAGTATATACCTGATTGCATCTGGATAGAATTTTACTCTCTTTAGTGGCGATGGTGGTTTTACTCTCTTTAGTGGCTATGGTGGCGATGGTGGCGATGGTGGTTTTACTCTCTTTAGTGGCTATGGTGGCGATCGCCTCGATGGTGGCGATGGTGGTTTTACTCTCTTTAGTGGCTATGGAGTCGATGGTGTGTAAGGAAACTTGATGTTGTCGGAGTTGAGTTAAAATATGTAATAATTTCAGATTATTATGATTTTGAAATGTTTAGTCATGTCATATATTTTTTTTCTGTGATTCCTACTTTTATGAAACGAAAGATATGCTTTTTATGATGAGAGAAGTAAAAAAAAAATTTTTTTAAGTATGTAAAACGGTTGTATTGTTAGTACATATGAGTTTTGAACGGAAACAAACATCAGGGGGATGGAGATGTCGAAGGTGTGTTAGGAATCGGAGGATATGTAGATGTGATGGAGAGTTGTTGTCGGAGCTGAGTTAAAATATGTAATAATTTTCAGATTATTATGATTTTGAAATGTTTAGTCATGTCATATATATTTTTTTTCTGTGATTCCTACTTTTCTGAAACGAAAGATATGCTTTTATGATGTTTTGGTGTATATACATTGTTTTAATTCGGTATCGAGTTGACACGTTTATATATATAATGATGAGACGCTATGTGATAATAATTATTCGCTTCCCTTGGAAAAAGGAAGGAGGAAAAATCCATTTTAGAACTAGAGGAAAAAAAATGAGAACACACGTTCGAACGAATTTAGATTACAGGATGTTTTTTTTTCTTTTTTTGTTAAAAGGATGACAACTAGATTGGTGTGGTTCTTTATTAAGTCTATATGAGTATAATGACAGAATGATATATGGTATTTTTTTTACTTTCGGAAAAGAACAGAAAACGTTTTTAAAAGGAGGAAGGAAAAAGATTTAAAAAAGAATGAGAAAAAAAAACTCGAGAGAATTTAGATTACAGGAAGGAACAGTTCTTAATTTGTGATTGACATATGACATGATTTATTTTACTTATGGAAAAAGAGTAAAAAAAAAAACTTTAAAAATAATAAAAAAGGAGGACGCACGTTTTTTCCTAGAGAAATTAAAGATTGCAGGGGAGCGCACACGTTATCAAAACAGATGAGTATTCCGAGGACGGGAACATAAAAAGATGTGGAAACGAGGGTTGTTTTTTTTTTCCTTCTTCCTTCTTTGAATGTGCCATCGAAGCTGCATAGAGGAAACGCGAATGGAGGTCGCTAAGAGGAAGAGGGGAAACCTCAAGTATGGAAAACGAAAGCAGTTAGTTTTAGCGCGGAGGTCAATCTATTGGGTCGAATGCGAAAAAAAAAATGTGGGTCACTGAATAAAGTTTAGCAACTCCTTTTTCTTGGTAATAGAAATAATATTGAGGGGAGAAAAAAGTAAGCATATAAATGTACTGGAGAGGCGATGAGGGAAATTAGGACACGAATAGCGTATTTAAAGAGAAAAATTCGCAACGAAAAACATATTCCTCCACTCGTTTGATTTGCAGTTCCTGACAGAATGGAAAGTTCAGCTTCGACGAGCAATGGTAAGACATTTTTTTATTTTATGCTTTGCGCTATGTTTTTCAAAAAAACTATTTTTTTTTCTGCTCCCTAGAACTTCGTTCATAGTATGTGTAGTTTTAAATTATTTTTTTAGACTGCAAAGTGAAAAGACACATTAACTTGCTTGACGACGAAGATGTGGAATTGAATAATCCCCACCGTAAAAAAGCAAAGAGCTTCGATTTAGATTTAGCAAGCGAAGAGAAAAAAACCCTCTTCCCATCGTACTCAATACATCTTGGTCGTAATCTTGTCATGGAACTCAAGGAGTTCCGGGGATCTCATTACATCGGCTTATCCAGACAGACCTCCAATAACGACATCAAAAATCGGTTTAATATCCCGCTCGAAATGCTGGATACCTTGAAACAAGCCTGCGAGCACATGATCAATCACATTAAACGCAATCGAGTGGTTTAAAAAAAAACGCTTGTTTTTTTAAATTTAATTGTATTATTTTTATTTTTTTTTTTTTTTTCATTTTTCTTTTTTTGAAATCAGTGTGTTATTATGTATAAATGAATGTGTTATATATTTAACATTGACTACTTTTTTTTTAATTGTGTAGCATTTGTAAAGTACGTTTTGTTTAAAATTATTCAAAAAAAATGAATATATCAATTTGAAGTAATTTAAGAAAATCATATGAGGTTGTTTTGTTCAGCACAACCTTTTTTTTTGTAACAATCCAAAATAATAGTTTCTAAAATCAGTATGCTAAATTTTAATGTGCACAGAAATGCCCATCGCGGCTTTGTGCGTTCGTATAGAGCTATTTGCAACAATTACAGAGATCCTCATCTACTATATCAGGACAGTCGACAAATAATTTTTTCATTATTAAGTAGTAGTAATATTCTTAGGTTAAGAATACTTATATGCTTAAGCATATTATTTAAGAAAGGTGATGGAGATGAAGAAACAGAAAAAAGTTTCTATTTTTGCTCCAAATGTGAACGAATCCTAACACGAGGACAGATATTGATAGCGATTGACAATGCATTTCGAAAAATATTTCTAGGCATTGATAACTTTATTAGAAACGGTAGTGGATGGACAATAAAGCGTCTGAACTATATCGACATTCAAGTAGGCAATTTAAGAGAAATAAGAGGCGGAAGTAAACACATAGAATTGCCAGCAAAAATTAGGAACAAAAAAGCGGTTTTAAACATTAATTGTTATGATAATAAATGCTTTTCGTATTCTGTTATCGCAAAACTATATCCAAGGAAACAGAATAAAAACACGTTAAATTATTATAAAAAATATTTGAGATGTCTTAAAATTAGCGGGATAAAATTTCCGATTTCCTTAAGTGGAATTCAAAAATTTGAAAAGCTAAATGATTTAAAAATTAATGTATTTGCGTTTGAAGAAAATGAAATCTTTCCTTTAAGTATAAGCAAACAAAAAAATATCGACTTAATGAAAGAAATTGATTTACTTTTTTTTGAAAATCATTTTTTTTTAATCACAAACTTAAATAGATTATTAAATGTTCGTAAAGGTATTCATCACTATTGTAAAAACTGTTTGTTAGGGTTTCAGCGAAAATGCAGTTTAGAAACCCACATAAAATTGTGCGAAGGCAAAGAACCTCAGAAAGTAAGCATCCCTCAAAATTTAGTAGTTAAATTCACTGACTTGTCTAAACAATTATATCATCCTTTTTGCATTTTTGCGGATTTCGAGTCTCTCACTAGAAAAGTTTCTTCAGCTTTTCCGTCTGATTTCAGAGTTTTTCAGTAGCAGTAGAACACCACGAACCTATCAGCTATGCAATTCTTGTCACAAACATTAACGATGAAATAATATTTATGGAATACTACTCCGGAAATAATGTCATTAATAACTTTCTAAAAACTTTGAAATACCTATCACATAAATTGTTACAGAAAATGAAAAGGATTCTACCGATGGTGGAAAGCTCTGAAACTTATGACAGAAACTGTTGTCACATATGTCAAAAGCAATTTTTACCAAACGAGATACGTGTTCGAGATCACTGCCACTGGAGCGATGGACATATACGCGGATTAGCACACCAAACATGCAATCTAAATTATAGATGTACATATTTTATTCCAGTGGTAATACATAATGCGCGTAATTACGATTCCCATTTAATTTTACGAAATATGCCGAAAGATGTTTTCAAATGCATTAATATCACACCAGTAAATTTGGAAAAATTTACTATGTTTACTCTAAACGAAATCAAATTTTTGGATTCTTATCAATTTTTAGACGCTTCGCTAGATACATTAGTTGAGAACTTAAAAAAGTCCGAACACCAATTCGAGATTTTTAATAGTTTTTTCAAAGATGAAACAAATAGATTTTTACTGCTGAGGAAAGGAGTATTCCCATACAGTTATCTGGATTCAGAAGCGGTTTTAAAGGAAACCTGCTTACCAGATAAAAGTGCTTTTTTTAATATTTTAACAAATAACCATATAACAGATGATGAATATGAACATGCACAACTCGTGTACAAAACATTTCACTGTGAAACAATAGGAGATTATTTAGAGCTTTATCAAAATGTTGATACTGTTCTACTAGCCGAAATATTTTCGGCCTTTCGCCGAATGTCCATGACGTACTATAATTTGGATCCCCTCCATTTCGTGACAGGAGCGGATCTCACATGGAATGCGGGATTGAAATATACAAAAGTAGAATTACAGCTATTCAGCAATGCCAACGATTACATGTGGATAGAATCACAAATGCGTGGGGGGATTTGTTTATTAGGCAAGCGACATGTAGTGGCTAATAATCCGTATACTTCAGATTATGACCCATACAAACCCCATAATTATATTTTAGCACTTGATGCTAACAATTTGTATGGATATGTCATGAGTCAGTCGCTACCATATGGACATTTCACATGGTTGACGACTGACGAAGTACGACGTTTCGATATTTTGAACATCGATCCTAATTCAAGCGTTGGATATATTTTAGAGGTAGATCTCCTATATCCACCTGAATTGCATGATATCCACAATGATTTTCCGTTGGCCCCAGAACATTTAACAATAACATATGACATGTTGTCTCCATATGCGAAAAAGATGTGCGACAAATTAAACATGAAAAGTGTTTTACCCTGCAAAAAATTGACACCGAATTTTTTCGAAAAGAAAAATTATATATGTCATTATTTAAACTTAAAATTTTATCTTGAACAAGGACTTGTTCTACAAAAGATACATAAGATTTTGGCTTTTTCCCAATGCAAATGGTTAGAAAGCTATATAGCTTTTAATAACGATAAAAGAACGGCATCCGAAAATGATTTTGAAAAATCTTTCTTTAAAAAAATTAATAATAGTTTTTATGGCAAAACATGTCAAAACGTAAGAAAGCGTGTTAATGTTAAAGCGGCCTTAAATGAAATTCAGAGCAAAAAATACTTGCAAAGTCCCTTACTGGATTATTTTGAAGTGATAAATGAAAATTTATCATTATATAAAATGAAAAAACAAAATTTGTGTTTAGATAAACCAATTTATATGGGTTTCACTGTGTTAGAATTGTCGAAATTGCATATGTATAATTTATATTATAAGTATTTTAAGAGCGTGTACAATGATAAATGTGAATTGATTTATACTGATACTGACTCATTATATATGAATATTGAAACTCACGATATTTTTAATGACATGAAAAAGTATTTCAATGAAATTTTAGATTGTAGTAATTTCGAAAAACATCATTTAATGTACAGTATAAATAATAAAGGCAAATTAGGGTTTTTGAAAAATGAAAACAATTTACCCATCAAAGAATTTGTGGGGTTAAAGTGCAAAATGTATGCATTCTCTTTCGGAAATACATGTAAAAAAAAGTTAAAAGGAATTAAAAAAGCTAGTGTCGCAGATCTGGCCACTGAGTCATATAAAAAGATTTTGTATGATGAAACATTAATGAGACAGTATCAATATACAATTACTTCCAAAAAGCATGATATATGCACTGTTCTTCAAAACAAAGTAGGATTGTCGCCATTTTACGACAAGAAGTTCTTAAAAGCAGACGGCATAAATGCCAATTGCTATGGTCATCATAAAAATCTGCTTTTAGAAGATGAATGTATAGAAAACACATTTTAATATGTAATTATTTTTATATAAACAGCAGTCATTTCAAGAAAATTGAAAAAAACTGTTTCATGTATTTTTTTTTTCCTCTACTTAGAATATAAAAAACAACGAAATGTTGTTCCACGTCGATTATTCGACCCCGAATTTCTTACATCATGTAAAAGAAAGAATCTCACTACGAAAGAACCAATCAATATATTTGCCAATGGATTTTATCCACTCCAGTGAAAAACAGGCTACACACAATATGTTTTTTTTTAATAATTTTTTTGTATGTATATTTTTGAATGCTATGTTTTTTCATGTTATTTTATGTTATTCATATTTTGTTATGTATTTTGATTTGTATAGTTACTTTTTTCATGTAAACTAGTTTTTACGATTAAAAAAAAAAAAAAAATTTAAAAAAAAAAAAATGGCAAGCCCCTCAAGGGCTTGCATATTCACGATGAAGAGCAATCTGTCGAAATATATATCAGATGCTTTTTAACGTGAGTATGCCAGACAGAGGGGAAAAAGATATGGTATGAAACTTATAGTATAATTTGTATATTTTTAAAAAATATCTAGTCTGTGTGATTATAAAATAAGAATGAGTAAAAACATGTTTTGTTAAATATACTTTTTTTTTATTTATTGCAGAAAAAAAGAGATTACATAGTTTTTTTTTTTTAACATAATAATTGTTTACAAATGAAGTTCCCGAATAACTTCGTCGTCGGGAAGGATGATGAAGTATCCAATCTTCTTTTTAGTGCAAGGAACTGTATCTGGAACATCTTCACCGCCGCGTATATTTTGTTTCCCCATCATCACACAGTCAAATAAATTGTTAAACAAATTTAGTGATGAGTCATGCAATAACATTTTATCGCAGGAGAGTTGTAGTAGTAAATATCCATATTCATTTGCTTTCGAATGAGCATGAATGTGATTCATCACTTCCGAATTGTTCAAAATTTTAAAATAGCATCGTTTTCCAATCATTTCATTTTCAATTGAATTCCTGATACAGCTAGTAATATCTTTAAATAAAACATTATGCACATAATAATATTCTGTGCCATTGGAATCAAACAACAGATATCCGTAACGTTCCATGTTTCGTCGATGAACTAATGTTTGATGGCTTTGCTCATATATATAAGCGCAGTACAACGTTGATTTCCCCAATGAAATGTGTGGTGGCAACATCTATTCAGTTTAAAATTTTTCTTCACGAATAGTTTGATAAATTTTTCATTTCTTCTTGTATTTCTTTTGTTAAGATCCTTTAACGTCAAATTTCTTGAATACTGATATAAAAAATAAAGCGTAAAGTAACCGCACGAGGAAGAAAAATTATTCTGAAAGCAAAACTTGTTATAAAATACTTTTTGAGAATTTTGATTCAAAAATCGCAGGATGTTTTTATTTGATGGAGGTAATCCATAGCTGTCGAAATAATACGCTTCATCGTTTCTAAAATAAATAGCAACCCAGTGACTGCCCGGTAGATTTTGAGGATCTAAATTCACTATAAAGCTTCTAAATTGATTTTTTACTTTAGGTAAAATATCCGATGCATATACTCCGCCAAAATGTTCCTTGATTTTTAAATCACTACAAGCTAATCTACACAAACTTATCGTATTCATTTCTCCTTTCGCCACAAGATTTTTTTTTTTTTTAGTAATCCGTAAATACACTTCGAGATTTATCAATCTCTATGACATTACGATATTCTGCAAATGCCAATAAAGTGACTGTCTCTGGTAAACTATGGGAAAACTTTATATCGATTCCGATATTTCCATTTTTATTCACGCTTGTATGTGATTCACTTGCCGCATAATCAGGAGTCAAATCAAAAACATAAAGCGTATATCCATTTTTATATTCCTCATAATTAATGTTAATATTCTGAAAATTATGGTAACGGTTTAAATCAGTAAAAAGATTAATATAACATCTTGCATAACAATCCTGTTGAAAATCAGGTTGGAGAGGCTTAGAAGGAATCATTTGACTCCCATTTAATATACAGAGATAATTTAAATTATAATGAGAAAATTGAAAAGGATTTTTTGAAACATTCCCGTTATATGCTTCATTTGATAAAAAACCTAAAATGATGCGCGTTGGTAGCTGCCCAATAAATGCATTCGCTATTGTTGTCGATTGTAGTCCATATGATAGAGCAAAGGTCTTAACTTCTATTCGACGTATTGGCATTTTAATCACGCCACTTTCTAACGCTTTTTCATGCGCCAGAAAAACGGAAGGTGAGACGTTTACCTTACGAACGTATAATTTTGCAGAATGAATCACAGTTTTAAATTCGTCGTCTTTGGACATCAAAGAAAAAATGTCTTTGTTTTGTTCTAATTTGATACGCACATTAACACCATTAATCAGTAGCTTCGGTTGAGTAGCTAAATCAAAATGAAGAGGTCCTATTAAATCCATTAAATTGCTTTTAGCACAAATTTCGTGTCGCTTCTTGTATCCTGAGTTGGTTGAATTTTTGCCAAATACATTATGTTGTGATGCCGTATCTTTATAAAACAATGAGGATGTTAACATATTCTCTTGGCTAGATTTAGAAGAAAATAAAAGACTTTCGAGGATTGAACGATATGCATAATTTCCCTGTGAAGAAATTTGTCTATCATTGAGGTAAACACTGCACTCGGAAAACATAGTGTTTAGGAAATAATTGATCGGAGCAACATCATCTGTTTCTGTTAAATCGTGTCCGTTTTTTTTCACAATCTTTGCCTGTATATGTATAAGAGTATGTGCCAAATCTAGATAATGCTCTCCATTTCCACTTATATAAAACTCTATCGGAGTTTTATCATTCAGCGAGGCCACAGGATGAATTTCTAAAAATGAGGATTCTTCAATGGCAAGTTGTGTTGGTGAAGATGTAAAAAGATCCAGTTCACTTTTTAAGCACATGGATTCCATCGTGAAAAATATCTTTATGCTGTGTTTTTCGACGTTTTGTTTTAGTAGACTGAGTAGATTTTTTGTTTCGCTTTCTTTTTATACCCTTTCCATGTTGTAATTTGTTAAAAATATCATCTTTTATTTTTTTTGTTGTCTCACGTAATCTAGAGCGCGCCGAGTCTTTTAGAGAAGCACCAGATGCGACGTCTGAAAGGACATTTTTTCCAGTTTGTAGCAAATGCCTGCCTAAATAGCGTGAAGCTTTTAATGCCAATGGAGTAATATATCGCCTCAAATCTCCAAAAATTCCATAACCTCGTTGATGTGCTATACCTTGAAAGTAGGGACCTCCTCCACCAACCTGGGAACAGTAATAAAATTCGCACTCTTTTGCGCTCAAATGCATGTTGTTTCGTTTCGGAAACAAAGAATGACAAAATTGTGCTCAAACTATTTAATTTATAGAGTGTTTCGTTTTTTAAAGGACAACACTACAAACGTTTTTTCCACCAGTAAATATTATATTATTACCACTACTTGTTTTTAATTCAATTTCAATTGTGTCAACAAAATTCTTTCTGATCGGGAAATAAAGCGGTTTATGATAGTGTTTTACTACTTGTTCTTCCTTTTCATTCATACATGGTATAACTCGAAGAAGAGGTGAGTAAGAATCTCCAACATGATGTGGATGTATTAAATCTGTGTAAACAAATATTTCAGTTATTCCAGCATCCAACTCTAGTGGATAATTACTGATATAATTTCCAGCCTTAAAATGCAAGACATTAAATCCTAACATGTCTGCCAGACCTTTTCCGAAATTTACTTCATGTTCGGAAGGAACGTTTAAAGCAACCTTTTGGTTCGGTAGCTGTTGCAATCGAATGTATTTAAATTCTTCGAATAATTTTAATGCATTTTTATACATTCCCACATTCACTGATAGATGTTCAGTTTGCATTTCTGTCCTTTTTGTTTGATGATATTCTTTTATAATTAACTCCATTTGTTCTCTCTCTGCTATTAAAATCAACGGGTTGCAAGCGAATCGTTGAGTTCCTTTTATGACTGTATCATGATTCAAATTTAGATTTTGCATTAGTGAATTAGCGTTGCTTTTTTTCAATACCAATTCGACATAATCTGAAAGTTTAATTTCCACTTCTTTTTTTATTGGTTCATATGAAAACTTAACATAATTCTGAAGCCCCAATAATTCGATATTTTCATTTATGATGCTGTAAGCGTCTTTTTCATTATTTACACCACGCTTGATAGGTGTTGCTGGTATTATATGCGAAATTATATTTTTAGGATTTTTATTTATGATTGTAAATGTTTGTTGCATTTGTCTCTGAACTGTTGGTCTAAACCTGAAAGTCTGATTCTTTTTTATAATTATATCTTTAAACGGCAAATTCAACATATAAAGTATTATGGGAGCTTGTTTTGTTGTAATATGGACTTCAAATCCTTCTTTGACTTCGATTGTAATCCGATTTTTTCTGTCTCCATCGGAAGCAAATCTTACATTCGAGTTCACACTATGTGTCTTTTCAGTTTCTCCATTCACTTTTAACAAAAAATTCTCAAGACTATCTTTTGATTCACACATTAAAGATATGTCATATTGTATATTTTCCATTACTATGCTTTCCTCTTTTCTAAAAGAAACAGAATATTTGTTGTTATGATCACCAATGTTAAACCAATTTCGCGGAATGAATATCTCAGAAAGTCCTACAACATAATTATTATCATTAAAAATAAGAGGTTTGCAGAGTTTGGTACGATATGAAGATTGAGTGTTTTGTGGGAAATATTTTATGCTGGAATTGCTTGGTAAGGTAACATAAAAATCAGTTATTGCTTCATCCATGATGCTTTTACCCAAGAATTAAAACGATGATCAAATCCTTTCCACTTCACATAGAATTCTTTGTTTTCTCCTGTTCCTTTCGTTTTTAGAATCTTTTCTATTCGCCAAAAATCACTTGATCGCTTGTTCACTTTCTGAAGCTCTTCCTCATAGAACCTTCCTTTTAAAATTTCTTCTTTCAAATCTTTCAACACATATGTAGGAGGATTCGAAGGATATCGTTTAACTATGGTAAATATTTCATCAGTCCAATTAGGTAAATATCCACGACGAAATGTCTTCTTTGCTTTCGAAATTCTCACTTGATCACCAATATTGAACTTATATTCTGACTCTATTTGAAAATTGTATAATTTTTTAAAAATTTCAGGTTCCAGTTCAGACGTGACTGCAGCAGGAGCAAAACCGGTACTGCGGTGCACACTTTCATTATAACTTTTTAAAACAGATTTTAAGATGTCTAAATATTTATAGGAATTTCGATGTGTAAATATGCGATATAATTTAGATTTTAGAGTACGATTAAATCTTTCTACAACACTAGCTTTATGCTCACTATATGAGGAATAATGGTGTATCTTATTCTTTTTGAGTAGTGCTTGTACTTTTTTATTATAGAATTCTTTCCCTTCGTCAGTTTGCAAGTTTACTATTGTCTTTAATTGCTTAAATAATTTTTTAAAAGCTTCAACGAGTGCATCAGCATTTTTAGATTTTATTGGTATCGCATAGCCATATTTTGAGAAAACATCTATCGCAGTTAAAAGATATTTTACACCTTTATTGTATCTAGATACTTTTGACATGTCGACTAAATCACATTGGATCAGTTCACCAATTCTAAAAGATAAAACTTTTCTTCTCTTAAACTTGTATCTTATCGGTTTATGGAGTGTATAAGTGTCTTGTGTCATTAACCATTCTTTAGTCTTTTTTATGGGAATGCCACTCGTTTTTGAAAGACGTAATACACCCCCAAATGCTGCTGGATTATTTACATCATAATATATTTTTTCTAGAATTCTAGCCACTTGTCCGTTTTTAGATCGTGAGCTTTCCATGTTCTTGAATAGGGTCCAACAAGCGATGGATGACTTCGAGTCTTCTTTCCTTTTAATATTCTACTTTCCGATTCTTGTAAAATTTCTTCACTTCTGCTTTTCTCTCGTGTTAGTTCGCTTTTTGTTTCGCGCAACTTCGATACTAATTTCTTATTTCCTATTCAAGACAGAGGAATATTTATTTCTTTAATAGCTTTTAAAAATTCACTAAAATGATCGGGTTCAATTTGAGATTTTGTATTTCGAAACATGCAGGAGAAGAAATCGGCTATTCTGCTGCCTCTGACAGGAATACCATCATGGGTGAATTCTCCCTTTTCATTCCAGTAATATTGTCTTGTTTTAAGTTTTTCAACAATCAGCGGTATATATTTGGAATACTGATGAGGTGATGAAACCACAATATCTCTCACCTTGGGATCGTTGTCGTAATCCTCTTTCAAATGTCTCTTTTTGTCTTCCTTCTCATCATCTAGTAGTTGTTCATTAGTAATGCTTACCCGCACTGGATCTGCGGGCGTATGAATAGTTTTTTGATAGCGAGTGATAAGTTGACTTAATAATTTTACTTTCATATCATCTGGTAATTTGTTTCTCTCTAACAAAGTTTCAATATCATCCTCAATGCGAATTTCTGGTTTGTGCAAATGATACGATGAAACCAACTCTTCAGGAATAAGTGCTACCTTTCTCGCCATGATATCCTTTTTCTTTTTTTTAAACTGTAATAATGTATATCATGAATTTTTTTTTTGCTTATAGTGTTTGTTCAATATGTTAATAATTTTTCTTTATATTCTTTTACCAATAGCACTCCCAGCAATACCAGCTAAAGCAGAAATGATAGCAGGAGCTATCAGCGGCAAGAAACCACCAGTCGGATTTATTAAAAGTCTTTTTTTACTTTGAATCGAAGACGTTCGTTTGGCCAATCTTCTCACGATATTTTTATATTTTTGAAGTTTTTTTTACGTTTACAGGAAGATGTCCAGCTAAAATGTTTAAACAAATTTCCCACAAAGAAGCGATTTGTGTGTTATTTGCAGTTCTCAGTAAGGCTCGTTTTTGATTAGGAGATGATTTGGCTAACACTTGTAGAAAATGATAGTTCTTTTTCATTTTGGACGGTAAATCCAAAAAACTCCTTCATTAGTAGGAAATAAATTCCCTCGCAGACGATACTCTTCCTCCGTCTCGGGATGTAAATCAATAACTAAATATTTATATGGTTCAGCAGTAGCTTTTATATAAGCATCCAATAAAAATTGTGAATTACGTGGATATATTTGTCTTCCTAGACAATTAATTTGACTCATATCTCTTGCATTTTTAAATAAAATAATGTAATGAGAATTAAGACTAATGTCTCTCATAACTTTTAAACGAGGAAATAAATTTTGTAGTATTAGTATTACACTGATATTGCAATGATGAGATGCGGCTGTGAATAAATCTGCAATTTTTTCATTTAATCGATGCATTAAATCATCTATGATTATCAAATCTCCATTTTCATATACTTCTGGCAACCCGTGTATAAATTCAATATTTGGTTCTTCTAGAAACCATGGTGCACTATATGAATAACACCACTTAATGTTTTGTTTCGGAATATCGAAGATATTATTTTTTATCATTTGTCGAACTAGTGATGTTTTTCCAGATTGACTCGGACCAACAATCAAACACGAACTTGGATGTTTTAACTTTAACATCTTCTCAACAGTGTTTTTTTATAAGTTTTATTTTTAATAAATTGTTTTAATACCGTTTAACAACAACGGAAGGTAATGTATCTCATCTCCGCATAATGTTCCTCGAATAAATAAATTTTTTGTTGTTATATCTGTGTTTTTATCGCTGTGGATTTCTCTCTTTAAAAAAAAAATGTTTCAGATCCTCATTCCTTATTGACTATTTGATTGTATATGGTTTTTCGAATTTTTTAGGAAAAAAAAATAAACATACAATTTAAAAAAAAAATGTTACTGTAGAATGAAAAGTGTGCTTTTTCAAAATAAATAAAGATAGAAGAAAGTAAAGAGAAACAACACAAGAGTTTTTGCAATTTATCCATATCTTTTTTATTATTTTTTCTTTAGATTACATGTTTACATTGATAACAAACTTTCTTAAATTCATTTTGGTTTAACTGTACTCCAATAATTTCGGGTTTCAAATAATCAGTTTAATTTCTCCAAAAGTAACGTAAATCATATATCCTTTTTCCATCCTTAATACAAATATGTAGAAATATTCTTCTCCCAACATGTTCAGAATATATGCAAGATGTTTTGTTCAAATCTACTTTTGGTTCCTCTTCTTTCTGTCTTTCCACACAGTTTAAACATATGTATATTAGAATTTCTATGATACAAACACTGAGACAAATTAAGATTATTTTTTTTCGATCTTGTAACGTCCACTTCATTTTTATAGTCTTTCTATTACGACAGCAACAATTCAAATGAACCTTCTCCAAACATTTCATGAAAATTATATTAAAAAAACACAAGAAAAATCATTTTTTTTCCCTTACAATTTCTTGCAAATATGTGCTAAATATTTTAAAACCAATCGCTTGTATAACGTATTTATTACATTTTCAGAAAAATGCTTGTTTAGTATTACATCGCATTCAGATATTTTATGCATATTTCTTGAGATAAACCCTTCTGATATTTCTTGATGAATTAGCACTTGATTCCAGTCAATGACATCTTCTAGCTCCTCAATTGTATCTTCATCCAGCTTTTGATATTTTGCAATACGCGACATATCCAAAACTGCTGCATTATCTCTGATGAATTTTCCACTCAAATCCTGATACTGAGAAATTTCTTTCCAATCAACTTTGTGAGCAAACTGAACCATAAAATCTTCTGATAAAGACTGACATCTAGATATAAATTTCCAATTCACGACATCTTGGTGGGCTTCAATAAATGATTGAGATAAAGTTTGATATGCTGAAATGTTATCCCAATCCACAAGGTGTTGAAATTCAAGAATAAAACTTTCACTTAATTTCTGATATTTTGAAATAGTCGTCCAATTCACCATGTTCTGTAAATCTCTAATAATCTCTTCGCTTAGTTCATTTTCCTTCCCAAAATTTTCCCAATTCATTTCTGTTTTCGACATCTTCATCAATTAAAAAGCACTCGTCAAATCAGGTTATCTAATCGTTACGCCTTATTAATATAGTCTTTTTTTCGAACATTTCTTCACTTCTTTTCTTTCTGCATGTCAAAACATGTCTATTAAAAAGTATTTCAAATTCCGCAATTCTTTGACGAAAACGTTCAGCGTCTATTTCCCAAAAACCTCTTCGTTCTTCACTTTTGGTGATATAGATCACATCGACATGATCCGAAAATCTCACGCATTTGCTCATTTTTTAATATATTTCTATGATATGTACAAAATAAAAAAAATATTATTCAATATGCATCAGTCAAATTTTGTTTTCCCTTCTCATTTTTTTAAACATCAAAATAAATGTTTTTTTTGCAGAGCGAATACGGAAAGATTTCATGAAGATGGAAAAGGAAAATACAGAAGGAAAAAAGCGATATTTTGTTTTCCCAACGAATGTCTACAATTAATATGCGTTTCTTTTCGTGTCAGTACACACATAAATTTGATATTTGAAATAGTTTATGTGCGTACTGGCACGCCAAGCAATGCACACATCAACACTCCATCCAAGACGAAGATATCTCCATATCGAAAAAATCTCGAAATATTCAGAGAAGAAGAAGAAGAATATTCATAGTTAATATGCGTTTCTTATCGTGTCAGTATGCACATAAATTTGATATTTGAAATAGTTTATGTGCATATTGGCACGCCAAGCAATGAACATATCAACAATTTGTCCAAAACATTCCCAAGAATCGAAAATATAACTATGTCTTATTATGCCAATATGCTCACAAAAAAGCTGTAAACAATGTATATACACCAAAACATCATAAAAAGCATATCTTTCGTTTCATAAAAGTAGGAATCACAGAAAAAAAATATATGACATGACTAAACATTTCAAAATCATAATAATCTGAAATTATTACATATTTTAACTCAACTCCGACAACATCAAGTTTCCTTACACACCATTGACTCCATAGCCACTAAAGAGAGTAAAACCACCATCGCCACCATCGAGGCGATCGCCACCATAGCCACTAAAGAGAGTAAAACCACCATCGCCACCATAGCCACCATCGCCACCATAGCCACTAAAGAGAGTAAAACCACCATCGCCACTAAAGAGAGTAAAATTCTATCCAGATGCAATCAGGTATATACTACTGATGAGAATCGCTACTCAGACTGAATCTGCTCTCATCTGTGAAGAGTACTCGTCCCCATTCATTGTCTCTCCAATTCCTGTGTTCCCGGCACCACAGAGAACGCCTTCTCCGATGGGCAGGCGTTAGAGGTACACACCGTACAGGGCGTCGTGCAAACAGACCACCACCGTGCAGTCTTCTGGCCACGGTAAAACGCGATATTGGTCGTCCATTCGCCTGTGTCGTGTGTCTAGCGATTTTTCCCGCTGTCTGCCGCCTGTTTTTTCTGGCCTGTAAGGCAATATACCAGTCATCTGCGGTGTGGTTCCTCGTGGACGACCACTACTAAACCCCCCGGATAGCTGTTCCTGTAGTTTGAAATTGTCTCCAAAGTCGTGAAACGATGCTGTCAGCAATTCCGAACTCTGCAGCCACACTTGTCACACTGCGGCCTTCCTCCAACTTCTCAATGATTCGACCTCGGGTAAAAGCATCCAGATGTCGTCTAACAGATTGATTATTCGCCATTTCTCGCTGAGGCAGCAACTCGGTGTGATTTTGACTGCTATACGGCGTGCAATCTCTTTGCCAGAAATACTGATCTTACACCGACAACATGCTTTATACTACTCAGACACTCCCCCATTATGTCTACCTGCATATCTGCGCATGTGCTACCGTACATCACCTTACTTAATCTTCTGATTGGTCTTTCTGTTCGTTCTGCCTCTTCGTTCAGCTGATATGCTAATTTTTCGACTTCGTCCTTAATTTTTGCACACCAGTGTAATTGTCTTAATTAACGCGAATGGTCTTGGGGCATAAATTTTAATTATCTTGTAAAAATTCTATGTAGTTGTATGCCAGTATTGAAAGAAACAATCTGATAACAAATGGCTGCGACTTTTCGAAAATGAGGCGTAAAACGTTGGCAGCGAAGATATTCCGTTTGGCATCAGTAGTACCGTTGTTGGCGACTTTACTGTTTGCAGCGGCAAAATGGGAAAAGTACCGTTTCTAAATGTATTTTTAATTTCGCAGGTTTCATGCTTTCCATGTGCCAAGTTTTCACTTCATTTAACACACAATGGATATTCTTTTTCCATTGATAATGCAACATGTAAAACAGTATAAAATAAACTCTTCTTGATATTTACTAAATTTTTTTTAGAAGTAGAAAGAGAGCCAATGGTTACATTTTTGTTTGAATTTTCATTAATAGTTTTTCTCTAAGTTTATTTGATGTTGGTGCATCCATCCCATTTCTCTTACAAGAGATTTTGGGCCATTTAACCATCATGAACAAAATTGCAACGAAAACAAAATTGTTTTTATTATCCTTTGAGACACTACTGAATTTTCCAATGCTTAGGAAATGTTATGCGCTTACTTGACAGCAAATTTGATTAGAAATAAGAAACATAGTTTATAAATGATGCGTATTACAATTACAAATTGCATGCAAGACATTACTAAGATAGCCGAAAAAACTATATCTTAGCTGCGCGTATGCAGTTGCTTTGAAATTTGATTCGAGCTGTTTGGAAATCATCAAACATAACACATAAATCAAGTGAAAAGCAATAAAATCAGAATTAAAATATGGAAATGTTTAATTTAAAATTCCTGGCCAATGTTAAAAAACATCCAAAATTCTCTTCAAATTCCGTATATCTCTTATTGTCAAGTAAATTTCTTTGAATTTGGTGACCCCCCACAAATTTGTTCATAACTCCCAGGTTAAAATTTTGTAAAGAAAACAAGTTATCAATTTCATTTTGAAAAAAAAAATGATTTCAGGCTTGTCTTGAACAGAACAGCATACAATAGAGTATTTTCAAATTTACGGGAAAGTACGACTTATGTGAAAATTGATAAACATTGGCTGTCTAATGTGAAAAGTGAATTACGGTTTAATATGTTATGTTCATAGCTTGTGTATTTTGATTATCTAACTAAATAAAGAATGATTCGTTCTTGCAAATTTCTGCTCGAATAACTGCTAGAATATCTATCCCATTTCAGATGAACAGAAAGCAAGTGTTGTATTCTTATTCAACAATTACAATACTCTTGCATTATACTTACAAGGAATGAGTTAGGTTATTTAACTAAAGTGCTGTCAATTTTATTTCTTATTTACATGAAGGACGTATCACACAATGCTGTGTAGGCTGGTGACCTAGCGATGATGACTCAAAATGCATCTTTGCATTCAGGCATACACTCTTTATAAGAATATAACCATGCACTGGAGTCCTAGCTTCAGCAGATACATTTTGTTGTGCTATGCAATCTCTGTGGGTCCTAAATTCTAAAAACTTTTCCACTCCTAAATTCCAAAAATTTTGCTACTTGATATTTCTGTAAATTCCAAAATTTGCACACCTGCCATAACTGCACTGGGTGTGGCCTCAGTTATCCAATGTTCCAACAAAATCAAATATTGTAACGTTATTTTAGACCAGACTTTCTTAAACTGTAGATCGCAACCCCCATCTACAGCAGGGGGTCGCAAAAAATTTCAGTAGTTTTGGTATTTCTTAAACTTAATATAATAATTTTACAATTACCCAATATTTTTACACAATGTATCTGAAAATAGATAAAGATAAGACCATACAGACAAAGAGAAAAACAAAAATGTTTCAACGCATTCTGTTTATAATATAATTGTTCACTTTACTTGCTTTGCATGTGACGCTGTCATTTCGTCTGTTAATTAATTAAAATTTTCACATTGTTCTATGTCTTAAAATGAGAATTTAAAGATATGACCTAAAACTGCAATACTATCTTACAATACAAGTGAAAAAACTCACACGTGTGTCAGATTTTTGCAATGCTTATAGGGTCCCACAAAATTTTCATAAATATTTTGGGGTCGTGAAAAAAATCTATGATAAAAAAGGCTCACGACTGAAAAAATGTTTAAGAAGCTCTGTTTTAGACCAATCAGTTTCCTGACGCCAACACAATTTTTTGCCTGTTTTGTTTCTCAGCCGAATTGTGTTTCTATGGGAATTTTTCTATATTTTTACTGTTTCAGCTGAATGGAAAAACACGCTAAAATGTTTCAAATGACTATTAGGGGAAGAGAATCAAATACCCCACATTATTATTATCTCTATTTAGCTCCTGTTTTGATTCTGAGTTATGTTTTTTGATACAATTTTTCCATATTACATATTTTAGTTCAACAAAAAATCAACTTTTAAAATATTGAGGAAAAGCATGTACTAAAATGTTTCAAAATGAAAATGTGGGATAAATAAATTTATAAATTAGTTTTTTCTAGGAGTGTAGGAGTTCTTATATATAGTATATAAAGAAATTTGGAACCAACTTTTCACAAAGACTTAAAAATTGAAGTTCAAATGATCTTCATAAAATCTTATAAATGTAGAACAAGAATACTTTAAATTGTAAAAATTAACACGTTGACTGCAGTGCGCATTTTACGTGATTTGCCCATGACGGCAACTTGAAATTTTTATTATGCGATATATATTATGTCGAAATATTATCTACAGAAACTAATGTTGTATAATTGTGCTTCATGCTGGGGGTCACCAGCGACCTCCAAACATCTGTAGACCATTTTTGTGATTTAAAATTTAAATTTTTACGATTTATTATTCTTCAAACCATTATAGTAACAATGGTACTATTTAAAAATTTATCAGTATCAATATTTATTCTAGTTATGTATTTTACTATTGGTCGCGTTGCCAGTGGCACCCACGGCGCTGTAGCCAAGTCGAGTGCAGGTCACCGGTGACCCCCACGGCAGTCAACATGTTAAAATAAACCATCACAAGAAAAACCAAAAAAGTAGTATAAAAAGAACAAGAAAGGTGAGGAATCCAACCAACTTTAACATAATATCATCAAGAGGAGGTATGTCGAATTTAATTACATTTCCCCTTCTAAAACAAAATCCTTGCTTCTCTGTATCCAGAATCAGCTGATGAACCATTTCAATATATTTTTTTATCTCAATAGTTTACCAAAAGAAAAAAAGAAAAGAAAAGAAAACATGCCCTTAAAAATGTAGAAAAAAAAATTAAAATCCTGCAGTGGAAAATCTTTGAAAGTTCAAAATAATTTTAACACAAAACTTTACTAGAACCTCTTATCAAACAGCAGTAGCAAAGGAAAATGGGGGGAGGGGGGGGAAGTAAAATCAAAAGTTAAAAATATCTTCCAATTTAAAAAGATTTTACTAGTTAATCTAAACAGGATTTTATCAAGTTAATTTTAATTTCAATTTTTATTCTTTCTGAAAAATTGGTTCTAAATTTCTTTCTTTATATATTTACTGATCAATTTTTAGCAGCATAATGCACAAAAATTTTTGGAAGGATTATAAATTTTCCTTTTAAAACATTATTTGTATATATATAGTCCACATCTGTATACAGTGGAATACGTTTAACGCGAAATATCGGTGAACACGAAATAATGCAACGGTCCCGATAAACTACTATGTATTTTCATGCATTTTGTTTCTCTTAACACGAAAAGATATCCTTTCTGGAAATAAACAAAATACAGAAAACACTGGTATCGCTGGCGAGATTTAAACGGGGTGTGAAATGAAAGAGAGGTGGTTTCACATGTTTCGTAGAAAAGAGGCTAATTTGGCTTTGAAATACCCTGTGACACGAGCCAATTTTGTTTATCTACGGTACTTTCGCCTTCCACGTCTACAAACGCCACACAAACATCTCATCTCTCATCAGTTAGCTTTGGAATTCAGTGATGGCACTGTCAGTAAAAATTAGTGAGTTTGGCTCATATGTTGCACTGCATAGAATTCAGCGACTCCAAGGATGAATGAAAATTATTTTCATTACACACGATTCTCAAAAGTATCACATTCTTCGGCGCCGAAAGAAATGGAGAAGTAGGATGTTGAAACTCAGCTGACACTTAATAAAATGTTTGAGAAAGTTTCTGTATTGATGAACTGTCTTGCTGTACTATCGGAAGAATTCGTTGCAGTAGTTGGAAAGACTCAGATAACCGGCACTTGGCGCAATTTTTTCCGCCATTTTGAATCGGCGAAAATCGCCAAATCCTCGGAAGGATTTTTTTGACGCCAAGAGGGAAATGACGTGAAAAGAGGCTTTATAAAATTTCCCTCTTAAGCCCGATATAGGGGAGAAGCCCGTGCTAGGCGAAAATGCTAAAAATGACAATGCAAAGAAAAATATCAGATTATTTTCCCAAAACTCAAAAAATGTTTTGTTTTTCAAAAACTTGAAAATTTTGTATTGAATTCCATTAAGTTCTTGTGGAAGTTTTTGTTTCATTGGTTTTTATTAAATACATGCATATATACATATCTATGTAAATAAAATGTACTCTAATAAGCTTAATTTTGTTGAATATATATATATATATATATATATTAATATTCTTTAACACGATATTTCACATTCTTTAACACAAAATATTTCAGTCCCCTCAGTTTTGTGTTAAATGATTTTCACTGTATATCTGTTGCACATAAATCCCTTTCTTGCATAAAATAACTATGAAATCTTAAAAAAGTACATAGTATGAAATTTATAATGGCAAACATTAAAAAATAGATGTGTAGGGTTTATATTTATTTTAACTAACATTTATTTTAAGTTTAAACTATCTTTCCTGTCAAGCCTTACTTTCCCATGGAACTGCCAATGCCAGAATATGTAAATTTTGAGTAGAACGCGCAAGCATTCAAATTATCAGCGGAAGTACTATGATTTAAATAGAAGGAAACGAGTTCGGTGTGATATTCTTACTTAGCGAGCGCGGAGGTAGTTAGCGAGAATTGAAGAACCCCGCGTTGCGGCCTATGTGCTTGGCGGGAAGTAGTGGTAATTGTTCCAGTGAGCTTCAAGTCTGCTGAATTAGCAGCGGTATTGTAAAACGCGGTGAGTTAGTTATTTTAGAGAGCCTCGTAGTTAGAATCTTGTCTTTACTTTCTTTTCAGGTTATTATTTTTATTTGACTGCCAAGTTGGCACCGTCTGTAAGCGTCAAGAGGACGCAATTGTAATTTATTACGTTGAATAAAAAGGGACTTAAACCCTTTACAAGACTCTGTGGTTTATACAAGCTTTCACAGTCACCTCTTGGTTGCGTGCAAGTTGGAGGCGCGCAACGTTATATTGGCGCCCGAACACTTATCGAACTGAAATGGCCGAAAACTGGATGGAAGCCGCTGGACAACACCAAGAAATGACAACTCAGTTAGAAGGATTTGGATACCGGGTCCAGACTTTGAGAGCATCAATCAAGCCAAACGTCTATTTCGACGGAAAAAATTCGGTGGCGGTATTTCTCGAAGGTCTAGAAAACCACTTTCAGCTCTACCCTGTGCCTGAAAGACAAAAAGTTGCCATCGCCACATCAGCACTAAGAGGACAGGCCGCGCTATGGTGGAAAATATAGGCAAATTTCTTCTAGGTGAATTTGGAAGCCCGACGTATACATTTGAAAATTTCAAAAAATCGTTAGTAAAGGCCTTCCCCATAGTGAAAGATCGCGCACGGCTGGAAGCCGAACTATATAGTTTTTACCAACGGGATACAGCAGAATTGACGGACTTTATTTTACGAAAAATCAAGCTAACGGATATGCTGTATGGAAAAAAACCCGATGCGGAGATAATTGAAATAATATTACCAAGATTGTTACCCGCTGTCCAAGACTACTTTGAAATTAGAAACCCAAGCACATTGCAGGAACTTTTCGAATTGGCGGTGAAGTTTCAAAATCGCAGAATAGCGGGAAAAGCGAGAGGGGAAACATATTCTCAACATACCCGAAGGAAGGAGGAAACCAGAAATGGAAATCGCTTATATGGGGGAAAGAACTATCAAGCTAACGCATCGAAACTCGAAGGTCAAGGCCCAAAAAGAAAATTTGAAAATAAGCATCCGCGTACCCAGAAGACACAGATTGAAAGGAAAGCTTTAAACGACTAGAGGGGCCTGTGAAAGGGAGGGTCCAGACCCCGGAAGTTTTAAAAAAACCCTCAAATAGACATTTAAATACAGTCATCGTAAAAAACTCACAGCTACCAATTATACAAGTCCTGGTTGGCGATGTACCAGTAGAAGCCCTCATCGATACAGGAGCAGAAGGAAATTTCATGAGTGAAAAGTTCTTCAAAAAGAATTTTTATAGGATACGACTATTTAAAACCAAAAATACGAAAATTATAGCGGCGCAAGGAAAAACATGTCACTGCATCGGGAAATTATCATTAAACTTACAGGTAAAAGAGGAAAATCTCAAAGTATTAATTTTTGTGGTGAAACACCTGCAACACTCTCTTATTTTAGGTATGGACTTTTTAAGGGCCGCGAGGGCCAAATTAAATTTTCAAGATAGTTCCGTGGTTTCGGAGATGGATCAGAGGGTGGTGGAACCTGTGGAGACACCTGAATTGGACCTTAGCCATCTGAAT
The DNA here is from genome assembly GCF_044657685.1 of Stegodyphus dumicola. Taxonomy (NCBI): domain Eukaryota; kingdom Metazoa; phylum Arthropoda; class Arachnida; order Araneae; family Eresidae; genus Stegodyphus; species Stegodyphus dumicola. The sequence goes on from NC_140781.1 coordinate 118,451,016, forward strand.
GACCAGGAAAGTAAAGCAATACAGCAAGTGGTGAGTAATTTTTCTCATTTGTTTTCAGAAAAACCAGGAAACTGCCAAATCGTGACTCACAAGATTCAATTAAATGCCGAAAAACCTTGTAGGACTAAACCGTATCGTTATGATAAACAAAAAGACCTAATCATCGAAGAACATATTCAGGAGATGTTAAAGAATAAAATAATAACGCCCATAAATAGTGAGTACGCGAGTCCAGTCGTACTATGTAGGAAAAAGAACGAGTTTCCTCCTTCGGATAAAAGGGCTTGGAGGTTTGCTATCGATTATAGAAAACTAAATAGCATTACTAAATTTCCAGTTTACCTTTTGCCGGTTATAGACGAGATCATTAGACAGATCAAATCGACAAGATATATGTCTACTTTGGACTTAACGTCTGGCTACTATCAAATAGCTATGAGACCCGAAGATATACACAAAACCGCGTTTATAACAAAATCGGGCACTTATGCATTTTTACGCATGCCCTTTGGGTTGTGTGGGGCCCATCAACATTCCAGAGAGCTATGGACATTGTTCTAAAGCCTGCCCTAGGAAAATCAACTTTAATTTATCTAGATGATATAATTATAACGAGTAGTACGTTGGAACAACACATTAATGATCTAGGACAAGTTTTTAAATTATTAAAAGAGTCCGGTCTTACAATTAACGCCTCAAAATGCAAGTTCGCAACTAAAGAACTTAAATATCTCGGTTATAAAATTTCGCAAAAGGGTATAGAAACGCAAGATTCAAAAATAAAAGCTATTAAGAATTTCCCACCGCCCAACACCGCCAAGAAACTTTCTTCGTTCCTTGGATTATGTTCTTACTATCGATCTTTCATAAAAGATTTCGCTAATATTGTTGAACCACTCTTAGTAATCAAAAGAAAAAAGAGTAAATTTACGTGGACAGCGGAAGCTAACACAGCTTTTGAAAGATTAAAAGAAGCGCTTATTAATGCCCCTGTTTTAAAATTCCCTGAGGGGGACGAAAACCTGGAAATTGCGGCAGATGCGTCAGACTATGCGGTGGGTGCGGTTCTTATGCAAAATAACCATCCGCTGGCATTTTTTAGTAAAACATTGAATCAGACACAAAGGAATTTTACAGCTACAGAAAGAGAAACATTAGCCGTATTAATGGCTGTACACAAATTTCGAGTTTATTTCGGCAAATCGCCAGTAACAGTCTTTTCGGATCATGCGGCTGTTGGTAGACTTTACTCGGGGAAAAACCTAACGCCCAGGTTAATAAGATGGGCTTTAAAACTCCAAGAATATAATATCACAATAAAATATAAACCGGGTAAGGAAAACAATGTAGCTGACGCACTTTCTCGTATAAAACTGGACGACGAAGGAAATGAACTTAAATGCGCTAGGTTGACTTCAAAAATTTTAGATTCTAGAGATACGGTTATTACTGAACTGAAAGCTGATCCTGAATTTGGAAATATCTATGCTTATTTGAAAGACCCCGAAAGCTTCGAGCATACAGATATCGATGCGATAAGAAATAGAGCAAAAACTATGAAATAATAGATAATTTATTATTCTATACGAAAACAACAAACGAATATCTTGAGTATAAGCCAGTCATCTCAGCCTCGCTTCGATTAAGCATTTTGAGGGAGTTGCACGAAGAAAAAATAGCGGGCCACCTCGGGGTCAGAAAGACTATAAAAAGGGTACGCGAGGCGGTATATTTCCCGCAATTATACAAAATAGTAACGGTGTATGTCAGGTCCTGCAATCAATGTCAGTTAATAAATGATATTAATTACAGCCCGGCCGGGTACTTAAATAGCATTCGCGCTACATTTCCGAATGAAATTTTAGGCATAGATCTCCTTGGTCCCTTCCCCCAGAGCGAGTTAAATAAAAATCGTTTTCTTTTAGTAATAGTAGATCATTTTTCAAAATGGATAGAAATTGTTCCACTTAAACGCGCGTCAGCCAAAACAGTCGCAGATGCATTCTTACACAGATACATTTTAAAATACGGTGCACCGATAAAAGTCATTAGCGATAACGGAAAACAATTCATTAGTCAAATATTTGAAAACATATGCAATGGACTTGGCATACGCCATATCAAAATGGTTCCGTATAGACCACAGGCTAACATAGCAGAAAGAGTTAATAAAAACATTGTAAAAATAATTCGCAGTTACGTTAGCACACATCACAAGCGCTGGGATGGCTACATAAATGAATTAGCTTATGCTTTAAGAACGGCACATCATGATACTACGGGAAAAACTCCAGCAGAATTATTTTTAGGCAGAAAGTTAATTACGCCTTTAGATAAATTATTCTTTGTGCAACAAACAGAGCAGGAGTTTAAACAACAAGATGTGCAAAAGTTGATTGATCAGGCGCTTAAAACCTCGGATACGGCAAGAAATAGACAAAAGTTATATTATGATAGAAAACGCCGTGAAGCAGATTTTAAAGTTGGGGATAAAGTATTGAAGCGGAAATTTTCTTTATCAAGTGCCCCAGACAATTTTATGGCAAAGCTAGCTCCAAAGTTTGAAGGCCCCTATGTAATTCAGGAAATCAAAGGGGTAGTATTATATCTTAAGAACGACAGAGGGGAAATCTGTAAAGCAAGTCCCGACCAGGTGAAAAAATACTATAATCCAAATGATTTTGAAATCCTTAAAAGTTTCTTGCAGGACTCAAGTCTAAACGAAATAGAAGGGCCAGAGACTACAACAACTATTCCACCACCCAAGAAACACAGAACTGAAGAGAGACCTAGCACTTCTACAACCCGGACGTCGGTATCAAAAAGAAAAAATGATTTTCAAACTCCGGCGTTTAAGAAAAACAAAAATACAGATGAACCGGGTAAAGAAACCGTGGTAAAGAGAAAAACACCACCTATAAAGGATAGCAGGAGAAATTACACATCAAGGAGAACGCGCACACGGCCACAGAGTCAGGTGCCAGCAAGGCTGCCGTTCCGGAAACTGAAACGCCAGCAGGAGGCACAAAAATACGAGGAACAGAAGAAATTCAAGAAGGACTCCAGACCGGAGTACGTCAAGACCAGCCGTCCCAGGCAGAAACGGAAAGGCCAACAACCAGACGATTACTCCGTCAAGAGGCCAGCATGTAGAGGACGCAAAAGAAAAAGCAACGTGGACGACACTCGGAGATCAATAAGGAGAAGATTGACATCCATGAAACCTCTAACTTGGGATCAATTTTGCCAAAAACGGATGACGGTGTTTCAAGCATCGAAAACTCAAAGATAAGTTAAAACCTTCTATAAATTTTTTTCTCTCTTTTGTTCCGAAATGTTATGCATAAGTACGAAGTTCTATGTTTTGACGAAAGTCAATATGTCTCGGTTGAGACTTAGTTTTGTTTTACTTTATTTAGCTAAGGCAAAAGTATTATTTTCTTTAAGTGTAAAAGCTAAAAACAAGCATTTTCTGTTGGTCGAAAGACTAATTCTGTTATGTTAAAGCCAAAATTTGGCCGAAGATAAAAATAACTTCGTATTCTTGTAGTAATAAGAATTTTACTTTCAGTGCCGCCAGCTTGGCGAAGAATGAGTAAAGTAAAAATTTATTTTCTCTTATTCATTTTATGGTAAATTGTAAAAATCATATGTAGTAAAATTTTGTAAATGTACGTAAATACTTGAATGTTATGTAAAAGTAGAATTTAGTCTAAAAGCATAAAATTGTAGATGCTAAAAGTGAACGCTTAAAAGCAATGAAGTCAAAATTTAAGTATTAAATTGTAGATAAAGTCATGCTTTAGAGCGAAAGCCTGCATGTTTAAAGATGAATGAGGGGGAAGTTAGAATGAATGTGTTTTGTAGGGTTCTCCACCTACATTTGAATTTTTAAGAATATTAAAGTAGCTCATTGAGTTGTAGAATGTCGAGTAAGGTGTGTCTATTTGGTCGTTGAATTCTAACAAATCATGGTGGTTAGGGGAAGTGTTGTAAGAATAAAACACGAATATTCCCGTTTGACACCACACACGGTGGAGAGCCAGGGTAAAGTTAAATTAATGCTTGAAAAATTGAATGAATGTGAAGTAAGCAATAACTAAGAAAAACGAATCGTTTAAAAACAAAAATTTATTGTGTCAAGAAAGTGTAAATTATAATGTATGTAGAAAGATACTGATACTTATTCCTTCCAGATGCTGGAAGGAAAGACCAAGATTGATTGATGAAGTCCAGGAAAAGTTGCTGTAAGAAGAAAGCTTTGTAACGTTCAACAGAATTTTAGTATACAAATTGTTACATAAGATTTTTTTGTGTAAACGAGGTTCTCGCCAGTTAGTTCAGAATTAGAGAAACTTACAACAGGTCGTTTGTAGGACCTGCTTCCAAGTTTTCCAAATTCTGGCAGCGGCAAATGTAGGGTTTATATTTATTTTAACTAACATTTATTTTAAGTTTAAACTATCTTTCCTGTCAAGCCTTACTTTCCCCTGGAACTGCCAATGCCAGAATATGTAAATTTTAGTAGAACGCGCAAGGATTCAAATTATCAGCGGAAGTATTCTGATTTAAATAGAAAGGAAACAAGTTCGGTGTGTGATGTTCTTACTTCACGAGCGCGGAGGTAGTTAGCGAGAAATTGAAGAACCCCGCATTTCGGCCTATGCGCTTGCCGGGAAGTAGTGTTAATCGTTCAAGTGAGCTTCACGTTTGCTGAATTAGCAGCGGTATTGTAAAACGCGGTGAGTTAGTTATTTTAGAGAGCCTCGTAGTTAGAGTCTTGTCTTTAGTTTCTTTTCAGGTTATTATTTTTATTTGACTGCCGATTTGGCACAGTCTGTGAGCGTCAAGAGCACGCAATTGTAATTTTTACGTTGAATAAAAAGGGACTTAAACCCTTCACAAGACTGTGTTTTATACAGTTTTCACAGTCACCTCTTGGTTGTGTGCAAGTTGGAGGCGCGCAACGTTATAGATGAAAGTAAATGAAATTTAAATTATAGAATGTACTTTAAAAAATTAATAATAAGTGGTTAAAATATATTTTGTAATTACTTAAAACATCGAAGTTATTTGGCAGAGATTGTTTGAGTAGAAGAGACTACTTCAAATTTTCAGATTACTATTGTTCATATTTAAAGTCTCAACTTGCAATCTTAATCCACATAACAACCATTGTAAAAATCACTCGTTATCATATTCCAAAGATCAGCAGCATACATTTTTTTCAAAATCGTGCATAATATTAAATATTGGCTTTTGATAATCAAGTTGATACAAATAAGATGAACTGTTTTTATGATTTTAGACTAGTAGTTTATTCTTCCATTCACTTATTACAATATTTCATTTTTTATATGCTCAGGTATCCAAAATTTCAAGAGCTTTCTGGATATTTTTTGTTGAGTTTTTACTATACATACGTTTCAGCATTTACATCGTCAAAATTACACAGACACATACTTGGAGTGAATTTACTTTTACAGCTAAACACAGGAACTGGAAAACAAAAAAGTATTTATTCGGAGATTGTATTTCTTTTTCGTTCATGAAAATCAAAGTTCATTACACAAACATGCATTCACACTGCACAAGCAGGTATGAAATTCTTAATACATTTAATAATCCTGATGATTGATTACGAATTTAGTAAATAAGTCAGAAAGTATTTTAATGTATAACAAATGAATAGTAAGTAGCTAAGCTTTTAGTTAGTAGTTAGCTTTTAGAAGTAGTTAAGCTTTTATAAAACAGAGGATTACGAAGATATTCAATGTTATAAAGTTAGGTAATTTGATAAATTTCAGTTGTTCACCAAAGCAATGAATTATGAAGTTCCTTGTATATCTTTATAAATGAACTTTATTGCTGTTTTAAGCAATTAAACAACTGTTCAAGTTATTTTAATAATTTTAAAATATATACTATAAACAATAAAATGTATTAATCTATTTGTCAAACTTGATTTTGGCACGAAAGTCTGCAGAATGCTTCGTAGTTTTTAAGCACATAGAGGCACTGCAATTCTTATTCCTTGATCTGAAGTTTTCTGCAATTTTTTTTTTAAATTTAAATTGCTGTATTGGCACACATACAATTTTTGTATAGTGGCTTCAGAAGTGGATAAGTTTTTCGAACACTTTCGTTTGTTTTACTGGCAACGCTGAATTTTGCGATGAAATGCAGCACATTTATTGCCGAGTATCACCTTCCAGATTTTTCATAGTGTTATGTATACATCAGCAGTGAATTATTCTCCTCTTTCCTCAAATACACTACGGCGATAAACAATAACCATTCACTAAAGATTTTGCGTAAATTCCCACTCATAATAATTTAAATTGCGAAAATCTCACAATTAGCACCTAAACACACTATTTAGCAGCACAATTCTTTCGAAAGCGCGCCGTAGTAGTCAAAAGTGGGGTAGGCGTTTTGCCAGGTGAAACTAGTCGATATTTCCGTGACGTCAAAAATTCGAAAAGTGGGGTAGGGTTAGGAAATACGCCTCCGGACCTTATCCGAGTATTTTTATTTAATACATTTTTCAGCATTCTGTTTATCAGTATAGTTTTTCTAATTTTTTTTTCAAATTGAGTTTTTTTCCATGTGTACGTGCACTTTTGATGAAATTATTCGAAGGAGATAGATTACACAGAGTTTTTAATATTTCTGTGAACGAAGTGCATTAATTTCAGTAAAATACAGGAAGCAGGCAATAAATCAATTTATTTGCAAGATGTTCAAGCCACTAATTTGGTTCTGAGTTTAATATATTTGTATAAAATATTCGGCAACAGTAACACATTTTCGCGTCTGCTCAGGATGCGCACGCATTCGGTAAGAAGCCATGCGGTTAACTGAAGGTACTGTCATTTCCTTGGCTCGTAGCTTCCGCGGCAGCGGTGTTGTGTGCTTTCATTTTCAGTTGCCGAATGGTTGAGCCGTGCATTTTAGTGGAATTTAACTGATCAACTCATTAAACGAAGCATAAAGGATTACAATGGCCGAGAATAGAAGAGATAATGATGCTAATGCTCTAGGATATGAGCATACGCTGGTGAGTTTTAAAATGCTCTTTTATTTACATATGCTTAACCTAATTTTGATCAAGAAAGCATTTGAAATACCGAATACATGTAAGTGTTTACAGACTTGTTTTCATTATTTCTGATTCTCTTCTACACGCCTGTCAAAACGTGCAGCGATACGAAACTGTCTTAATAAATATATCAGTAAATAAATGGATGTAGTTGCTGAAGTTACCTGAAATTTCACGTTTACTTGAGTAAAAATCAAACCATGAAATTACTCAGATTTTTTTGCAGTTAGTTTTATATTTCAGATGACATATGAAGTACTGTTTCCACATTTGGCTTTCTTGAAACTTATTTACTAAATTAGCCAGATATTAACTTCCTTTAACTTCAATTGTTAAATGAACAACAGTACTATTTTCTTCCAGATCAATGGTTTATGTTACATTATTAGTACAATATATTAATTTATCCATAAAAGTTAAAAGAATTTATGATGTTATTTATGTAGTTTTTTGCCTTATAAAGCCAAAGTGATGGGAAATGTATTATTCAGATGAGATTTTTAATTATTAATTAAGTCTTGAATTTCAACTTATCCATTTACAATTTTCTCTTCAAGTATGTACTTTATGTGTTGTACGAAAATTAATAAATCTAATGTTCAAGTCCATCTTATGGTCTTTCTTTTAGATAAATACACATATTTTATTATCTTAATGTGTGTCAGATTTATTTTCATCTTCACCTGTTTTCATTATAACAAAACTTCATAAGAGGATATACAGTATTTTTCATGGAGCTTTACATTTCTTTATATATTGTACAAAAATTCATACAACTATAAGATTTCAGAATTCCCATAGTTCTGATATTTATGTAAACTTACAAATATTGATCAAGAAATAAGGAACACGTAACTCACCACTTTACTTGCAATTTTATATCCAGTCTTATAATACAAAAACATTACTTGAAAATGTTAAATGAAATGATGACTGTTATTGTCATATTCATCTTTTTAGTTTTTAAGCATGATAATGAATACATTGTTTTCATTTTAGTACATATAAGCATTTGAAAACTTTACTTGTTTAGGTATAATGATGTGACTATTTTGTATACACATAAGTGTCATAATTGAAGAAGGTTATGATTTTGAAGTTTTTGCAAGTAACTTGAAGTTAAATTTTGTTAATAACTCAAAATCTGGGCATTATATACATATATAAATAGACACATATCAAGTGCATATCATTTGACAGGTATGAAAAGGATACAATGAATCTAGACTCTCATATAATCTTTCTTCTCAAACATATTTTTCTTTCAGTGCAATATTTTTATACAAAAGGCGTAATTCTAGTATATTAAGTCTGGCTTCAGTTGTTTATCTACGGTACTTTCGCCTTCCACGTCTACAAACATCTCATCTCTCATCAGTTAGCTTTGGAATTCAGTGATGAGTACATGGCAGTGTCAGTAAAAATTAGTGAGTTTGGCTCATATGTTGCACTGCATAGAATTCAGCGACTCCAAGGATGAATGAAAATTATTTTCATTACACACGATTCTCAAAAGTATCACATTCTTCGGCGCCGAAAGAAATGGAGAAGTAGGATGTTGAAACTCAGCTGACACTTAATGAAATGTTTGAGAAAGTTTCTGTATTGATGAACTGTCTTGCTGTACTATCGGAAGAATTCGTTGCAGTAGTTGGAAAGACTCAGATAACCGGCACTTGGCGCAATTTTTTCCGCCATTTTGAATCGGCGAAAATCGCCAAATCCTCGGAAGGATTTTTTTGACGCCAAGTGGGAAATGACGTGAAAAGAGGCTTTACAAAATTTCCCTCTTAAGCCCGATATAGGGGAGAAGACCGTGCTAGGCGAAAATGCTAAAAATGACAATGCAAAGAAAAATATCAAATTATTTTCCCAAAACTCAAAAAATGTTTTGTTTTTTAAAAACTTGAAAATTTTGTATTGAATTCCATTAAGTTCTTGTGGAAGTTTCTGTTTCATTGGTTTTTATTAAATACATGCATATATACATATCTATGTAAATAAAATGTACTCTAATAAGCTTAATTTTGTTAAATAAATAAATATATATATGTAGTCGGGGAGTTGAAGATGTTAAATAACAATTCCAACGTTGTTTTCCACACCACAGAACATTTAATAAAGATAATCAGAAAAGTTACAAATTAGATTAAATACAAGTGCCGTTTGATAGAAACAGGATTCTGTATAGTTTTACCAGTCTTATCACATAACCGATTAGTGCTTACTCGCATTTGCTTATGTTATAAAGTCAATTTACCACCTTCGCGTGGAAAACTACAGTTCCTTATTCTACACCTTCACGTGCAGACAGACATCTCACCACCTTCGCGTGGGATAGCAGAAGAGTCTCTGTCATACTCCTCTTTCACCTTGCTGCTGGCGCATCGGTGAGGCCCTCTGGTGGTTGTGTCGCACTTAGAGATACTACAACTCGGCCGTCTGACACTTTTTCGTCCTCGAAAACACGGATCAGCAACACTGGAACATCAAGACAGCACCTGAAAATAAATTTTAAAAAAACAAAAGAAAAAAAAACAAAACAAAAAGAAAGAAGTGCGGAAGAACCAAACACAGTCCTAAATAGTAGATTTCCACGGCTTCATGAGATCAGCTGCTGTAGTGGTACATCCTGGACCTTCATGGTGTTCCACTTTTTCCACCTGGTAACGATCTTTGCCTTTCCTCACTGTTACACGATATGGGCCGAAGAACTTTGGCCTTAACTTTAGTCCACCTCCATATTGCGTTCTTTGTATGGCAACTAAGTCGTTCACATTGTATACTTATGCCTCTTTTCTCTTCTTGTTGTATGTTTTTCTATTCTCTTCCTGAATTTTTAGAATGTTTTTTCTTGCTTCCTCTCTCATATCTTCTCGATCTTTCATCATAATATTTTTTTCTTCTTCTTCAAAAATTTCCATAATCTTTAAGTCCTCTCGATTTCTCATTTTAACACCAGTGAGAAGCTCAAATGGAGAACTCTTTGTGCTTCTGCTCTTAGTGCTGTTCAAGATCCGTTGTACATCTCCAACATATTTGTACCACTTGGTTGGATCATCTATGGATAATTTAGATAGGACTGGAATCAGAGTGAGATGAATCCTTTCTACTTGTCCATTTCCTCTAGGAACGCCGGTAGTTGTGAATATGTGCTGGATATTCTCTTGACTACAGTAATTTTCAAAGTCTTTAGAGGTAAACGCCGTACCTTTATCACTTATAATTCTCAAAGGACTACCGAAAGTTGATTGTTGCAGTTTCAGCTTCTGCAATGCCTCTTGAGCTGATGTAGACTTTACTGGATAGAGCCATACGAACTTTGTGAATGCGTCAACCACGGTTAAGATGTGATTGTAGTTCTTATTTGTCGACGGTAATGGTCCTATGAAATCGATATGAAAAGTGCTCAAAGGGATACTATCTTTTAGTATGGGATTCAGCAATCCTTCGCTCTTACCTCGTTTTCTGTCGCACAAAATACATGCTACACAATTTGAAATAACTTGCTCAATTCGTTTTCTAAGGTTAGGAATATAAAAGTCGTTTTTTAGCAGATCTTCTGTTTTAGACACTGCGAAATGTCCCTTGTTGTGGATACTACGTATGATTTCTAACTCTAATGCTTCGGGTACCACAAGTAACTCACGACCACTGTCGAACTTGTATAATACTCCATTTTTCACTAGAAAATCTTTCTTTAGTCCTTGCTCGACTAAGGATTTTAGCAACTGGAGACGCTCATCACTTCTTTGCGCAGCTGCAATTTTGGCTGTAACTTCTCCCTGAGAACAAGTAACCATCATAACAGCGTTTCTACTTAATGAATCCACATGCTTCATTTGTTGCCCAGATCTGTGAACAATTTCATAGTCAAATTCTTCTAGAAGTAACGCCCATCTCGCCACTTTAGGAGTTAGATCTTTCTTAAACATGGTCATTTGGAAAGCATCGCAATCCGTAACTATCCTGACCTTAGATCCTAAAAGGTAATTCCTGAATTTCTTTAGAGCTTCTACTATAGCTAAAACTTCAAGCTCATAACTAGATAGCTTCTCTTGTTGGAGACTAGTTTTTTTACTCATGAAGTAAATGGAGTGTAACTGTCCATCATCTGATTTTTGTAGCAATACAGCGCCGAAACCATGACTGCTTGCGTCTGTATGCAATTCTAATGGTGCTCCTTGTTTAAAAATGTAAAGAACCGGACTTGTGGATAAAAGTTCTTTCAATTTATTAAATGCATCTTTTTGCTCAGGCCCAAATTTGAATTCTGCTCCGTTACGAAGAAGATCACTTAGTGGTTTCGCTATTTTTGAATAATTGGCAATAAATTTCCTAAAATACCCAGTAAGGCCCAGGAAACTTTGAATCTGCTTAAGGTTTTTGGGTTCCGGGAAATTTTGAACAGGCCTGGTTTTTTCAGTAGAGGGGCGAATTGTACCATCCTCAATAACATACCCGAGAAATTCTATTTTTCTTTTCAAAAATTGGCATTTCTTAAAATTAATCTCCAAACCATATTCTTTGGCTACTTCTAAAACGCGTTTCAACTTTTCCAAACCTTCTTTCTCGTTTCGTGTTGGAATAATAAAATCGTCCATGTAAGTAACAACAGTGTCATCCCGAATTAAATCTCTAAACACATTATAAATAAATCTTTGAAACACACTAGGGGACGTGCACAAACCAAAAGGTGCTTTTAGAAATTCGTACAAGCCTGCGTGAGTAATAAATGCCAAATATTTAGTGCAGTTTTCCTCAACTGGAACATGAAAAAAACCATTTTTTAAGTCTAATGTCGAAAAAACCTTTGCTTCACCCAAACGATCTAAAACCTCTTCTACTTGTGCCATAGGAAAAGAATCCTTAACTATTTTTTTATTTAACTGCCTGAAGTCAACACAAATCCGTGTCTTCCCCAATTTTTTTCTACACAAAACAATTGGCGAAGCATATTCTGAACACGACGGCTTTATAATCCCATCCTTTAACCATTCATCTATTTGATTATCAATAATTTTTTGATCAGCAAAAGGAATTCTCCTCGAACGCTGAGAAACTGGAATATCATCTTTTAATATTACTTTCATTTTTAAGTCTGTACTGCGCGGCTTTTCTACCGGTTTATACTCATTAATAAGAGTGCAAACAGTATTGCGTAATCCTTAATCTTTAATATGCCATAAATCTGTTTCGCTGTCTGCCTCAATGGCTGCAGATATAAAAGACAAAAAATTCCTTTCCGAAGAGACGGAATCATTTTCATATTGCGTAATCATCACCTGGTCACAACAGATTTTAGACAGGAAGGGGGGGAAATACAGTCTGTTATCAATCCATCAACTATCGCTGCTTCAATCTCTTTTTGTTTTTTGCTTTCGCATAAAGAGAAAATAAACTTAGCCGTTTCCGCATTAACCACGTGACCAAACGAACTTTTGAGTTCTATACATCCACTTGATAATTTATTTGGAAAAAGGGATTTCTTTACAACTATCAATTCACTTCCAGAATCTATTAAACATTTAACTTTCTTACCATCAATCAACAGTTCAATAAATTCTAACTTATTTCTAGCTGCATTATCCGATTCAATCTCTAACCCAGATACCTTTTTTGGAGACAAACTTTCCTCCTTTCCTAACCGTTTGGGACAATTTCTCGCAAAGTGAAATAATTCCCCTTTACTCCCACATACATAGCAAATACGTTCTGGTTTACTACTACCCTGATTTACAAACTTCCCTGAATCCTTGAAATTGCTCTGAGCTTTTCTAAGATTGTTTTTGGAAAAATTAAGCTTTTTATTTTCTGGAGTTTCGATTCGTGTTTTACTGGTATCAACTAAAGATTTACCCCTGGATGAATAAAATAAATCACATTCTCTTCCCAATTGATTAGGTGGGTACCAACTTTGACCCTCCCGAACACTAATATGTTCCTTTGTTTTAGAATCCAGAGTTTCATACAACTTATCAGATACAATAAGATCACACAATTTCTTAAAGTCATCTACCTCTCTTAACTTGCAATAATAATTGAAAGTTGCACTGAGTCGAGACGCGAACTGAACATGCGATTCAGATGAATGTCTCTGTGCATTTTTAAAATTGTTCAAACACTCACGCGGTGTTGGCTGAAATTCTTTCAAGATTAGAGTTTTTAATTTATCATAATCCGCGATTTCTTGTTCAGAAACATACGTTAAAACATTATTACATTTATCACCTAATAAATTAATCAACACTTCTGATTTTAACTCCACTGGTACTCTTTTAGTAGTAAAAGCTTTCTCAAGCGACTGAAAAAACAAATGCATAGCTTCCGGTTTCTGAGGTACAGCTATAGTTAGTATTTTGACGCTTTTAATAATATCTTCAACACTAGTCTGCGCGTTTCTTCTATCACTCGATAATGATTGTGATTTTAAATTTTCTAATTCAATCTGCTTCTCAATTTGAGCTAATTTAAGACGTTCGATCTCTAACAGATAGTGTTCATTACTTGTTTTAGGCGTCCGATCCTCTGCGATCGACTTGACGACGCGACGAACAAATTCAACGTTCGTTTTGAAAACATCAGAATTTTCGATAATTTTTCTAATGTCAGCTTTTTCAGCATTTTCTGGAACAGTCTGTCCAATTTGTTCCGCAATTACTATTAAATCACTTTTCTTTAAATTATTTAGGAAACTCATTTTAAAAACGAAACAAAAGTATCACTATCTTCAAGAAAGAAATAAAGCAAAGTTTTCACAGTACCTTCTCTGAAGTATTCAAGTATGAAGTATCCAAATATCTCGGACAGGCCCCCAGATTTTCTGTAGTGGGGGAGTTGAAGATGTTAAATAACAATTCCAACGTTGTTTTCCACACCACAGAACATTTAATAAAGATAATCAGAAAAGGTACAAATTAGATTAAATACAAGTGCCATTTGATACAAACAGGATTCTGTATAGTTTTACCAGTCTTATCACATAACCGATTAGTGCTTACTCGCACTTGCTTATGTTATAAAGTCAATTTACCACCTTCGCGAGGAAAACTACAGTTCCTTATTCTACACCTTCACGTGCAGACAGATATCTCACCACCTTCGCGTGGGATATCAGAAGAGTCTCTGTCATACTCCTCTTTCACCTCGCTGCTGGCGCATCGGTGAGGCCCTCTGGTGGTTGTGTCGCACTTACAGATACTACATATATATCTATATATATATTTTTTCTTTTCTTTTCAATATTTTTTAACACGAAAAAATATTTCAGTCCCCTCAGTTTTGTGTTAAATGATTTTCACTGTATATCTGTTGCACATAAATCCCTTTCTTACATAAAATAACTATGAAATCTTAAAAAAGTACATAGTATGAAATTTATAATGGCAAACATTAAAAAATAGATGAAAGAAAATAAAATTTAAATTATAAAATGTACTTTAAAAAATTAATAATAAGTGGTTAAAAATATATTTTGTAATTACTTAAAACATGGAAGTTATTTGGCAGAGATTGTTGGATATAAAATTACTACTTCAAATTTTCAGATTACTATTGTTCATATTTAAAGTCTCAACTTGCAATCTTAATCCACATAACAACCATTGTAAAAATCACTCGTTATCATATTCCAAAGATCAGCAACATACATTTTTTTCAAAATCGTGCATAATATTAAATATTGGCCTTTGATAATCAAGTTGATACAAATAAGATGAACTGTTTTTATGATTTTAGACTAGTAGTTTATACTTCTATTCACTTATTACAATATTTCATTTTTTATATGCTCAGGTATCCAAAATTTCAAGAGCTTTCTGGATATTTTTTTGTTGAGTTTTTACTATACATACGTTTCAGCATTTACATCGTCAAAATTACACAGACACATACTTGGAGTGAATTTACTTTTACAGCTAAACACAGGAACTGGAAAACAAAAAAGTATTTATTCGGAGATCGTATTTCTTTTTCGTTCATGAAAATCAAAGTTCATTACACAAACATGCATTCACACTGCACAAGCAGGTATGTAATTCTTAATACATTTAATAATCCTGATGATTGATTACGAATTTAGTAAATAAGTCAGAAAGTATTTTAATGTATAACAAATGAATAGTAAGTAGCTAAGCTTTTAGTTAGTAGTTAGCTTTTAGAAGTAGTTAAGCTTTTATAAAACAGAGCATTACGAAGATATTCAATGTTATAAAGTTAGGTAATTTGGTAAATTTCAGTTGTTCACCAAAGCAATGAATTATGAAGTTCCTTGTATATCTTTATAAATGAACTTTATTGACGTTTTAAGCAATTAAACAACTGTTCAAGTTATTTTAATAATTTTGAAATATATACACTAAACAATAAAATGTATTAATCTATTTGTCAACCGTGATTTTGGCACGAAAGTCTGCAGAATGCTTCGTAGTTTTTAAGCACATAGAGGCACTGCAATTCTTATTCCTTGATCTGAAGTTTTCTGCAATTTTTTTTTTTAAAATTTAAATTGCTGTATTGGCACACATACAATTTTTGTATAGTGGCTTCAGAAGTGGATAAGTTTTTCGAACACTTTCGTTTGTTTTACTGGCGGCGCTGAATTTTGCGATGAAATGCAGCACATTTATTGCCGAGTATCACCTTCCAGATTTTTCATAGTGTTATGCATACATCAGCAGTGAATTATTCTCCTCGGAAGCACTTCCGCAGAGAACCCGGTAAATGTAAACATCGCCAACTTTGGCGATAATAGTTCAAACCTGGTAACCCATCGGATTTAACCTATTCGCTTGTTCGAAGTTTGCAACCATTCCTCATGCGTTCATTTTGTTGAATTATCACTGTCGTTGTTCGCATTTGCAGATTTATATTATTCTTCTCTTATTTATTATTATTTTTTCTGAATTTTTTAACAACGAATAGATAGAAATATTTTCGTAGATATATGTTAGATATTTTCTAACAATAACCTTTCAGAGGATGGCAGGTGTGACATAAATAGATGATTAAATTGAAATCAAAAATATTATTGATTATCTAAGATGACAGAATAGTTCGGTGCATCACCATGGTCATCAAAATTTGCAAACCACTGCTGGTCTAAGGAATATATTGTTTTCTGTGTTAACTGGAATTTAAGACAATTTTTTTCGTATATCACGCTTAACCGGTTAATTTCAGTATATTACTACTAATTTATATTTTTAAATGAATTTTTATTTCCGTTATAAATCCTTATATATTGTCTTATGCTTAATATATTCTTTTCTGTGCTAACTTGAATTTAATACAAATTTATTTTTGTATATCACGTTTAACAGGCTAGTTTTACACCTACATGCTTATTATCTGTGAATTTTTACTACCATATGCTTAATATATTGTTTTGTCTGCTAATTTGAATTTACATGCACTAAAAATCACGTTTACGGCTCGGCTCATCGTCGATGAACGGCGATCTTGGCGAGTAAAAATGCAACGGCGCCAACGGGTTCTTTCCCGAAGCGCCAACGGGTTCTCTGCGGATGAAAACCCTTCTCCTCTTTCCTCAAATACACTACGGCGATAAACAATAACCATTCACTAAAAATTTTGCGTAAATTCCCACTCATAATAATTTAAATTGCGAAAATATTACAATTAGCACCTAAACACACTATTCATCAGCACAATTCTTTCGAAAGCGCGCCTTAGTAGTCAAAAGTGGGGTAGGCGTTTTGCCAGGTGAAACTAGTCGATATTTCCGTGACGTCAAAAATTCGATAAGTGGGGTAGGGTTTGGAAATACGCGGCAGTGATCTCACTGAGAAATATATGCATCAATTGGCTGGCGTCGGATTTCTCGTGTTTCCTTCTCCAAATGTTTTCTGCAAGATAGGAATCAAACTGTCCTTTTGCCTTACTAGAACCACGGAAACTTCTTTTGATTGCTGCCGAAGTTTCCACAATACTATAAGTATGCGCACCTGTTTCTGGATCTTTAAAACGCAAGCTATGATTGACTTTCAGGTGCGCATATCCTTCGAACTCGAGACAGTCGTACTCTTTCCAGCAATCCGCTATAACAATCGAACCTGGTAGGAGATTCTCTTTAATGATTTCTAGCAATGTTTTGGCACCTCTGTTTTCAACAACTCTAAAAACGCATTTATCTGTCCCTTTCAATCGTTTGGTATCTTACTAATACATTTGTGAGAGATAATTCGTTGCGTTATATGCTAACACTACCACACAACACACAAAACACACAAAAGTAAAAAAAAATCTCGCGCAGAACATTATAAACCTAACATTTCAACTCAGTTAAAATATAATTTTTCTTTAAATACGAAGCTATAGCATACTTATAACTTGTTTTTAAGAAGAGGTGTAACCAATATTACGTCATAAAAAGGCGTGTCCAAGCATAAAAGAAGTAAACACAGCATCGACTGATGCAGCCTATTCAGCGATTTAGCCAAAACCTCTATTCTGTAAATTGTATCCAATGTAAATCTTTCTAAATATAATAAATACATACTCAAAAATTAAAAACCGTCAAAAAATCAAGTAAGAAACGATAAAGGGTGACGTCACATGAAGGCTCAAACACCCCGCTGAGGTGTATCTTTAAAATATGATGATATCTTTAAAAACACACACACACACACACACACACACACAAAAAAAAAAAAAAAAAAAAAAAAACTGAAATGTTTCAGATTTTAAATTACGTCCAAAGGGTCGTTTTTTAACATTTTGTGTGTTACCTTTCTTTATTAAATATCATGTTCCTCGCACTTAAACCATAAGATCCAGTGCAACAGCAATATCACAAAAGTTTTAAAACGAGCATATCTTTAGAATTTCCGATACAGAGACTCACGCGCTGGAGATAAAAATGTTTTTTCTGCACAACGTTGCCAATGCTCGCTTTGAAATCCTTGAGTTTGTTAATCAAAAATTCGTCAAAGTTTTAAAAAATAGGAAATCGATCATAAAACAAATTTCAAATTTGGTCTTCCACATGCTCATATTCGTTGGAGGATTACGTTATTCAAAATTCGATGACTCTATGTACCGTTGTTTTATCACAATACGAGAAATATACATACATTTATGCAGATTTTTCATTATTTAATTTCTTCAAATATAATGCAGGACTCTAACATTTTGTGGCAACAGTTTGAAAAGTGAACCGACATTTATGAGTCCGACGCAAAATGCCAAAACGAAACTAATAGTCCTTCGGGATTCAAATCCCTTTGGACTAAAAAAAAGAAAAAAAAAAAAGAAAAAACAATCCTCGTTCAAAGATTTGATACGAACTCTGGACAAGCTATTATATTAAATATTGCGTAATTTTCATTTCAATTATTCCAATACTAAGATACACAAAACAAACTATTTTCCTCTTACCATGGCCTTTTACAGCATGTTTTCTGGTTGGCCATACAGCGAAGATTATTCTCAACTCACATTGACACGTTTGATTGCGCGGTTGCTTTCGTTCGTTTATCGTACTGTTCGAGGTTGTTGAGGGTACGGTCGTGTTATTCGTAGACTATCTCCTCGCTCCTCCCATTAAATAGCTCCCTCTCATTGGTAGTAATGAATGTCAGTCGCGTATGACGTTCAAATGAAGATTTTTTATTCCCTCCGGTTTACTAGAATTTGTGCTTTATGTTTGGGAATATTCCTTGGAGAACAGCCTCGGTGGCGACAATTTGGCTCCTTTAAGGATGTGAGCGATGTTTTATAATGCCGAGGGAAGTAAATATCATGTGAGGATTAGCTGCCGCTATGGGAATTACTAATGAAAAAGTAGTGTCTCCGTTCTAACAGGGCTAAGGCTTCACGCATGCGCAGTGATATGCTCCGCTTGCGTAATAGGCTGGCATTTGTTATACACTATTGGCAATGTATCATAAGATTGGCGATTTATGTTGTTCCGTTAAATTTTACCACCGGTAGGGTGCAATTAAATTTGTATATGTAGACTAAAAAGTTCTTCAACATAAACAACACCCATTTTCTTTTGCTACACCCAGCTCTTGACAGAATACTTGAAATTTTATTCCACAAGAGCATTTTGAAGAGATGATAAAAAATTGTACTGAAATGAACTATTTATGGTTTGTACAAGGGCAACTCGCATTATTTAACAAAGCTATGTTGATTATGGAAAGTACAAAAGCAACTGATATTGTCAATGAAATTGGAAACAATTGTGAAGAAAAATAAGATACAAAATTTCAGTCACAACACATTTCATTGCACAGTGCCATTTAAATGATAGAATACATTTTCAAGCATGCGATACACACTGGCAGCAATTAAAAGAATATTGTCAATTATGGAGGATCATAAAAAAAATTATTTGAAGAAAGAGGTAAACTGGCTGAATCAACAGTAAAAGCTTTACTAATCTGCAAAATTAATAGCCATCTAAACTGCAGTGAATTTTTTCGATACTGTTAAAAATTACAAACTAGTGATAAAAATGCTAGACACTAACAATAAATACTAATGAATAATATATTGAGTTACTAAAAATTTATTTTAACTTATTGTTATTTTTTGTTCCTTCTTTATTTTCCTTTTTTCTTAGTAGTTGCTTTTTCAGGTTTTATTTTCTGTGCGAGTATTTTCTCAAAATTCTTCTGGTTTGAGCAAAGAATATTATGGCAAGCCTAGCCATTACAGGATCGATGAAGAAAAATAAAAACTGCATTAGAAAAAAATTGAAAAACGAGTTCCAATTAATTGATTATAGCCAAGCACTCAACAATTATTTAGATGAGAGATGTCTTTGTAAAAAATATGAATTCAAATAAATTTCAAAAGAAATTTTATAACAGTAATTATAAGATGGAATATCAAACAAAAGTACATTCGGAAATAAATATGAAATAACGTTAAGTGAAGTGTTACAGAAACCTACAGTATTAATTTAAAGCAATTAAAAAAAATCAACACGTCAACAAAGAACAACGTCTATTTTGAAGAAAGAACAACGTAGGCTTCTGCATAAGCTTTTAAGTCCCGAGTAAATAAATTCCACATTTCTGTGTTTAGCTGAATAACAAATCAGTGATTCTTAATGCAAACAGTACTGAATATTTATCTTTTGGAATATGAATACTATTAAACATTTATTTTTTGTATATGGATAAAAAAAAAACAGTACACACTTCGCGGCAATTTATAATGCCTGCCTGAAGTCTACATTCATACAAACGTCTAGCCCCTCAGATATTAGTTTCCTCCTGATCATTTGCACAGATTCATGCGCAGCGTGTTTATCTTAGGAATCAATTTCTTTTATTAGTTTTTCTACAATATTTTTACTTTTCACCTTTTCGTTCAGATGATATATTATAAATCTATATATAAAGGAAGAATTCCTGATTTATTCAT
This sequence comes from Stegodyphus dumicola, assembly GCF_044657685.1. Classification (NCBI taxonomy): domain Eukaryota; kingdom Metazoa; phylum Arthropoda; class Arachnida; order Araneae; family Eresidae; genus Stegodyphus; species Stegodyphus dumicola. Next base: position 118,471,516 of record NC_140781.1, read on the forward strand.
CTATAGATCATCGTCCAAAGCTATTAGAGATACAGATATCAAAACTTAGGAGCTTATTCCTGCATAGGAAGTATTTTTTGTGTTTCTTCTAAAGAAGGGGGGGAAATAAAGAACATTCATAAAAGTACTTCCTTCATATTGTTAGATTAGTCATGCGACTGTAACACTTTTGTTCTCAAAACCTGTGCATTTCATTTTTCAGGTTACAACTTTAGTTTGGGCAAGAAGAAAAATAAATTCACAAATGTTTTACTGCATGGAACTTATTTATAATCACAAGTTCACAAAATGTTGCGTAAATACTAAAAATTAAGAACTGAAAATGATAAAAATCATGAGATGCAACACTACCAGAAACCACCTGTTAAGTGGTCTATTACTCATGCTGGTTCATAAAGACTGGCCACGCTTCACAAAGATTGAAGAATATTTGCTCAAGCAATTAAAGATTCCTGTCTTAGTCAATACAAATGGTACCTTAGAGCTAATGTCTGTTTCAAAAGTTGACAGACTTCATGTCAGTAAGAACTGCATGTTAGAATTCAGGAATATTCAAGAACAACAATTAGGTGTTTATCATGTTTCAAAATTAGCAAAGTTTTTGAATAAAAAGGATGATTTTAAGTAAATTAACAAGAATTTTGTATTTCAACAATTATGTTTATTTACAAACAAATAACTGTTATTGCTTTGGCTCTGTATTTGAGGAAGTATATTCCTTGGCTGTACAAATTGTAAACTTTTCTACACTTTACTTTTTCAGATAATAAATAAGCTTTTTCTTAAGTTTTCAATTTTTTCTCAATTAGAATTAAAAACAGATTTTGATAGTAGTAAACTGAAAATAAAAGAAGAGATATATTGCTATTTATGATAATGTAAAAATAATGCAGTAATATGAAAACATAGAACTTAAGATTTTTCTTGACTCTTAAGCTACACTCCTCATGGTAATGGTAACAAACATGGGAAAGGGGAAAAAAAGAGAAGTGGGACAGTAAGCTGGCAACCTACAAGAGTTAAGAAAAACCACAGTTATTTTTTTCTATTATGTGGGCATTCAGCCCATAATATTAAGTTTAGCACCAATATACAGATTAAACCTCACTACTATATCACATAACTAATTCATTGACAATTTGGATCATTAGATATGTTTTGTTTTCTCTAATGCAAATTAAAACTACACATATTTTATAGGGCATTCCGAAAGATCTGAGGTACATCATGAATGAAGGTGGTACCAAGGTACAATACATTTATCTTTTCTGCTGCCTTAATAGCCACTATACATTACATATGCCTTAATAGCCACTATACATTACATATGCCTTAATAGCCACTATACATTACATATGCCTTAATAGCCACTATACATTTCAAGAGTAACATCACCATGGTAGTAACAGATATGGAATTATTTGCCTTTTGTTTTTATTTATAACAGATTAGCATATAAGGCACAGTCTGAAATTATTATACACACAATGCGATTTCAGAAAATTACATTAGTGATTACCAAAAAGACCTAACACAAATTCTGTTTCAAAAGTAAAACTACTCCTTTGCCTCAATTTGGCCATGCCTGGGCTATACATAAGGCATATAATTATAAAAAAACCAATTAGCTTCTAAGAAACAGTATATTCTTATGAATCGCTGCAATTCTTAAATTTATTATAAGAAGGCATTCTGAAAATTATTAAGGTTTTTGAAGTTTTCACATCTTGTATTTAACAGCAGTACTGTTTTTGACTTATAAAGTACATAAATTAGTATTTCAGTGTCCGTTAAGTATTAAACGTTCAATATTGAGTTACATGAATTTCTATCCTTGAAAAGAAATTTCTTGATTTTTCATCAGCAACTAATAATTATTATCTTTTATATACAAAAAATGCACTCAAATATATCTTTGCTTTACCGCTTAACAACACTTTACTGAATTTTGTGGCATGGGCTATGCATTCACACCAATTTGAGTTTATTAACTTTTTTTCAAATACATGACTTTTTGTCCAGAATTGTCAGAAATTATATCACTCACCGGGAAGAGAACGTTGTATACTTACCCCCTCGGTGAAAATGAAAGTTGTATACTCACTGGGGGGGGGGTAAGAGCCTTACATGGAATCGGAAATGTAAGAGAAATGATTCAAAATTATAAAAGAGGAGTAAAATTTGCACAAGACATTATGAAAGTCATCAATTCTCATAAACTTGTGATCGGTATCTCTGATTGATCAAACTAACATACTGAAAGCGTTCAATTTACGAAACTACCCTTAAAGGGAGAGAAAGACTTTGTGTGCAAAGGTGCAGGGACAGCTTAAATGTTTTTGTGTTTTTATGTGCCGTGTTATTCGTTTTAGTTTACTAACCAATTTTCTTTTCGTTTCTTTTTTTTTGTTAAGCTGCTAAATTGATTTTGTTTTTATTTGGACACAGCCAGCTTGTGTCGTTTGTTGTTGGGAGGGTTACGCCCGCTTTTCTTCATAAGGTTCAACAAACCAGGCAGAAGGGCTGCGCCCGTATAAAACAAAACAAATAAAACAAAACATCACTTTTATACAGTTGCATGTGTAGTCTCTCTCTTATTCTGGTTTATTATTTCTAGCTTAATAAATACTGAACTCACATTCTCTATACTGATTATATATTTTTTTTATAAAAATTTTGCATAAAACAATTTAATGAACATTACAGAACCAATTCTAGAATGGCTGCTGTGTGGAAGGCTATTTTTCGTAAAACAAATGAACTATAAGCATTTTCTTTTCATTCTTCGTGCCTTACGATTTGCTGATGTCGGAACACGGGATGACAGAAGAAAGAGTGATAAATTAGCTCCAATAAGAGATTTGTTTGAAAATTTTGTCCAGAATTGTCAGAAATTATATCATGTAGGGGAATACGTGACTTTGGATGAAAAGCTAGAACCTTTTCAAGGACGATGCCCCTTTTGGCAGTATATGCCAAAGAAACCTGCAAGATATGGTATAAAAATATTTACTGTGGTTGATTTTAGAGCCTTTTATACTTTCAACATGGAAATTTACTCAGGTCAGCAGCCAGATGGTATATACGAGAAAATCAACAGTTCTTATGAAAAAGGAAAGTGCATCCTAGGTCTATTATACAATTCTGGAAAAAACGTTACCACAGACAGTTGGTATACCAGTCATGAATTGGCCAATTTCTTACAGAAAAATAAAATTTCTATTGTTGCAACAATATGCAAGGATAAGAAGATTATCCCACCTGATTTTGTGTCGAATAAGAATAGAGAACAGCATTCAACTCTCTTGGGGTTTCAAAAGGATGTAATGCTACTTTCTTATATGGCTGAAAAGAACAAATGTGTTAACCTTTTGTCAACTATGCACAATGATGACCATATTAATGAAAGCACAGGACATTTGAAGAAATCTGAAGTAATTACGTTTTATAACATGATAAAAGGAGCAGTTGATATAGTCGACGAAATGGGTGGCATTTATTCTGTGGCCAGAATATCAAACCGATGGCCTATGGGCATATTTTTTTCACTATTAAATGTTGCCGGCATAAATTCAAGGATCTTGCTTTTATCTATTAAAACTCCACCAGAGAAGTGCAGGAATAGGAAACTCTTCTGATTTGGCCTTTGCACCTTTAGATCCTCATTTGAAATCACAACAGAAACAGCAGGAACGCAACGAAGATTCTCTTGAAGATTCGCAAACAAAGAAAAGAAAATTATGTTACCAGAGATGTTACATGTATTCAAGAAAAAAAAGACAGAAAATCAAAAACTTTATGTGTGAAGTATAAAAAAAATATATGTCAAGAACACTGTGAAATAGAAGCTTCATGTATACACTACAAAATATCTAATTCTTCTTGAGCCCAATTGATTTGAAAATTAATTATATAACTCATTGTCCATGTAATAATTCTGCATAATTTGAATTATAATTGCATTCAAAAATAAAAAAAAACACAAATTTCGTATAGAAATCAATGATTCCTAGTCATCTGAAGAAAACGTAAGTACTTTTGATTTATTTGTTATTAATTTTAAAATTAACATCATTATTTTCATTTTTATGTCATTTAATTGTGACGCTCGTTCTCGTGTTGCATAATACAGCGCGCGTCCTCCCGGGTTAACTATACACCGCTAAATGTCATTTATCAACCTATTTATTTTACTTCTATATCTTATAACTTGACTGTACACAGCTAAAATCATTGCTTCCATATGATAAACATCTTGCTACTTAACTATACACCGCTAAAATCATGGCCGATTAGCCGTTGCTGAGCTTGGCGACTATCGGCACCGGCGCCAACGTATCCTTTGCGGAAGAAAACCTTAGAATTTTAATCTGAAATTATATTTTCACATACAAACATAAAGTTGAAGTATTCATATTTTCAAAGCAGAAAACGTTGTAAAATAGTACACATCTAGAAATAAATGTGAAGAGTAGCTAGTTCTTTAATACATATATAGATCATATGATCGGAAATGTGGTTGATTAATACATGAAATCGGATCCAAAAGTAACAGTCCTACGTTTTATTCATAAATGTTACTTGACGAACAAAAAAATAAACACTTCTTAATTCTTCTTTTCCCCACATATTTTCCCCTTCTCCCTACCTAGCTACCGCTCCTTACACGATATTTACTATTTAGTATTTACTTCCCTTGGCATAATGAAATATCGCCCACGTCCTCAAAGGAGCCAAATTGTCGCCACCAAGGCTGTTCGTCGAACTTTACATCCCTACAACCCTCGTAAATCTCGTAACTCCTCCTATTTGTTACGCCTTTCCCCTTGTAAAGATCTTCTACGAACAAAACTTTCGTTGGGACGTGTATATTGATCCACGTCAGTGTAGTTAAGTATTATATATTACAGAAGTCTAGAATTATCTTCTGTATAATAAGTGTGTGTGCATTTTCAGTGTAAAATGGTAAGTCCTTTTACCGGTTTTTATATCCTGAAGTTATAGGTTCTGTGGTCTTTTACACGTTTTTATGTTCTGAGGTCTTTTACATTCTGAGGTCTTTTACAGTTATTCATGTTCCGAGGTCTTTTACAGGTTTTTATGCTATGAAGATATCTCTTTTACAGGTTCTGTATGTTTACTCCATTAAGCTTCATCGTATTATCCGCGTATAAACATACATTTCTTGCATAATAGCTTTTGTTTCTTTGGAAAAAGTATTTTTTATATTGTGTGTATAATTAACATAATACTTTATATTGTGTTAAAAAGCTGGAAGTGTATAAAGGTTAATTAACTAAAGCTATTTAAAATACAATCTAAAAAGGTGTATTTCTAACTAAGTTTTATGTTGTAATGTTATTTGCAATTTCTTCCACCCCCTACAGAAAATCAAAACGCGAAATCTCACAAACTCGGTGTCCATGTACACATCGGCCTATTTTAATTAAAAAAAAAAATCGGAGAATAGCACAAAGTAGGCATTGCGAACTAATTTAACTTTATCCATGTACACATGGACATATTTTAACTTAAACAAAATCAAAAAGCTGAAACGAAATTAAAACCATCATATTAACAAAAAAAAAAAAAAAAAAAAAAATTCACTACTGCCTTAGCACACAGACATGAACAAATAACCGAAAATACACAAGCCCAGAGTAATAAATAACCAAAAATACATATTTCCTAATAATAAAAGCATTAACGAATATTTCGACAAAAATTAACACACAGACATCAATAACATTTAACATACATTTTCTTCATGTGTATATGTTAATGCCTCCTACCAGCATCTCGTCCATGTAAGCAGTTCAATTAAATATCTGGTTGTAGCGGATAAATACGTATAATAGCATCCAAGAAAGGCCCACCAGCGGCCGAGCGGTAAAGTCGCTGAACACTGGTAGTTCGGTCCGAGGTTCGAATCCCACGAACGGGCTGGCTGCATGGGCGTTTTCGTGGTTTTCCCCATGTGTAACGTGTATACGAGCCAGTTTCCCTTAGAAAGTCCTCCACGAAGGCATTCCTCACCTTAGGCAGATAGCCCTCGAGGCTTTGCCATAATCACACACACAACAGCATCCAAGAAAGCCATAAATACATTCCTTCTATTTTATATACTCCTTCCAGAAATTATAGTCGTACCTGGAATAATATACTCATTTATAACAAACACTAAGCAATCTTTCAGGCACCACTTTCATAAAACATTACACACATGCAACCAAACATAGCACTTCAAAATCTCCGGTCCGTAAGAAACGGGTTACCATTACGAAAAATAACAAAATCTCAACTTATTACAATTAGCAATAATCGCAATTTTCCTCCAACATTAGGGTTACCAAATCCTACTTCATGCAGTGGGCTTCCAGATTTCACGAACAATTAATACCACTTAGCTATTTTTTCAGACAGAATCCAAGCGGAACCGTAGATTGAATTTCAACCCAAACTCGGTGCCCATGTACACATCGACCTATTTTGACTTCAAAAAAAAAAAAAAAAAAAAAATCAAAGAAGTGCACAAATTAGGCATTGTGCACTGCCTTAACTTTGTCCATGTACACATCAATCTATACTATTCGGTTTTGAGGGTTGCAAAAGTGCTGCAAAAAATAATTGCGTCAACCCTAATGCAAGAAAGGAAATATAATAGTAAATAACTATTTAAGATTGATGTTTTAATTTAGATGAAAGGTTAATTTCATATAATACATATTATTATAATTTATATAAAAATGGCTAAACATGACTGAATAGAAGCATAAGAGTAAATAACTATTTCAGATCATTATTATAATTTATATAAAAATTGCTAAACATAACTGAATGGATGCCTGCATTGCTATTTCGCTACCAAGTTATCGCTAAAGCATACTTTCATCTCGTTGGTTGTTCAAACATAATTTTCTATAATGAATGATGCCTTTTCTTTGAAAAAATTATCGGTAAAGTGCAGAATCACCCACTTATTTGTTTGCAGCTTTTTACAAGGGTAAAAACAATTGGATTTTTGTCAATTTTCTTTTACTTTTTAAGTGAAAATGGGTAGATGTGTACATAAATAAAGTCAAGGGTGTGCGCATTGCCATTTTTTTGCAATTCTGGGATTTTTTTTTTTTGAAGTGAAAATAGGTTGTTGATGTGTACATGGATACCGAGTATGTCCAATTCTTAAAAACGTTCCAAGCAGTGGGTGATTCTGCACTTTACCCAAAATTCTATTGCACACTTTTCATCATGGGATATTCCCAAATTGTTAAATCCATAGGATATCAAAAAAAGATTTAAAAATTAAACTAGTATTTCAATGGCATCTTAAGAAATATAGAACTATATAAACTTGCGCAATCTGAACTCGGCGCGTACGCTAGATTTGACATACTGTTAAATGGGCGCGTTTGCTAGGTTTCGCACTTTTGCACATGCATTTTCGCTGCAATTTTTTTTATGGTCCTCAAAACGAAATAGTACCCATCAATCTATTTTCACTTAAACAAAATCAGGAAGCTAAAACAAAGTTAAAACTAATTTGTTAACCAGAAAAAATTCACTGCTGTCTTAACACACACAGCCGAACAAATAACCAAAAATATACAAACAGAGTAATAAATAACCAAAACTACACATTTTCTAAACATTAAACAACAAATATTTTAAAAAAATTAACACAGAGATGAATAAATAAATGAAACATCAATTTTTTAACATATCTTTTTTTCACGTGCTTCCCACCATCATCTTCTCCATCCTCCACATAGCAATTCAGGTCGCTTCACCTCATCTACTGTTAATCAACAGTCATCCTCTTACCCACCTCGGACATACTCAAATGATGGTACCCACAGCAAATTAATAGCAAACCAAGACCTACCACGCACGTCCAAGCAAACACAGAAACTGAAAACCAAACCCGGGTCCTTACGAAAGGGTTACTATTACAAAAAATATCCAAAATCTAAATTTAGCACATGTTTGGTGATACTCGCAGACCTTTTTTTAATGACAAAAACTAAAAAGGACCACAATTTTCCCCAAAATTATCAACATTAGGATTATCGAAAAACCTATTTCATGCAGCGGGCTTCCAGATTTCATGAACAATCAACACCACTTGGCGATTTTTCAGACAGAAACAAGGAGTACCATACAGTAAAGCATTTATCTTTTGTAAAGTGTTACAAATGTATTGTAGCATTTTCTATATCGTTTCGTTAATTTTTAGAAACTATATAGGAGGTACAATGCATTTGTCCTTTTTAGGAACAATATAAGAGGTGTTGCAATACATTTGTCCTTTTTAGAAATGATATAGGAGGTGCTAGAGTACATTTAAAGTGGTACAATATATTGTAGCACCTCCCATGTCGTTTCTAAAAAGGACAAAAGTATTGTAGCACCTCCTATATGATTTCGTCAGTGTTTAGAAACAGTGTAGGAGGTGCTACAATGTATTTGTTCTTTTTAAAAATGCTGTAGAAGGTGCTAGAATACATTTGTCCTTTTTGGAAATGATATTGGAAATGTTGCAATACATTTATCTTTTGTCAAGTGGTACAAATGTTTTATAGCACCTACTGTATCATTTCTAAAAAGGACAAATGTATCGTAGCATTTCCTTTTTTTTTTTTTTAATTTTATTTTTAGAAACGATACAGGAGGTGCTACAATAAATTTGTCCTTTTTAGAAACAATACTGGCGGTACTACAATACATTTATCTTTTGTAAAGTGGCAACTCATTTTATTTAAATTGTTACAAGGTAGTTAAAGGATTTGAAAAAAAAAAAAAAAAAAAAAACTTTTAACCGTACTTTTCTGTTTTGAAGGTGCAAACGATAGTCACCAATAATGGTACAACTGATGCTAAACGGAATATCTTCGCTGGTAACCTTTTATGCCTCATTTTCAAAACAAGTCGCAGCCATTTCTTATCAGATTGATTGTTTTTCAATACTGGCATACAATTACATAGAATTTTTACAAGATAGCTAAATTTTATGCTCTAAGACCATTTGTGGTAATTAAGTCAGGATGCAATCAAACTGCTCACCCGAAGGCGAAAATATAGAAAAGGCAAAATCAAGGGTTAAATTCATCAATTCTAATGAGAATACACACTAGCGAAGTAAAGCATTGCAGTTTTACATAATTTCTGAGTAAGCTATTCGTACGAATTGAAAGATTTAACTTGAAATTAATGTAGATAATTACTGAGAGAATTAGATTTTTGTAGCATAGTTTACGTGAGATGAGATCACTTGGGGTCACGTGAAACGAACCGGCGAATCTGGATGTTGAACCATGAAAGCATAGTAAATTCTTAATGTCTTTTTACAAATTTATAGTCTTTTTTTTTTTTTTTTTTTGGCTTTTGTAAAAATTTTAAACCATATTAAAATGTTTATGCCTTCAAAATAAATTTTTAGACCTAACATTTGTTAACATTTTTTATGTGTGTACTGTATGTTGTTGCCAATAAAATCTGCTTGGTGAGATTTGACGAAACGGAAAAGTACCCTTTTAACATTCCCTACAGTAGATCCCAGCTCATGTTGGAATTACTGGTAATGAAACAGGCTGATAAAACTAACTGAAAAAGAAACTAAAATTTTGTAATCAAATAATAGTAGGGTACAATTTGCATAAGTGAAAAGAATAGTAAAAAATGCTCCGAGGAAAAATTCTGATGTTAAATTATGTAAAAAATTAAGAATAAGATGTGGAGGGATTCGATTTGTAATATCTTGGACTCTCCCGGATCCATCACAGTTGCAGCATTTCATTTGGAGACCGAATGCGACTGTCTCTCTAAACATCTGCATCGCATTGATATATACTGGTGAAATAAATTAAGAGACTTTTCAGATTTGATCTATGATCTCCAGAACTACTGGACAGATTTTAATAAAATTTGGTGTGAACATAGGTTGATATAATACAAATAAAATAAACACTCAACAGTTATAATAGACACACATGTTCTTTGTAACACTCATGGGAGTCTGAAGGTCTGAAACAGCAGTAGCTGAAGACACAAAAGAAATGGGTTAATAGGGGGTATGGTCCTGTCTTACAGCCATACAGGTCTGGCAGCCTGATTGTCATACTGGAAATAAGGCAGTGTATGAGTGCCTGTGGTAATTGGTCCCATTCATTCAGCAACGCTGTTTTAAGTTTCTGGATGGTTCTCAGAGGGGGTTTGCGAGTTGCCCTCCCCAGAGCGTCTCAGACGTGCTCTATAGGGTTGAGGTCTGGAGACCTGGCTGGCCAATCCATCTGGCGAATATCCTCACTTTTGAGAAATTTGTCGACCAGAAGAGCTTTATGTGGCCTTGCGTTATCGACCTGTAAGATGAACTCGGGGCCCGCTGCACCCTGGAAAAGGCAAACATAGGGCTCCAAGACCTTATCCCTATACCTCGCACCAGTCACAGAGCCTCTGTCAAAGATGTGGAGAGGTGTGCGGCCATCCGACGTGATGCCTGCCCAGACCATTACATCGCCACCGCCATAATTGTTGATTTCGCGGACATTGGAGGGTAGGTAGCTGGTCCCTGGCTCTCTCCATATGAAAGTATGGCAAAAATCGGTGTTTAGGCTAAAACGGGACCCGTCAGTGAACAGAATGGTCGCCCATTGCTCCGTACTCCAATCACTATGCTGCCTGCACCATGCTAATCAGACTCTCCTGTCCGTGGACGTGAGCGGGACGCAAACAGCCTGTCTTCTGGCAAACAACCCTCTCTCATTCAGTCTTTTGGAGATGGTCACCCTTGTTACATGGGTTCCTGTGGCTGCATACAGGTCCCGAGAAAGCTGAGAAGCTGTAGCCCCTTTGTTATGCCTCGTTAAAGTGGACAAATAGCGATCTTCTCTGGCCATCGTGGCTCTTGAACGACTTTGCCCAGGCTATCTTTCGATGGATCCAGTATCCTGGAACTGTTTCCGTACATTATACACGACGCTGGGCCTTAAACTCTCTGCATATCTGGACTTGTGATTGGCCTGCCTCTGGCCTTCCCATAATTCGCCACCTCATTCCATCATCTAAATGTTGGTGGTTACTCATTTTTAATGTTCCGATGGGAATTTAACCGTTTGCTCCAAAATAACACCAAGAAATTTGCCGAGGTGTGCTAGCGAACACAATTCGTCTTACCCTCCACGCACTTATAAAACCTGTTTTTCTGCTGGCTCTGCCTACACATATGTGTACGCTTACGTATTTGCTGTACAAGATTTGCATTTTTATCTAGAGGCAGTGGTTTTTCCTTCAGTTCAGTTCTTTTCATGCAATTCGATAAAATATACAAATTCTCTTAATTTATTTCACCAGTGTGGATGACAGTATGGTATGATGGACATTTGCTAAAATGTTCCTCGTTGAAGGAAGAAAATGGCTTTTCATTTTAGCTGCTTTCACACTTCCAAAATGAAAAAATATTGTAGATGATAGACAGACTCTCCACAGCTTATCTTGGAAAATTTTTTATGTTAAATTATAGCCAAAAATTAAGGGTGCAGCTTATACACCTGAGAATACGGTAACCTAATTTAGCTTATTATCTGCTGCTTCACAATTATTTCCATTCTTAATCTTCTTATCTACACTTATTAATATATTTTTATGGTCTGTTTTGAATGGAACATAATTTCATCATTTGAAAACTGCACACTTCTATTCAGCTGTAGCCTATCTAAAGAAAAAGGTAGTGCCTCTGAATGGCAACATGAAAATCAGTAGAAGCACATTGATTTAGAGAATACTAAGTGGCAACAGTCTGAACTTTGGAACTGTCTTTTGATTTGTTTCATGCAGCTTAAATGCTGTTGATGAGATGTTAAATATATTCTAGGTTAGATAATTTGTTTTGGTATTTCCTTTTATAGTAGAATGAATGTTGATTTGGTACTGTTCTGTTATCAGGACCGGATTTAGAAATGTATGTATGTATACATGTATATATGGATGCATGTGTATATGTAAGCACATATGTATTTATGTGTATACACATACATGTCTACATTCATACATTTCGGAATCTGGTCCTGATAACAGAACAGTACCATTGATTTAGATAGGAATACCACTGAACCACACATATAGAAATTTTAATATGGCATTTATATTCATTGTAGAACTTTGTTAGTTACGCCTTACCATTGTCTATTGTATACTAAGTATGCAGTTGAGAAGGCAACTTTTATTATATATTGCTGAGGAACTTGTCAGATATTTACTTATTGCCTATGAAAATACATGCAAATCAATATTGCCAATTTACTTCCTCTGAAAATCGTAGGTATTGGCAAATATTAAAACTTTTCAAAAAGTGTGTTTTGATGTAATCATACACAGTAAATAAATTTTTGAATATTTCTTTAAAATATCTCTTGTTTTTAATCTAATCGTCTTTATTTTTATAGCCGTTGAAACTTGATGTGAAAAGAAAGCTGCTAGCCCGTTCAGACAGGGTAAAATGTGTAGATCTGCATCCTTCTGAACCATGGATGCTTGCTAGTTTGTATAATGGAAATGTGCATGTTTGGAATCATGAATCACAAGTATGTATGTTTATTTAAAATCGTGTTTGAGGAGTGGGTTGCAGCCCACACGTTAGGAATTACTGCTCCAGATGACAGTAAAATCTTATGTAAAATCTCAGTTTTACATTGCTGGGATGTCTTGTCATATAAATTTAAATGTCAATTATAATATCTTTAAATATCATATATTTCAAGAACAATAAATGTGTTATGATATATTATTTGTCATACGAAATTTCGCCATGTATTGGCATTTCCACCTTCCACTGATCCAGTCATTTGACCATTTTCATTTGTAATCATGACTCATGACCTGAATTTTAACACTATTTATTAAAAAAATAAAGTCCAGAAATATCTAACCGTAGTATTATCTAGGTATCGGATAATGCGAGAACGGAATTAAACCATAGGAGCTAACTTTCCCTATTTATGACATCTCTTGGTCACCCAATATATCACCGAATTTCCTGGTTTTTAATTTTTAGTCTCTACTAAGGAAAGTGTTTCTGAACAAAAAGTTGAATTTATTGAAGTAATAAAACTTAAATTGTTCCATTTTCCTCACATAGTGATTTTCTACATCATTTTTTTTCACTCAATTTTATTTCACCTAAATAGTTTTAGTCTACTGTAGACATTTGTAGAAAGATTCAAACTAAAATTTAAGCAACTAAAAATTATATTTAATTTGTTTTACATCAATAAATGGTACATTGCTAAGTTTATCCATCCAATAATAGGTGCATTCATTATTGGTTTTATTTTCATAGTATTTAAAAGAACTTTGAAAAATAAAAGATTTATTCAGGATTTTTTTCAGTATAAATATTAATATAACTCCTCAAAAGGCTGAAGAATGTAAAACTTAGAATATCTAATTAAAAATTAATATATTTTACATTAAATCACACTATAAATAGTTACATAATACATATTATAAAAGTTAGTGTCTGGTTTGAAGTTCTTTTGGTGTTAATCGTACAGTTCAAAAACCTCCCAGAAACTTCATATTTTTCATGCTTATTAATATGTAGTAATGTTTATTTTTTAAAAAATTGATAGAGCATAAGTTTAAACAATGTATTCGTGAAGATGAACGGGAAATAATTATTAAGTATCTTTTGCTTATGATGTTCTGAAAATTAAAACCTAATTCCCCATGTCTTTTGCTGTGTACAGAATTAAGTTTTGACATTTTTTAAGGGTGACTATTAATATGAATTATCTTAATACATACGTTTTAACTTATCTGTTGAAACTTCCATTTTGTACAATCCTAACTTGAGTTAAAAGCTTTAAAAAAAGTTTTATTATTTAAATATAGATCTAACATTAATTTTAGCAGTAAATAAATTCACACAAGTATACTTGCTGTTGGTGTATGAAATAATATTTTTGCTCACTGTGCCAACTACAAGATAACTTGGAACTAGATAAGCAATATTCACCTGTATTGTGCATTCATGCAAAATTCCTGCACATATGTTATTTTCCATTAGTCTTGCACGAGTTACTAAACAAGAATTTGAGCAGTCCATTTTATAGCATTTTCCAAGTGAATTGTTTTTTAAAAAAATGTTTTTGTTCTGAGCATTTAATTATTGTATCTACAGTGACAGGAAAAAAAAAAAAAAAATCCCAACATCAAGAAAGATTAAATTTTTCTTGGTGTTGGGGACCTACCAAATTTTGCAAATCAGGTTTGCTTTAAATGCATGCTGTAAAGTTCTTGACTATTAGTTATCTTTGAAGTTTGACGTGTTGAGTTGATGTTAGCCAAGAATGCCTTTAAGAAGACTAAGCCATTATCAACAGCTCACTGGGTTTGAACAAGGTCATGTAATAGGGCTACAAGAAGGTGGATTTGCTTTCTACGATGTTGCAGAAAGACTTGGCCAGAATGTATCCACTGTACATGATTGTTGGGAGCAGTGGTCAAATGAAGGTACTGCTTCAAGAAGATCGGGTTCTGGGGTGGCCACATGGAATTACTGAGAGGGAAGACCATCGTATTCGGTGTACGACTGTGGCGCATCGTACTGCATCAGTGGCAGAAATTCAAGCTGCAGTTGGTACCACGATGACACAATGAACTGTTACAAATCGGTTACTTCGAGAACAGCTTCAAGCCAGGCGCCCTGTAGCGTGCATTTCACATTCCAGTGACTCCAAGTCATTGCTGTTTGTAACTACAGTGGTGTCAAACCAGAGGTCATTGGAGGATGGAGTGGAGATCTGTTCTGATGAAACTTGTGTTTTCTGATGAAAGCAGGTTTTGCCTTGGTGCCGGAAATAGCCATGTGTTGGTCAGAAGAAGGCCAGAGAAACTCTTGCAACCAAACTATCTGCGGCCTAGACACACTGGACCTACACCTAGAGTCATGGTCTGGGGAGAAATTTTCTATGACAGAAGGAGTACTCTCATGGTTATCCCAAACACACCGACTGAAAATGTATGTCAGTCTGGTAATTCAACCTGCACTGCTGCCATTCATAAACCGTATTCAAGGGGGAGTTTTCCCCAACAGGATAACACTCGTCCTCATACTGCTGTTGTAAAGCAGCATGCTCTACAGAGTGTCGATGCCTTGGCCTGCGAGATCACCAGATCTGTCTCCAATTGAGCACATATGGGATATCATTCAACGACAATTCCGGCATCATCCACAGCCAGTACTGACCATCCCAGTATTGGCAGAACAAGTACAACAAGTATGGAACTCCATATCACGAAGTGACATTCGATACCTGTATGACACAGTGCATGCGTGTTTGCAGGCTTGCATTCAAAATTTTGGAGGTTACACTGTCTGTTAATGTAACAGCATTTCACATTTGAAATGCATTTTCTTAAGTTAACTTGTGATTTTGAAAATTTAATCAATTAAAAATGTTAACTAGACAAATGCATTATTCAACTTTCATTACTCTACAATAATTTTACCTTTGTGTTGGGAATTTTTTTTTCAGTCAGTGCATATTTTGAGAAATTAGTGATTCAGTTGCCAAGTGTGTTATTTGTTCTTTTTCCTGTGCACCAACCATCTAAACATTGCATGCATTTGCTATGGCAGTGCTCATACTCGGTGTTTACGTGTGATCGATAATGAGTTCTCGTACGTGGTAAGTGAACTAATTTTGCCAATAGGAAGTATCTTCATATGTGGCACTGAATGTGTTAATCATCAATACATTGCAAAAATGTTAATGCCAACTGAATTTTCTCAATTCTGCTCTTTTAAACTTCTTATTTTGTTTTATAGCAACTAGTCAAGTCTTTTGAAGTTTGTGATTTACCTGTTCGAGCTGCTAAATTTGTACCCAGGAAAAATTGGATTATTACAGGATCTGTAAGTATATTTCTGTCAAATTATATTTTCAGCTTTTTACTTTAAAGTTCCTTAAATTGCAGCATTTTATTTTGAATTTGAATATTTTTGGCTTTGAAAATAAATAGGGTTTAAAAGGAACATCATTTTACCTTGTTTGAAACTGCATGCCATTTTAGTGTAGTCAGGTGTTTGGATGAATGGGTGGAGCTAAAGTTGCATCAACTCTACATAAGGGGGAACTAGCTCATTTTTACTTGTTCCCATAGCTGCTATTGACATGTTGTTAACTATTAGTGGTAGGTCATAAGAATTAAAATTTTTTTAGTGATTCTTAAGTGTAAAATTAAGCTCTAGGGCTGTATTCATCCATGAAAGTGTTTTTATGATACTTAAAGGAATTCAAAGTAATGTGTATTTATGCATAATTCCAAGTATATACTGTGGAGAAAGAACCAGTACGAAAAAAATGAACAGCTAGTCCTTGCACAACAGATCATTAAGAAGCATGTGAAGCAATCTCTGTTGCCTTTTTATGATAATGGGCTCATCTGCTGTCAGTCTGACAACCCTATGTTCTCAATCACTTGCCTATCATATTTTTTGCGATAATACATTTTCAAAAGATGCAGAAATAGTGAAAAATTGGAACTCTACTCTTCATGTTTCTCACTTGTACAAACATGTGAAGCATTGTACCCAACACGTCAAAGTGAAATATATAATTTCAAAGTGATTAATGATTCACAAGTTAAGAAGTAATATATTTTGTTAGCATTGGGCTGTTTTTGAGCTGAAATACTTTTAATTAAGCCACCCCTATAGTATAGTAGTTAAGGGAGGCGACTGTGATACCAAAGTGCACAGGTTCAAATCCTGGAGAAGGCATGGTTATAATTGTCTGTCCCTTCATAGGAGGCAGTGGTGGCCACCTTTTAGGTGCCTCCACAATAAAGTAGCCACCACTTCTAGCTTTAGGATTGGTCATTGTCGAATACACAAGTCCGCGCCATTAGATTAAAAAAAATAACTTGATCATTTTTCATATTATTCAGGTTTTCATAAATTTATTGGAGCATGTTAACCGTTAATGTATTCATTAGTCTCGAAATTTTATCATTTAGTATTCATATTCAGAATACAGTAAAACCTGTCGGGATCATGAAAGTGATCTTCTGAAAGTGGCTAGTATTTCTGAGAACATAAACACCAGTACTGAATTTGACATCTCTAAAATAACCACCACTACCATTGTCCATGCATAGTCATCTTAGAGAAGATTATTTTCTCATACTTCGTGCCTTTGAATTAAAATCCACACCATGCCAAAGAATAAGAGTTTGCTTAAAAATTCTGTATGACTGTTCACATAAGGTATTAAAAATTTGAAGAAACGATGAAGTCAGTTATTTTGTTGAAAAATAATGTATCGTTTTATTGTTCCCCCATTAAAGAATACATGATTGTTTTTTAACATCGGCTTTAATAATTCATTTTTTGTTTTTTGTTGTATTTTCAAGTTGTCTGTGTATACAGAGTTGTAGCTAGGGTTTTCAGCGCCCAGGGACAACTGAAGATTTCGCTCCCCCTACTGCTTGCCAAGGATGCAAAACATTTAATTCTAAAATGTTGTAACATCAGTTTGGTGCCCCTTGGATTCTGTGCCCGGGGACAGATGCCCCCCTTGCCCCCCCTCTAGCTACGCCCCTGTGTGTATAGATCTTTACAAATATATGTGTGTATATATGCACATTCTTAAGACATAGTTTTGTTATTGTGTGATATATTTTAAACAGAAATGCAGACTAGTTGTGTTCTGTGAACTAAATAATTTTTTAGATTGGCTTTTTATTTTGTAGTAACGTTCTTAAGACATAGTTTTATTATAATGTGATACATTTTAAACAGAAATGCAGACTAGTTATGTTCTGTGAACTAAATAATTTTTTAGATTGGCTTTTTATTTTGTAGTAATGTTCTAATATTAAGAGCAGTAAAAACTTAACTAGCTGAATTTTAAGTGTTTGCTAAAATGTAGAAGTAAATTATGAATTTTATTGTATTTTAAAGTGCTTAGTTAAAATTTATATGAGATAAAAATTTTTTAGTTTTTGATTGTTGCATAATCTTTTTGGCTTTGAAAATTGTGTTGTTATTTAGGATGACATGCAGATAAGAATATTCAACTATAACACACTGGAGAGAGTGCACATATTTGAAGCACATTCAGATTACATCCGTTCTATAGTGATACATCCTACTCAACCTTTCATATTAACATCAAGCGGTGAGTACTATGAATTTTAATGGATGATATCTGAAGGTAAAGAAGAGGGGAAGTTTGTTATAGTCAACTGAATGCTAGTTAAATGCTTCCCTAGAGAATGCACAGAAGTCGGCTCTCATTTTGTGCTTTGTAATGTACACTGGTTATCATTAATTAAGCAAAATCACAAAAATGATGATTACTCAAAAAGTTATGTAAAGAATAAAATGAAGCTGAACCATAGTATATAACACACAGTAAGGTATAAAATTACATGAAAATAAATTACCAGACGATAATGGTGTTGGGGAAATTAGCGTATGTATAAAATGAACAAATCGGATGTGTCAATTTGGTATAGGAAAATTTTCTTCAATATAGAGTATGGTCTTTGCTAGAAGTAATATGGTCTATCACTTCCATAGTCATCGGCACTTGTAGTGGTTGGTCGTCCTTGGCTGAACTTCTTGGATGCCGAGTCTTTGGTTAGAAATTGTTGCCAGAGTCTGTGAACCTCAGAAGGACTCGTATTTAGCCATCTGATTACTTCTATCTGACTTTGTCCTGTCTCTAGTCTCCCAACAGCTCTCAATCGCAGTTCGTTAGACAAATGATGTTTAGAGGTCATTGGTATGAATTGGCTATCCCAGATTTCTTATCTCAGCATCACAATGAAATTTACAGGCCTTGCTCTCAAACATGCAATTTAATGCTCCTAGCAGGTGATGTATTCCGATCGCAGCCCCACTAATTTACATTTTGCAGTTTTACTCAACTGTTATTTGACAACATATTCAAATTTTATACGATTGACTTATTTTTGGATGAGTTATTGCTGTTTTTGCAATTTTACCTCAATTTTTGGAAACCAGTATACAGTCAAAAGTCTTTAATCCAGATTATCAGTTTTTCCGGATTATAGAGCATCGGTTTAAATCTGGTAAGATAGCATGCAGAAATCATAAAATAAAAATATGAAAATGTAATTTATGAAATAAAGAGCAATTATGATATAAAGGGTATCAAAATTTACAAAAAAAAAAGCTTTATATTTATTTGTTTACTTTATTAAACATTTCTTTTACCACGCGCATGCGTATAGCATACATTACGCATAGTCGAAATTAGAAAATTGCAACCAGAAAACTATTTGATGTGTATTTGTGATATTTATAATGATGAGGAATTTGATTTAAATCATATCAAAGACGGAGTACATCGAGATGAAATACTTCATTTAGTAAGGAAGCCGAATAAAATAAAAACATCTGCCCTGAAGATAAGGATAGTGCTGACAGATCAACTTCCAGTTCATTGCGCGCCACGTGGCCCCCCCCCCCTGCAGAGCAGCATGAAATTGATAAACATATTTCGGAATGATTAGAGAATCAAAGGATATGGCTTTATGCATTTTTTGCAGCCATTCCACTTTTTGTTTGATGGAAATCGAAACATGCTTTCGCATTGCAGATCCTTTGTCAGCTCCAGAATCGAAAATTCTTTTTGACATAATCGAAAGTTTAAGCTTACTTTTATAAAATGGCTTTAACAGTCTGCAAAAAATAATTATTATCCAATAGTGGTTGGCCGTCCTTGGCTGAACTTCTTGGATGCCGAGTCTTTGGTTAGAAATTGTTGCCAGAGTCTGTGAACCTCAGAAGGACTCGTATTTAGCCATCTGATTACTTCTATCTTTGTCCTGTCTCTAGTCTCCCAACAGCTCTCAATCGCAGTTCGTTAGACAAATGATGTTTAGAGGTCATTGGTATGAATTGGCTATCCCAGATTTCTTATCTCAGCATCACAATGAAATTTACAGGCCTTGCTCTCAAACATGCAATTTAATGCTCCTAGCAGGTGATGTATTCCGATCGCAGCCCCACTAATTTACATTTTGCAGTTTTACTCAACTGTTATTTGACAACATATTCAAATTTTATACGATTGACTTATTTTTGGATGAGTTATTGCTGTTTTTGCAATTTTTCCTCAATTTTTGGAAACTAGTATACAGTCAAAAGTCTTTAATCCGGATTATCGGTTTTTCCGGATTATAGAGCATCGGTTTAAATCTGGTAAGATGGCATGCAGAAATCATAAAATAAAAATATGAAAATGTAATTTATGAAATAAAGAGCAATTATGATCTAAAGGGTATCAAAATTAACAAAAAAAAAAAAGCTTTATATTTATTTGTTTACTTTATTAAACATTTCTTTCACCACGCGCATGCGTAAAGCATACATTACACATAGTCGAAATTAGAAAATTGCAACCAGAAAACTATTTGATGTGTATTCATGATATTTATAATGATGAGGAATTTGATTTAAATCATATCAAAGACGGAGTACATCGAGATGAAATACTTCATTTAGTAAGGAATTATAAGCTGAATAAAATAAAAACATCTGCTGTGAAGATAAGGATAGTGCTGACAGATCAACTTCCAGTTCATTGCATGCCACGTCGTCCCCCCCCCCCCCGCAAAATTTTGAAATTGATAAACATATTTCAGAATGATTAGAGAATCAAAGGATATGCCTTTATGAATTTTTTGCAGCAATTCCACTTTTTGTTTGATAGAAATCGAAACATGCTTTCGCATTGTAGATCCTTTGGCAGCCCCAGAATCGAAAATTCTTTTTGACATAATCGAAAGTTTAAGCTTACTTTTATAAAATGGCTTTAACAGTCTGGAAAAAATAATAATTATTATCCAATTAGAAGATTAAGGAACAACGCAATCTGCAACATTAACTGAAAGAGATAATTAGATAATTTTAGCTTAGCTTATACCTTCCATTATACATTCAGCGCTCATGCATAAACGTATTATGCACATGCGTAGAAAGTTTGTAGCTTTGAGGTCCGGATTGTAGGTCATTCCGGATTATGGACGTCCGGATTAAAGACTTTTGACTTTATTAAGGTTATTGATAAACTTGCTAGCGTTAACTATTATGTAGCACTTTCACTTGTTCTGTTAATAATGTGTCAAAAATATCTGTTACTAGATAACATTGATTACATTTTTATAGCTATACATTGCAGTAATCTCTACATTATCCTTTGGTCAGTGATCATTAACGTGATATTTTAGGTTTTCTATTTGTGCTTTTTAATAACTTAGTATTTTATTTGGTTGCTAGGATAATTTTTTCCATGATGTGCCATAAAAATATAATCGGATACTTCAATAGTAATAAATATTTAACTAATATATTTGTGAATGATATAAGGAGTGTATGATTTAAAATTTGTAAGATAAATTTATGAATTGTGTTGCAGATGATATGTTGATAAAGCTGTGGAATTGGGATAAACAATTTACATGCACACAAGTTTTTGAAGGACATACTCATTATATCATGCAAATTGTTATCAACCCGAAGGATAATAATACATTTGCTAGTGCTTCTCTAGATCGCACTGTAAAGGTATAGTTTTACTTATTTAATACATGGATTTGATTTGAAGCCGAGTGTGTGTGAATATTTTAAATATAAGTGATAATCATTTAAAATTCTGTATGTTTAATTAATTACATGTTGGTGTGAACTGATTGTAGCACATTTAACCAGTATGGCAAGAGTCCCAGTGAATCATAACACTATGTTTTTAGTAATGATTTATTTACTTGGGAGATATTGTACTCTGGTACCTTAATCATTTTCATTGTATGTTGAGCATATCTTAAGTGAAATTGTTTGTCATTTCTGTGAATAATTTAATACAAATTTGAAAATGCATAACATGTAATTTTATCTGGGCTAATGCTACTAGTTATGTACAGATTTGTCTCCACACCGTGTAACATTTGATAATTATCATTTTAGGTTTGGCAGCTAGGTTCCAGTGCACCAAATTTCACATTAGAAGGACATGAAAAAGGTGTGAACTGTGTTGATTACTACCATGGAGGTGATAAGCCTTATTTGATATCTGGTGCAGATGACAGATTAGTAAAAATATGGGATTATCAGGTAATTATTAGAATTTCAATTTGAAATTATGTCCCAGGGTACTTAACAATTTGAAGACTTGGTATTTTGCTACATTTAAGTGAAATTCAGATTTGAAGAAATGAAATATTTAAATTTTCTCAAATTAATACTTTGCATATTTTTAACATAATAAGCTATTTTGGCATCAGTTTATATTGGTGTTTAAAATACACATGTAAAGTAGGTTTTTATTTTTAACTGTAGATCTGCCAACATATGAAAATGAATGCTGCTTTTACTTGGTAGAAATAAGTGTTCATTAGTTGTTGTGTTAAAGAAATACAAGGGGAGTTAAAATATGTAATATATTTAGCTCCAGTTGTGTTCTTACCTGAGAAAAACTATCATTCTGGTATAATATATCATGCTTATTACAGTCAAAAGTCGTTAATTCGGACACCCATAATCCGGAATGATCTATAATCCGGACCTCAAAGCTACAAGCTTTATGTGCATGCGTCATGTTGACGCATGCGCATAAAACCTGTACGGCTGCGAATACGCGTGTGAGCGTGCGCAAAATACGTTTACGAATGCGCGTTTAATGTTATAACGGATGGTATAAGCTAAGCTAAAATTATCTAATTCAGTTAATGTTGCAGATTGCGTTGTTTCTTAATCTTCGAATTGGATTTGGCTTATTATTTTTTGCAGACTGTTAGAGCAATTTTATAAAAGTAAGCTGGAACTTTCGATTATGTCAAATAGAATTTCTGATATATATTTACTAATATGTAAAAGATCTACAAAGTGAAAGTATGTTTTGAAATCCATTAAACAAAAAGTGGAATTGCTGCAAAAAATGCATAAAGGCATATCCTTTGTTTATCTTTAACACCGCGGCGCGCAATGAATTGGAAGTTGATCTGTCAGCACTATCCTTATCTTCAGGGCACATGTTTTTTATTTTATTTGGCTTATAATTCCTTACTAAATGTAGTATTTCATCTCGATGTACTCCGTCTTTCATATGATTTAAATCAAATTCCTCGTCATTATAATTCGCTTCCGATAGCGAAGAAAGTAACAGAGGTTATTGAAAACGAAAAAAATTTTGATTGACAAGTTAGTCGGTATTCTCGGCACAGCAATTACGGGACTTGAACAGCGGAACTTTGTAACTGAACAAGAAATTATGTCTGTTTATAGAATTAAAGAGAAAGTATTATCACATAAAACGAAGCAACTTAAACAAACATTGAAAAAAATGTTTAATAAAGTAAACAAATAAATATTAAGCTTTTTTTTTTTTTTTTTTTTTTTTTGAAATTTTGATACCCTTTAGATCATAATTGTTCTTTATTTCATAAATTACGGTTTCATATTTTTAATTTTATAATTTCTGCATGCCATCTTACCAGATTTAAACTGATGATCTATAATCCGGAAAAATCGATAATCCGGAATCGCCAAAGTCCCGATATGTCCGGATTAACGACTTTTGACTGTATATGCATTTTATTTTTTAATCCTGAAGTTATGCAGAAGGTTAGACCTTGATTGTGTGTGTGATTTTCCTATGTATTTTTGTGGCTATGTTTCTTGGTTAATCAGATCAATTTACTAGCCTGATAATTATAATTTCAACTGTCTCTTGTTTGTGTTCACAATTAAGATCTTTAAAATGTGTACCAAAATTGAAAATTCGTCCATTTCTGTGGGAAACAGCGAGAATGTTCATTCTTTACAAAACTATTTTTAGATTATTTCATTCTATTCAGAAAGTGAAATATCTAAACAAAGTATTGAAAATGGTATGTTGAAGGGAAACCAAACGAAAATGTTCGTGGCAAGAAATTTACTGATTATTTCTCCTTCACAATGATGAATTTGATTAGTGAAATGCATAATACAGTTGGAAGAAATCAACACCTTGTCTTTTATAAACTGCTGTGGAATTTTCACAAGTTTTTTTGTTGTTTCAGCAATCAAAATATCACTAAAAGAGTTGTGTATAATAATGTGGGATTGGGGAATAGATATTTAGGCAGTGCAAAAGGAAGTGCATGGACTTTACTCACATTTTTTCAAAATTGCTAAAATTTCTAACAACTAATTTTTTGGATCAGATCAAAGGAGTTAAATGTTGTATCATGCTAGAAATGAAGCATTCTCTTGAGCGACCTCAACTACAGTAACGCTTTTAAACATTAAAGTGGGAAATATTAACACAAAAAGCTATACCTTTATATATATACCTAAGGTTTGTGCTGTCTTTAAAAAGTGCTTAGGTTTTTTTTTAAAAAATTATTTTTAGTCTTAAAATTCCTTAATTTTGGCCAAAATCAGTAAAGGGTTTCTAATTTTACTCATCTAACATACCTGTCTGTTTATGACTGTCATTTTGAGTGTGAATTAGCATTTTGAAGGAATACTTCTAGGTGACTTGTTGACAAATATGTATTTCCTGGGTTATCATTTGAATTCAGTTCTACTTTTAATATAATTGGTGTGGTACTTGAATTTCTGGGCATGAGGTTCCACTTTGATTGAAACTGTAGCAATCTCAAGGGCCAGTCAGACTGCCTTTATCTGGTCATGAGATTTTTTGTCACTTGGTGTACCTTAGATTTATAAATTGAAATATTTTGCTTGCTTTCTTTCTTAATAATTTAAATATGTAAATGAATGCAAGTTTACAAACACAGACTAAAAGAACTAATTATAAAAATTTAGCTTATAGAAACTATTTAAATACCTATAAAACTTAAAATATTTGGTTTTCATGAATAGATCAAAAAATCTTTGTCACTCAAAGGTTAAAAGATTTATCTTATATGCATCGGTACACAGTGCCCACCAGCAGCCGAGCAGTAAAGTCGCTAAACACTGGTAGTTCGGTCTGAGGTTTGAATCCCACGAGTGGGCTGGCTGCATGGGCGTTTTCATAGTTTTTCCCATGTGTAACGTGTATACGAGCCAGTTTCCCTTAGAAAGTCCTCCACGAAGGCATCCCTCCTCTTAGGCAGATAGCTCTCGAGGCTTTGCCATAATAATCACACACATGCATCAGTATACCGTACACGAGCTGAGGACTTTTTGCATCTGGTACAGTCTTTGTGGATCCCAAATTCTGTTACCTGCTGCCTCTCTAAATTCTAAAATTCTTATGCCAAGTGCCTGTGCTAAATTCTAAAATGTTTGTCATTTCTAAATTCACTTGCTCAATGCTTCACAAAATTCTAACAATTTCTGCCACACTGGCTCTGATGCCAGCTCTGACTGTGTGACTTTGTATTTAATATCAGTTCTCATTAGAATAGAAATAAAATTAGTTTATTGTATACATTCTAAATACATGCACTTTTTAAAAATAACAGAAATCTTGAATTAAATATGAAAATTCTAAATGAAGAGGAAACTTATTAAGAAATAAATAAATACATAAATTGATTACATAAAGAGATTACATAAAGAGATTGATTACATAAAGAGAAATAAAAAATTATTCTTCAAATGTTGGACATTATTAAGTTAGGAGATGAAGCAGAAACTAGTAGGAACATTGATTTGTTTATTGAAACAAACGCATTTAGAAAAACTGCTAAAGTGAAATTCATATAAATTAGCTAAAATGTCTGGAAAATTTTCAAATTAAAAAAGGCACATAATATTTTGTTCTGTGTTGTTGGTGCAAAACAAGCGCACACTGTAGCTTGTAGTGTATAAATTATGATAATATTTTAGATTGAGTTTCATAGATTGTGTGTGTAATTATCTGTTATTTTAAACTGTAAAATGTACTTGGATTGTGATTTTAAAAATTATTTTAATGAATATTTTTTAAGATAGTTTTAATAATGACCATGTAAATTTATAGAGTAAGGATAGCTTAACTACTTAACTTAGAAGTTATGTCTGTGTATTAAGGAAAGTTATTGTCTTTCCTTAACCCTTACTTTAGATGCAAGATACAGCTCAAAAATATAAAAATTGATAGAAAACTATTTCTTACAGTTGTCTTACAGTAATATAAAACAACTTGTCATCTCTGATGCTTCAGCAGCTTACTAGAACTTTACAATATATTAACTGGGTTAAAACTCTGTCAACTATGTGCAAAGCTACAACACTAACTGGGTCTGACAAATAAGATGCACCAAACTTTCAACCATATTAATTGTTTGAACATGTGGCATTTACATCTGCTCTGATCAACAGCTCTGTCTAGGCAAACAGCAGTGGTGGCAGCAGCCAAACTTCTATTATGAATCATCCTTGATTGATTTTACTTCTCATTTTAACATATGCCTTTTGTCATAAAATCTCAATAAACCTCTGGATTGAGTGGGCACTTTATGAAAGGCATAAAAGAATCAACATAAAGTTTACTGATAGTAAAACTGAAATGTCACTAATCTTTTTCAAATATATGTGACTGTTATAAGTGTAAAATATAATATGTTGCAAGAAATTTTATAATTTAATGCTGAAGTTAATTTTATTTTTGAATTTGTTTAATAATTATGGTAAATGTTAGGTTATGTTTGATAATAATGCATCCTACTGACCTGTTACAAAAGGGGAGTTTGAGTTACAAAAGGGGAGGTAATGGATTTAATTTATTCATTTCCAATTTGATGATAGGTTATTAATTATTTTCAATGATGGTCTTTGAAAGTATTTTAATTTCGATGTGTACGAACACCGATACCGCTGTAATTGGGATAGACTTTGAAAAAGTAGGCCTGCCTACTCTACTGTAACTCCTCAAATCTAAAACTTTCAAGTGGATATATTATAGCAAGATAACTCTTATATTATACTAGTATATTTTAAGGCATGTATGGACATGGAAAAATGAGAATAATTTTGTCATCACTCGTCATCAGTGATTCTTGTCACGTTGAACTCGAATAAATACTATACTTTATTTCCTTTTAATGCTTTACGACTCAAAGTTTATTTTCAATATATTTACAGAATTGTTGGGATTTGTATTAGTGCCTTACTGAACTCTCTCTCCCCACTCCTCTTCACTGCCATTTTTACATTCTTTAATAATGTTGTTTTGCATTTGATATTTAATTATCTCTGTACCTCTCACAAAGCTGTCATTTTTTAACTCTCACCTCACTCTTTCAAACTGCCTTTTTGCTGAATCAATTATTTTCCAAGTTTTCTGGACTCTTTTTCCACAACAAATGCACTTTATATTATCTTCAGATTGCGGATCTTCTTCAAACTGTTTAATATTTTGTTTATCGCACTTTTTTCTGACACAATATTTTCTTATCGCACTTTTTTCTGACGCAATCTTCAGATTGCAGATCTTCTTCAAACTGTTTAATATTTTGTTTATCGCACGTTTTTCTGACGCACAAGTAGTAATCCTAAATTTTTGATTTCCCACAGTTGATGATTCTGATACGATAATTTTTCTTCCTCTTCCAAATGAACCCATCAAGTTTTTCTCAGATGAATTTCTTATTCTGTGCTCCCACTCAATGCCCAACTGAATATGCTTTCATACAGTAATAAATATTCAGTGAAACTATACATTCTTCTTGCTAAAGTGTAATTCAAATAATCGTTCCCAATTAAAATTTGCACTTCTGCTACGTCACTATTGCTACTGTCAGATAAATCAAATCCTTCCTTCGTATGATCTTTCTGGTTGACCTCTCTATTGTATTGAAACATATAGTTTTAATTTCAAGTACTTGAATAGACCCACTTTTATTTTTTAGTGCAAGTCTTTTCCTTTTAAACTCTGTCACTGGTGGATTCAAAGATGCAAAAGTGTGAATTATCTTTCTTTCCCTGCCAATAGGTGGCAATTCTGCCTTTCTAGAAATAGATTGACACACGTAAAACTTTCGTTCATAAATCAAATCATTAGGAATTTGTGTACTCAGCCTTTTCAGGAGCAGAGAGCTAACATTTCGTTTACTCCATTTATGTTCTGTGCATTTTTATTGCTTTTATTTTCTTGTGCATTGCAGAAGCTCTTTAAATGCAATTAAGATTTCCAAATGTTGCATTTAATTAATTTTGCCTTACAAAATGATTTTTTATGACCTTTTTAAAAAGTGCTTGCACTTGAATTGGTCATATAATACGGTGTGCTTCTCTTTAATACTTAAATAAGTGTTTGGAGGGTTGAGATTTAGAACAAAAATCACACATATTGTTAAATACCTACTGCATCAATGTTCTGTTTCTATACTTTGCCGTAAAACTCATGGGCACCAATGCAGTGTTACTACTTCTTCTTAGGGAGGAAACTAATGCAGAAACAGACAGGTGAAACCGTAACTAGCTAAATATCAACTGCGAAACTAAACTCTTAAGAGTTGGCAAATTACCAAACTTTTAGGGATCGTATAAGTGAATTTTTGATGCATTGCGTTGTGAAAATGCACCCGGGACCGCGCCGTGAGAGGATCGAATAAACAACATGTAAAATCAATATATATATAAGAAAAACACATAACAGATTCAAAGAACACATAAGTAATAGGTTTCCAGATTAAATATCAGTTTATTCAAATTCCTCACAAAAAAAATTAAATCTCCTCATCAGAGAGTCTAATTTCTTATTTGTGTTACCTTTTAATTTACTTATTTTAGACACAGGGGAATTCTTCAATTTTTCATTTACTTTTTGTTACATTTAAATTCATGATTTGCAAATCTATTACATGACTCTTTTAATTTAACGGGTACCCGATCTGTAATTTCTAAGAGGTTAAGGAATACATATTATTTGCAATTCACATCTGTTCTAAGGAAGATTACACAAACAACTTAAATTATTACATCCTAATTCATAAAAAAAAACTTTAAGGTTTGTTTTGGTAATTTAGAAGGGGAAAGGGAAACAATTGAAAGCCTGAGAATTAATTTAAGATTCGACATTGTTATTTTACATTCCAAGGAAGTCGTTGAAACCTTACTTAAAGTTCAAACACAAAAAAAATAGACTTATCTTGTAAGGACGTCTTGAAGTGGAGGACTCGTATCCTAATAAGCATTGACGTCAGCGGGGCTCATTTTTACGGTCACAAATGGAAATTTCAGAAGACATCGTCCTGTCCTGGCACTATTGGCGAAACACACACGCAGGTAACTGGTTTTCATAACGACGAAGCTATTTTACTCTGGAAAACAGAAACAGGGGCACTGCTGCCCCGCACGGCTGTCCGCCTGGTCTTGAGAGTCTTAAGTCACTCGCCCGGTTCAATTTCGCCCTTTAACCAGAACGCGGCAGGGGAGCATGTTTGCAGCTCCCGGCCAGAAACGTCTCTCTAGGCAATTACGGCTCGCCTGTTCTTGCTCATCCCAAGAGCAAGCTTCAAGAGTAACGTCCAAAGTAAGTTCCGCAAGCAAGTGTTGGCAAGTCTCGCACGAGAAGTGATTCAAACTCGAGAACGCGGCAGGGGAGCATCTCTCTTCGTAAATTACATCGTTTAGAACACTCAATCCCAGAACAAGTTTCAAGAGTAACGTCCAAAGTTCCGCAAGCAAGTCTTGCCAAGTCTCGCACGAAAAGTGTCACACGAAAAAGTGATTCAAACTCGAATTTTCTTCCTCTCTTTCACAAACGCGGGCTCCCACTATGTCTTCAATTATCACCCCCTTAATTTTGGCAAAATTTGCGTTTTCAACCCCTGAATGCGGAAATAAGGGTGATCGCGCATGCGCCCCCTTCTTCACTTAGCCAACAACCGGACCCTCAATCGCCAAAAACTTGAATGACTTACATCGAAAGTCAAGTGGCAACCTCTGACCCTTCTGTCACGTACTTCCTGTCCTAAGGTCAACTGCACAATGAAATTCCTTCTAGAACATTCTAAAGGACAAAGCGTGCGAAATCATGACTTAGCAAAATTGCCTCCCTTTCCCTGCTTCTTTTCACAATGAATCAAAGCTTGTACAAAAATTGCAAATAAAAGAAAAAATAAATAATATTCTTTTAAACTAAATAATATTCCCAGAAGCATCTGTTTTTCCCCAAAATTAAAGCATTAAAATAAATAATTCAGAATCAAATCAAATTAAGATTTCCATAAATCAGAAAATCATTCACCTAGTTTTTATAACGCTATCAGACAAATTCTCTACACAACATTCCTTTCCCCTAAGGAATTAAATTTTTGTGTACCAAAATTTACAAGACAGACACTTCTTGAAATACCATGACTCATACTGTGCAATAAGGCTAAAAGATAACATAATGTACGAATATTTCACGCGACTCCTCGGTAACAGTGACGTTACTGACACATTAAATTTCAAGTCCAAAATGTGCAAGGAAAACAACAAGATTAATCAAAGCAATTACTAATTAAAATACTCAAGGAAGATCATCAAAAACAATTAATCAAAAACATCAATTAAATCACTTAATTAATTAAACCTAGAAATATTCAGAACAAAAATTAAAATAAAAAAAATAAGGCGTTAATCACAAACAAAATATGTCTAAAATCAAGTATTCAAGAATTATATGACAAAAAGAATTTCTCTCTCTTTTTTTTTTTTTTTTAGTTCATTACATCACACTAGTGTTGCAGTCTCTGTGTGGCCACATTTCTGAACGTTTATTTATCTATTCATTCTTTTTCAGTCCACTAATGTAAACAATTTCACCTGAGGTCGAACATATTACTATTGTGAGAATTTCTGCTGAGCACAATCATGGAGTACATTAAATGAGTACGGAGTTGTCAATGCAAGCGAGGAAAAACCCTGTAGTTAGAAATCATTGTGTTAACAACTCCCCCCTGCAGCCTTCAACCCGAGAAAGTGAAAGCAAGAACCCCGTAATGTAAGAACTCAGCACCACAATACCCCTTAGTAGAGGATCACAATGCTCGAAAAACAAACAGCTGACTGACCGTTTAGTAGAATACAAGCCAAGAAACTTGACCTAAAAAGAAACCAGATTTCACCCCCCTACGTCTCACCTTTGACCAAGGAAGAACAATCACTGTTTCAAAGTTGAAGAAGACTTTATCTGTCAATTTTTCCCTTACGATAGCCACTGAATGTGTTCGGATACTCACACCCGAAGAAAGAAATAATATAATCCAATTGTTCACACCAAAAAATGAAATAAATAAAAATAAGATAATCAACGCGCCACAGATACATAAAATAAATTCCTGAGAAAATAGACACACTAAGAATTCAAACAAATCTAAATAAAATATGTCACATGAACGTATTCAAACAAAGAGTAAAGACCCCCCTAAGTACTACGAAATTGCATAATTTCCAGGAATGAATCCCAAACTGTCACGTCTAAGAACAGAAGCGGCCTGATCAGGGCCAAGCATTAGAAAAGAAAAGAACGTTACAACACAAGGAACCTCGGAACCAGCCAAAAACACCCCACACAAAAAATCAGAAAGAAGGAAAGCGTGATTGTCCAAAAATTCAATCCAACCAAAATCAATTCCGAAAATAGCATGACGAATACACTGTGCAAATACCAATTAGAATTTTATCCACGACACACAAAAATAATGCTAATACAACCTAATGCATATACAAAATAACGTTTGGCCAAACTGAAGAAATCAAACTATATACAATATATATATATATATATATATATATATATATGTATATATATATAATAATTTATTTCCTAAACAGTATTGATTAATTGATTATATTATCTCCTAAGTTTAATTAAAGTAGAATTATTTTTAAAGTGTGCATCCATACTGGTAAGTTATATTTTGAAAGATGTTTTGAAGTCATTTGAAAGCAAAATGTTAATAATGTTTTAACGGGGACTGGAGTTAAATCATCATGAAGAATAATATTTCAATTGTAAAAGGAAAAATTAAAACATGTAATCATTGTCATTGATCGGAAATTAGTTGACTTTTCAAGGGGAACAAACCAACTCAATTACGTTCAATGAACATAATTGATAAAAATACGTAAATACGAAAGTGTTTCGTCTTTACTCGAGTTATAAGTGAAAGCCAAACCGGCAATTCTAGTCAGGCCAAATATTTATGCGAATAGTAGGAATTATGAACCAATGCTGATATGTATATTTTGCTAAATTCTGATTTACTGAGCCCCCCCCCCAAAAAAAATGTTTGCAAAGCCCTACATTAGTAAGCAACAAAACCCTGCGAATCCCTACGTCTCAGGTTATAAGGAATATCGGCACAATGATTATGAATTCTCTCTGGAGCATCAGAGTTGCACACCTGCAATGAAAGAAAGTTTATACGTTCAGGTACCTTTGTCAATCTATCCACATGTACTACCTGCGACTGCTGTGGGCTCGTAACTGACTCAATTTTAAAATTCACTTTGGTGACCTGTTCGACCACTCTAAATGGACCCTTATTAAACTTCGCAAATTTCTTAGTCAATCCAGGCCGCAACACAGGAGTATAAAGATACACCATATCCCCTATTTTAATATTTTTTGAAAAAACAACCTTGTCTCTAATCTTTTCCTGTCTTTCAGCCGCCTCCGTTAAGTTTTTATTTACTAAAGAGAAAACCCTGCGGAGTCTTAAAATTAAATCCCTTGAATAAGTGTCTGTGTCATGATAAGTCTTAAAGTCTGTTTGTGTCAACAAATCAATAGGTAAATTTAAATCTCTTCCATAAAGAAAAAATGCTGGGCAGTCCAGTAATGCGCTAAGCCGTCCAGTTCTGTGCGCTAAAAGTGCGAAAGGCAAATGTCTGTCCCAATCTTCCTGCGTCTCACTCACAAGGTGGCTGAGAGAATTTATTAGAGTAGCATTTAAGCGTTCAACGACTCCGTCGGACTGCGGGTGGTAACTGGTGGTGGTGTGCTTAGTGATGCCTAATTTCTGATATACTTCTTTTATTGCATGTGAAATAAAATTCGAGCCCCTGTCAGGAACTACGTGTAAAGGCACACCATAAGCCGAAATAAAAAGTTCCAGTTTTTCTATGATAGATTCAGAAGTAAAGTCTTTCAAAGGATAAGCCTCGGGCCACCTCGTAAAATAATCAGCGATAACTAAGATGTATTTATTTTTTATTTCCCTGTAAAGTAATGGGTAAGGGACCAACAATGTCCATGGCTATTCTTTCTATCGGACAAGAAGCCACAGGCAGTCTCAGAAGAGGAGCCTTTTGAGAAGGCCGGTGACCCCTCCTTCCGATACAGGAATGACAAGATTTTACATAATTATGAATGTTCCTATGCATGCCTTTCCAATAAAAGGATTTTTGAATACGTTGCAGTGTGCGATGCAACCCGGAATGCGCCACCACTGGCGAATCGTGGTGCTCTTGCAGAATACGTGAAACTAAAGATCGTGGAACAACCAACCTGTGCAGTTTTTGCCAACGGGTACGTTGCTTAGCATATTCACAATATAAAATGCCATTACGCATAAAAAATTTCAAAAAACGAGGACAAGGAGTCAAATTTTTTTTATATCTGAAATAATCTGCTTACACTGCATATCTGAACCCTGCTCTTCTTTGAATGTCTGTAATAAGTCTGGACTGACAGAATTTTGAACAAGATGCGTTACATTTACTGCTCTAGACAAGAAATCGGCTGTTACGTTCAATTTCCCTGGTTTATGTATTATTATATAGTCAAATTGGGACAGGCCCATAATCCACCTAGCTATTCGGGAAGTGGGATCCTTCAATTTTAGTATGTGGGACAGCGACGCTTGATCTGAATAAATTGTGAACCGTTTCCCTAAAAGGTACTGGCGAAAAAAGGCAGTTGCCCAAACTACTGCTAAAACTTCCCTTTCAACTGTACTGTATCTGGTCTCCGGATCTTTTAACTTCCGGCTTGCGTAACAAATTGGATGCAAGAACCCAGTATCATCCTCCTGACAAAGAACAGCTCCTAAGGCTAAATTGGGAGCGTCCGTACAAAGCGAAAACGGTTTGAAAAAATTGGGTAGAGTTAAAATAGGTTCCTTTAAAAGTTCATTTGTAAGAGTGTCAAAGGAATTTTGAGCTTCATTGGTCCATTTAAATACAATTTTTTCTTTTGTTAGCTGTGTAAGAGGAAGAGCCTTCTGTGCGAAATTAGGTATAAATCTTCTATAAAAACCTACAAGTCCGAGAAACCTTCTAACTTCTTTTCTATTCCGAGGAGGAACAAATGCTTGTACAACTTTTAAATTTCTGTCATCAGGTTGTAAGATACCTTTTGATACTTTAAATCCTAGATAAGTTATTTGGCTTTTGAGAAAATGACACTTGGACGGTTTCAACTTAAGATTATGATTTCTGAGTCTGTCAAAACTATTTAAAGCTTTTCAAGGTGTTCGTCAAAAGTACTCGAAGCTATCACAATGTCATCTATGTATATGCCTATTTTTAACGGGGACAGATTGGCTAAGACAACCGACATGAGCCTTTGGAAGGAACTGGGTGCATTGCGCATACTGAAAGGTGTCCGAAGCCATTCGTAATGCCCGTAAGGGGTCGAAAAACCACTTTTAAATGTGTCATCCGGGTGGATCTTCATTTGGAAAAATCCTGAAGTTAAGTCCAACGTAGAAAACAAATTCGCATCACCCAATTGTTCCACAAGCTCGAGCATATTAGGAAGAAGAAATGAATCTTCAACAGTTTTTTCATTAAGTTTCCGAAAATCCGTCACTAGTCTATAAGTATTATCAGCTTTCTTTACAAAAAGAACCGGTGCACTATATGGACTATCGCTTTCTTGAATAATATTGGAATCCAATAATTCTGTTATTTGTCTATCTAATTCCTCGCAAAGATGAAAAGGCACTTTGTATGGCTTTTGTCGAACCGGAATACTATCCTTAAGGTTAATATTGTGTAGAATTGTATCGCACCCCGTTAGCTGAGTTACAGAAGAAGCGAAAATGTCATTGTAATGGCCTAAAAGCTTAGTCAGGTGCTGCTGCTGATCCGGTGACAAGTGAGAAAGGTCAAATTCTCCCCCCCCCACGACTCAAAATCCTCTCCTTTCTCCATGGTTGTTGTGTTATTCACGCAAGCAGTTTCTATTGAAGACACAGTAACAGGAAGAATAGATGCTAACTTAGTTCTTTTGTTAATATGAATAGTCTGTGGAGTAAAATTTGCTATCTTAACGTTAAAAGTCTTAGAATCATTATTTAAATTAACTGATCTTGCCACAGAGAATTTACTATGAGAGTTTTTATCAATCGGCTCTAATAGGACTGTGTCATGCGAATCATTAAACGTAGGAGCTATTACCTTTACTATATTCTCAGAAAACGGCAAAAGTTTATGTTTACGAACTGCATAGCAATAATCCAAGGAATCTATCGGTCTCGGAAAGAGACAATTTGAACTGTCACACCAACGTAAAGCAAAATTTTGCCCAAGTAATTGTTTAGTGTTAAAATCCAGAATGAGTGCATTATCAAGTAAAAACTGTGTTCCTAAAATGGCACCATAGTACAAAGAAAAATCCTTGTCCTTAATGAAAAATTCAACAGGAAAAATCCTGCCTTGCAATACTACGGGAAGTGAAACTTTTCGTGTGATTAGAACATTCTGATTAGAAATTCCTTTTAAATAAAGTTTACAAGGAGAAAATGAAACTTTATCCCCTAACCCTGCAATAATTTTTTCCTCTATAATATTAACCGTTGCCCCCGAATCTATCAAAAATTTAATTTCTGTCTGTAATATAGAACCCTCTACTATTGGTAATGAAGATTCTCCTGTAGTGACTACAAAGACGGATGGCACCTCCAAAAGGGCATTCGAGGATGAAATGGAAGTGTGTTTCTCCCCACCCTTTTCTAGTTTAAAATTAAATGTCTGAGCTTGGTGATTCAATTTGCTACCAGTTGCACCTCGATCCTGAGATGCTACCGCCAAATGTTCGGGTGCC